>NC_091130.1:20042858-20642858 GCF_040183065.1 Periplaneta americana
TTAACAATTTTATAAACTGACGAAATAAACACAAACAAAATAATGTTTTAAGGGGAGGCAGAGGTGAATATTTCAAAATCCACAAAATTTATGCGATTTGTTTGAAATTTATCATGGATACTAAGTATGTTATTAGTAATGGACGTACCAAGTTTCAACTTTCTAAGTACAATAGTTCTGTAAATATTAATAATTTTATAAAACTTTATATCGTTTGATATAAAATGCTCCATGCACCGTATTGTAAGAAATTTTCAATATTTATTTTTATTTATATGTTCAAAGAAGGTATATAAATAATGATAAGTATTAGTTTATTATGGGAATAATATAGTAATACAGTTATCTTGGTTTTAATTTCATAATTTTAAAAGGTACAAAATCAAAAACTAACATCGGAATATGAAAATATAGTGTATAAAAATAATAAAAAACAAATTTTCATTTTTTCTTCAGTTTTGTTCAAAATTTCACCTCTGCCTCCCCTTAATGCATGTAACAACTAACAATAAGATAACAAATTATGTACTAATCCCCACACAACCTGATTCAAACTATTTTACATTGAACTTACCGAATTAGTGATAAAATTCTGATTGATAAACATAAATGTATAACAAATGTACATTCACACAGCTATAAAAGAAGTGCTATATCACCATGAATGAATTTTTTTTTAACAATTCATTGATCGATCAGCGCATTTAGCGCTATACTCATCATTTCTAAAAAATTTAAATACAATATATGACACTGAATTGAGGGCAGCCTAGATTGGGCTACTCAATGAACAAATATAATTGTTAATAAATAATTAGAACGAAAATTTAATTAAATTGAAAGTAGATCTATTCTAAAAGCTTATTACCCACAATTTTATACAATTAATAACTAAACAAAATATTAGATTACTATATATTTAGGATAGCAAGAGAAAATGTATTTTTTAGCTTATAAAATTAAAATATAACAGGAAAATTAAAGTTTCAGTTTTAGTTGTAATGTACATTTTGAAAAATTATTGTAAAATTAATTTTTGTCCACATTATGTCAAATAAAAACTGTTATTGATAGAATTAATTCCCATTAAGTTGGGAACAATGCTACAAATTTATTTACTATATTTAAAAACAAAAGAGTTTTTAATTAAGTGTAGCCTACTATTCCAGACTCAGTTCTAAGACACTAGAAAATGCAAAAAGTAGGGTTTGAAAATAGGCACTACTAAAAGACTGGAAAAATATGTTAAGATTTGGTTCTGTAATTAGATATAATGTTGTATCTTGTTTTGATATGAGAATAGTTTTAGCACTAAATAATGGTAGGGGTGTAAAATAAGCACTGTAAAAAGGATGGCAAAAATTTTTTTAACAGTTGGTTCTCTAATTATACGCAATGTTGTAACCAGTAGAGCAATTGTTTTGATATGAGAACAGCTTTAGTATTAAAAAGTAGTGGTGATTGAAAATAGGCAATGCTAAGGAGACAGCCAAAGGTTTTAATAGTTGGTTATGTAATTATACGAGATCTTATGTCTTATAGTACAACATTTGTTTTGATATGAGAACAACTAAAGCACTGAAAAGTATGCGTAGTAGGAGTTGAAAAACATTTGTTTTAATATGAGAACTGAAAAATGCTTGTAGTAGGAGTTGAAAAACATTTGTTTTAATATGAGAACTGAAAAATGCTTGTAGTAGGAGTTGAAAAACATTTGTTTTAATATGATAACTGAAAATGCTTGTAGTAGGAGTTGAAAAACATTTGTTTTAATATGAGAACTGAAAAATGCTTGTAGTAGGAGTTGAAAAACTTTTTTTGTTTTAATATGAAAACTGAAAAGTACTCGTAGCAGGAATTGAAAAACATTTGTTTTAATATGAGAACTGAAAAATGCTTGTAGTAGGAGTTGAAAAACATTTGTTTTAATATGAGAACTGAAAAATGCTTGTAGTAGGAGTTGAAAAACTTTTTTTGTTTTAATATGAAAACTGAAAAGTACTCGTAGCAGGAATTGAAAAACATTTGTTTTAATATGAGAACTGAAAAATGCTTGTAGTAGGAGTTGAAAAAAAACATTTGTTTTAATATGAGAACTGAAAAATGCTTGTAGTAGGAGTTGAAAAACTTTTTTTGTTTTAATATGAAAACAGAAAAGTACTCGTAGCAGGAATTGAAAAACATTTGTTTTAATATGAGAACTGAAAAATGCTTGTAGTAGGAGTTGAAAAACATTTGTTTTAATATGAGAACTGAAAAATGCTTGTAGGAATTGAAAAACCTTTTTTGTTTTAATATGAAAACTGAAAAGTACTCGTAGCAGGATTTGAAAAACATTTGCTTTAATATGAGAACTGAAAAATGCTTGTAGTAGGAGTTGAAAAACATTTGTTTTAATATGAGAACTGAAAAATGCTTGTAGTAGGAGTTGAAAAACATTTGTTTTAATATGAGAACTGAAAAATGCTTGTAGTAGGAGTTGAAAAACATTTGTTTTAATATGAGAACTGAAAAATGCTTGTAGTAGGAGTTGAAAAACATTTGTTTTAATATGAGAACTGAAAAGTACTCGTAGTAGGAGGTGAAAAACATTTGTTTTAATATGAGAACTGAAAAATGCTTGTAGTAGGAGTTGAAAAACATTTGTTTTAATATGAGAACTGAAAAATGCTTGTAGTAGGAGTTGAAAAACATTTGTTTTAATATGAGAACTGAAAAATGCTTGTAGTAGGAGTTGAAAAACATTTGTTTTAATATGAGAACTGAAAAGTACTCGTAGTAGGAGGTGAAAAACATTTGTTTTAATATGAGAACTGAAAAATGCTTGTAGCAGGAGTTGAAAAACATTTGTTTTAATATGAGAACTGAAAAGTACTCGTAGTAGGAGGTGAAAAACATTTGTTTTAATATGAGAACTTGAAAGTATTTGTAGTAAGAGTTGAAAATAGATAGTGCCAAGAGGTTGACTAAATATTTTAACAGCTGATTCTTTGTTGCGTCTTATAGTAAAATACGTTTTGATATAAGAACAACTAAAGCAAATGATTTTCTCTATGAGTAAGAGTATATATGGTATTTTCCACGAGAGTGTAAATCACAGACAATTACTTAAAGCCATTAATTGTGGGAGTATACTTAGTAAAGGTTGGTGAATGTTCCTATTATCGGTAGTATAGGGTACTAACAGGTTTTGTCCACATTCCACGCATTCTTATATCGTCGTAGATCTGAGTCTTGAACAGTACACATTTTCTAGTTTCTATTTGTGATACTATAACGAATGACTGTTAAGCAAATGTTATGTTAATCTGTTTTTATTACTTAAAGGCACAGTTTGGAATTAAAAATTAAATACTCTAAAACTGTTATTTATTTCATATATTAATTTTAGTTTATTTTAAATTTAATTGTAGTATATACTTTTAACTTACATGTCTTATTACTACTTGAAACATGCAGCTGTAAAATAACATGAGATTTGGAATATATTTCTGTTAAAAATATAAATACTTTTCAGAAAAATTGACAATATAGGCCTACGTAATTCTAATAGTTTAAGACGTTGTTAATAAAACATCATTATTAAATTCGTAAGAAATGCATTTCTTTATGAGAATGCTGTGTGTATTAAGACAAATTCTATACCTTATACAAAATAAAAAATAGATCATAAATTATTTTCGCGTACGTTTTCCTGAACTTTTTCAGTTCTTTTCAGGAGATGTAGTATCAATAATTATGGGTTATTTTCGTATATAATTGAGTGGTTCAAGAAGAAAGTAATCTAACATGAAGAATAAGTAAGAAACGTCAACTTCTGTTGGATCTTGATACCCTAATTACTGAAGAATATTTAATATTTATATTTGTACTTGTAAAATATTCTTAGCCTTGTCAGGGCTGTATGAGAGCACTATTAAGTAGATGAGACTCTTCAGCCATTGTTAAGACAATTCATCTCACTGAAAGCAAACCTTGAAAAAATACAAGCTACCATCAATATATTTCCGAACTGCACTTGTATTTATTGTACTGTTAAACATACATGCGTGTGTCACTGAAGATCATTGCTTCAATGCTTGTTTAGTCAGTCTATCAAACAGCGTCAGATTGTCTTTAAGAACTGAGCTTCTACACGTGATTTTGTGCAAAAATGTCAAGGATTTATTGCGATTTTTCCTGGAATCTCTCCATATACGCCTTGTGGCTAGTCTTCTTCTATGCATTTCAAGTGCTGCATTTAGTATAGATTCCAGGCGTCTTCCTGGTTCTAGACAACTTCTTCGTTTCTTAAGTCCTGTGTGTTGCCTACATTTTAGGTAGTCCGGGAACTTATTGATTGTCCTTTATACAATAGTAATATTGTTCAGGACTGGTAGTCCACGAGCAAAAAAACTTAAACGCTGATTATTCGTCACAAACGTTACATTATTAAAACGTCAACTAATATATAAAATACTTTTTCATCAGTTTTATAAACCACAGGTCATGGCATTAAAATTTAACATAAAATTACATACCAAAATTACGACATAAAATGCGATTTTAGCATGACAGGAATGATAAATGGATAGAATAATAAAATAACTTATAATTTAATAAAATTAACACTCTACACGAGACAGGACTGTTTGTAAATAAGGCCAGTTCTTCTCTCCTTCTTCCCTTCAAAGTTCTTTATATCAAACGCAATGAAATTAATAAAGCTAGCAGCTGTACTTCAAGCCAGCAAAAAAAAACAAATGCAGCCTACTTTCATTCTGCTCTATGTAGACTACTCTTTGAACTGACGTGTCCATTATGTCTTGGTTTTGTTTCTCTTCATTATGACAACCCCAATTATAAGCCGTGGTCGGTTAAATGTGACGAACTTAATAAAAATGTAATAATTACTCCCTCTCTGAACCACTCAACTGACAAGAGAAATGCTATCCATAGCAGGCTTTTTTCTTGGTAAAACATAAGTTCATTTGGAAGGTTAATTTATTTAAATATGTGCCTGATTTATTTAAATATTTACCTGCACTTCAGGCTTACACAAGAACCAAAGAAAATCTACCTTCTTCCCATTCACCAAAATATCTTACAAATATTTTACAATAGAATACAATTGCTTACCTCTGATCCCATGCATGGCCTCCTCCATTCATGCACAGCTACTTATGTATGTCACAACATGCATCTACAGCAACAACTACAAGGGTCAAGTCAGCTACTCATTAGTGTATTTACAGGCGACAGTTTTAATCAAGTAATTGCACCATGTTATTAAAGAAAAAAGAATTCATTGTTTTAATGTCTTGTATCAGATAAATTCAATAAAAAATAATATAAACGGAAAAAACCGTTGAACTCTTTTTCCTTTGTGACACGGTACAAGAGATCTACATTGAAAGCTTCAAGTTTTCAGTGCGAGAGGCCTTTCTTAGGAAATTTTTCATTTTAGTATTTATCACTATTTTAATTCTCATGTGAAGTTACCATAGGTAACAACTAGAATATGTAAATTTAATTTTAACAACAAGACTTTTTAAAACACAGTAATTATTTGTATCAAACATGCTCTGAATTTACTTATTTTCAACTTATGTAACATATGGAACATAATATTTTCCACATGAAGAGTCAATTGTCAATTTGTTTTCACATTTCAGTCTGTAGTCAACCTTCAACATTTATGATGAAATGCAATACCATAGGGTGATATCTTGATGTATCCTTCAATAGCAGAATTTTTCAAACATAGTAATTATATAGCATTAAGCATGTTCGTAACCTGCTAGTTTAATTTACGTATTATATGGAACACAATACTTCCACGTGAAAATTTAATAATATATGTAATTATTGCACGTCATAATTTCATTTGTGCCTTAATCTTAACATTATGAAAAAATGAAAATATTGTTCATGTAAACAATTGTCAGTGCACGTCTAATTATAATGTAACATTTATCTAGTCAAGTGGGAACCATGTTTGTTTGTCCGAATATTACCGGTACTTTATTCCACTTAATTTCGTAATCAGCATTCAGTATGTGTAATATGACACTTATGACGATCTGATGATGGCAAATAATTGCCGAAAACGTTAATCCAATCAATAAATGTGACATAGTTAATAATTAAGACTGTACATTACTTGATAAGCAAGAAGACGGACCCATTTAACCTATATTCACCTAATTTCTTAGGAAAGCAAAACTTATGCAAACCGTTCGATTCATTTGAAGAAGATTACTGGTATTAAAGATCAAAACGTTGGAAAATGCATTACATTTTGAGTTATCAAGGCTTTCAAGATGACTGAACTGTGGTTTGCACCATGGGTCGAGACTGAATTCCTTCAATTTTTTTTGGAACTAGTCATAGATTCCATTATTAAGATAGGATCGACTTTTTTGGGGTAGCCAATCATAACAAAGTGACCCTTCGATAATACAGGGTGTTCAAAAAGTCACGGAACTCTACACAGATCGCATGTAATTGTTGTTTTTTAATTCTCTGTTAATTTTTTTCTTTTATTCCCAGGTGCTAAAGAGCACTGAACTGAGCAGACTTTTTCTTGTGAGGGCACCTCAAGGATGCCACCTACGTAACAGATCTGCACAGTATTCCGGAATTGCAAGCGAATATTCAGAACTGTATCAATGCCATCTTACTCGAAATATTGCAATATGTTTTCCAGAACATGGTCAAACGTGTCCACTTGTGTAGAGCACAGAACGACAACCACCTAATCTAAAAAACATGTTCCCCCATAAGGTTGCGTGACTTTTTGAGCACCCTGTAGAATCCACCTCTACTACAATCTCAATGTATGACTGGAAAATTAAAAATTTTCAGAAAATATAACTTACATTGGAATAAAGATTTATTTTCTTTCTTTCTTTGCATATTTCTTTATTTTTTGTTTGTTTGTATAATCCTTTCTTTCTTTCTCTTTCTTTCAAATTTTGTGTTGCTATTCAATGCATACAGCTTCCATTTTTGTGTATTCGGATAGGGCGTGAAAATGAACTGAAATGGAGTGGACAGGAACAGTTTTATTGAAATCCGTGATCATGATGTGAACTTTCCAATCTTTTCACTGGCGACAGGATCTGTAAATATGTATAATGATTATGAATCTGTTGGTGAAATTTATATTGTTTTTAAAAATACTATAATTTGCCTAACATGTACAGAAGTGGACAAATTATTAGACTAAATTAATTATATGTACAACGAAGCTGTATTTATCGGTAGAAATAATGAACAAAAATGTATTTTGCACAGATATAATGAATAGAAAATTGAGTCTTGAGGTTACTAATATTTTGTGAACATTAGGCCGAGTGGACTCTTCTGCTCTCATGCCATCTTTATTTATAAGTTTCTTAAAAAAAAACACTAATGTCCTAGGAGACGACATCAGTAAAACATTCGTAACTGTTTGGAATCCTTTACGTGGCCATAATGTTCTCCATGTCAATGAAAAGCCTCTGCCGCTATTTCTTACTATCACATAAAAACTTGAAGCATTTCTTTATCCTTGAGTACTGTGCAAGGACTGGAAGTGGGTGTAAGGACAATAAAGGAAAGTAGACTTACTCCATTTCCACAATAATAGCTGTTGCAAATGTTTCAAAATCTGTTTATGTAAGCACAAATACAAATGCAGTTTATTTCAACTTTGTTACACTAGATTTTCAACAACAAGAATATAAGGCACGCAGACCTGGATACTGTCACTTAAGTATTTGGTTCAGTTAAGTAGTATGATAAAACAGTCCTTGTTTTCCCAGCTGACTAAATGCAGGGATACACAGTATTAAAGAAGTTGGAAAGTCCAGTTCCGAAAATCATTCTTGTTAAACAGGGGAAAAGAAAAACATTAACTTTAGTATGTTTTCATTATTTCAACACAATTGTAACATGATTCATTTCCTTTAGTACTTTAAGAAACAAAACACCAATTTATAAGTGTATAAATACTCTTAATATTTCAGCTATATCTTAATCATACTTACTAAAATTATTTCGTTTGAGAAAATATATTTAAAGCTCCCGCAAGCAAAGAAGCAACTTTTGATAACTCCGTAACGTATATTTTTTAAACTCACTTCCATCCACTTCCCGGATTCCTCACCCAATGGGAACTGAATGCGTCACTCGCCTTTCTGGTACCACACAGGAAGTGGACACGACGTTACCACAGAGATATACATGTATTCCGTGACTTTCCTTCCACCCACCCGTTCTGCAACTGTCTGCATCAGGATGAGAGAACGGAGAATGCTACTATTTAAAACATCGCGCTCTGGTCCTGTACGTTCCACGTGCTTCACTAGATGCGACAGAAGTCGCATCTTTCTCCGTAACCACTGTAGTTTCTCGAACTTGCGTAGAGATTTCATTTATCTAACGGTCACTTACTCCTTTGTCCATTTTCGCTTGACTAGTAGAAATAACTAGATACAATTCAGAGGTTGAAACTTCTAAGCACTTCATACACATCAAGAAATTAAATCTCAAGGAACGGTTGTATAAACCGTTAAAGCCTCAAATGTTATATAACTTTACAACCACGGCTTATAAATGATAAATCAAGTAAAATGTAAAAATATTTTAGCTGAGAATTCAAATTCATTGTCTATTATACAATACATAAATAATTAGTTTGATACTGTTAAAAATTAAATTATGGAATTTCTAAAAAAAAAATCGGCACAGATACATACTATGTATTTTTTTTCGCTTCATTTCATTAATATTCAATGCATTTTCATCTCATGTTTCTCCGAAATCAAATTGTACTTCATTTTTAAATTTATCATTGTTCCGTATTCTCTCCGCAATCATATTGTATTTTTCATTTAACCTCTGCTTTGTATTCTGGATCCTAGTGGTCAGCCGTAGTTTTCGGCCAATGTCCCAAATTGTGGAATTTATTGTAGGGACCAATCTCCTTATTGGTTGAATGGTATGAATGCTACTATCGATACGTATTGTTGTTATAATCGACATAAATATGTTGCCAAGTTCTAAATTAACAGTCAGTTTTATATTGTTGACTTATAGCGTACTTCAAAATGGAAATAACGGCAGTAATAGTGAAATATATTTTCCCTGGACCAAAAATATAAGACAAAGTGACTTAAAATCACATCAGCAGTAACAAACTGTTTACATTTTTTAATTATTTTTTTTTAATTTGGTAGCATTTAATGCTTATCGAATATCGAATGCTAAAATCGAACCATTACTTCCGCTGACCTTTTTTTTTTGCGTATAATGAGTGATGGGTGGCCCCTATAATGCATCTGTTCCAAAAAATCTGCATTATTTACACAAAACAATAGTTTTGGGGAATGCTGTCTGTAAGTATTCTATGTACAGTCGATTATAACAACTTCCCAACATATTTAATATTCAGTTTTCATAAAACAAACCTTAATAATTCTGATTAGATACAGAAATGTTAGAGAATTAATAACAATCAGTACCAGGACAAATATACAATATATTTTTAAGGGATAAGCACAAATTTCTGTAACTAATAACTGCTGAAAACTTGAATTCTAGCTACAACACATATTGTAAGATGGAATTTACACTTCTGTTTTTATCTAACACGATTTCTAGAAACAGGGAAAATAAACTTTAAGTTACGATTTTACAAATTAAATGTTTTTTCTGCGACAATGCGTAACGTTGCATTTTACCCACTGATATCAATGCGTAAAGTGAGCCTTTAAAACACTAGTGCGTAAAAAAGTAAGTAATCACTTTACGTACTGCTAAAGAAAACGCAATATTCAATGTACAAACTTCATTGAATTAGAAATTAATGCATTACCTTGATATTTCATGACGTAAATATTACACGTAACACAAATAAGTAACAAATTTAACATTCATATTTACACTTTAGCCCGCATTATTCTGAAATTACATCTATAGTACTCATTGCAGCAAGATATAGCATTCAATTTTTTCTAACCGCTTTGTTGATTATATGGCCGGTTTAGACAGCCATGAAATCGTCATCAGCTATCATTTCATGGATATTTATTTCTTAATGGTTCTGACTTTACACGGCGATGACATCGTGATGTTGTAACCTCTCCAACTTTAAATATTTATTTAGTGTAAATTTGTGCTTCGCCTCGTTTCACAAATTTTACACTCGTGTCAAAAAAAACAACTTTACTAACTTATATCATAAATAACTATTTATTAGCTTTTATAGCATTATTACGTAATTATGACATGTTATTTAATAACCTTGATATTCTTATAAGTATTTTAACACTTCATTTGATTTGTGGTTAGCAAAATTGTGTAAATACGTATATGATTAAACTACTTATTAACTTACATAACAACAACAATATAACAGATAACGGTACGTACTTTCTAAAATATAAAATATGTTGAAACAGTGATTACTAACGCTATGGTAACTGATGTTCATGTAAAGAGTATGTTAATACTCGTATGTTAATTATAAATACAGTATGTTTAGAATAAGAACTGGACTTTCCAAATGATAATATAATTACAGTAATATATTATCACAAAATAGGCAGAATGCAGGGAAAGTTTTGATAATGTAGCCAAATCCTTTAACATTAACATGATGCTACAGAAACAAGCGTTTCAAAACCAAACTATTTTTACAAACTGCCAAGACTCAAGTACTTTGACAGCCGTGTCTTCCTACGGTATTGCTTTACTTGCCTTAGAGTACCAGCTGCTACAATTCCTACAAAAAGAGACATGTATTCAGATGCTAAGCTACAAGTAACAAAAGAGAGACAGCATTGGAAAAGAATGACCACTTAGGTGACAAATAATATAACACTGACTAAAGCGCTTCCATTTTTTGGAACTTAATTCAAAATGAAATAAATTCAATTTTACCATGATAACAAAGTTCGCATGAGTGCCATGGGTTTAGCGATTGGGTTGCAGGAGGATTTTCGGAAACCATATTTCATTAGGCCTACTACTACAGCTGGAAATCTAATAATGTATTTCCATACAAAAAACAAGAATTTTGGACTTAAAAGAACATCAGATTTGGGATGGAAAAATAACTTGAGCAAATCGCCACTTTATATTGATGTATTATTTTCAGTGGCGGTTTTAATGGATGTATAGTTCGGATCAGCTTACTTAATACTCTACGGGTGAAACCTAACCATTTTACACCTATTACTACATGTGCTAGTGGATTATAGTAATTTTCTAGATGTCAGATTAACTAGTGAGCCCTGAAACTATTTCTGGCAAGAATTACCTTCTACAGAGATTGCAGATTTCAGTGCATCTCTGGAACAACAGAATCCATGGTATAAGGTATAAGTAACCTTCATTCATGAAAAAATTAAACGTTTGAAATAGATTTTTACATTATGCAAAAATAAGGGAGAAAAATGCTCGAGGAGAAGAAAAATACGGGAGTTGGGAGACTGTTAAAAATTAGGGCTAAATACGAGAGACAGCGGGAAATACGGGTTGGCAACCCTAGTTTAAGGTTAATGCAATAATTGATTTTTAACAAATAATATTCTCGTATGAATTGAGGTTTTCTCGGCTATGGTACAGTGTTGCCAATTTAGCGGTTTTCCCGCTAGATCTGCCGTTTCTCAGCATTGGTTTAGGGGTAAAATTTACGAAATTTTTATTGTTGATATAGAGATTTAGCGGGTATTTTTAGCACTCACAGCGGGACAATAATCTCATTATACATTGACAATGTAGCAATTCAGCGGTTTCTGCACTGTTTCATGGCGGGTTTTTAAGAACTGACTTGGCAACACTGTCTGGTTATCCTATAATGGTTTCGCGAGTCAAGTTGTTGAAATTCTCCAAGCTTTTGACTACTAACTCTGCAGCCATCTTAAGGGAATTGAGGTAAATAATATTCTCCTTTATAAACTCTCTTAATAAAACAGCATAAAAGTGAAACTTAATAAGGAAACAAAGCCATATTAGGCTAAGAAATTTGCGATCTTGGTTGGGTTTTGAATAGGCTATATAATTTTATATAAAATCTAACTGAAAACCTCTCCATCTTTGAGAAATGAGGTCGATACAAAATTTACATGTGCATAAGCACAATTTGAGACTTACACAATCATTTTTAACAGTTTTAAAATTGTCTATACAGGTCTGTGACATAATTCCAGGAAGCAGAACCAGGGTTGCCAGATGCCCCGATTGGCGGGACATCTCCCGATTTTCATATAAAAATCCCGAGTCCCACTTCGATTCGAGGCGGGACGCAAAAAGTCCCTCCTTCAGGAAATTAACACCACTTGTGTAATTTTCTCATTACCTAGTAGCTATTTTCTTCTAGGTCCAAATAGTTACATTAAATGTAAATTAATTTTCGTAACAATGTACATTTGCACATTGGAAAAAACTAATGTTTCGGTAAGTGTAAGGTTTGTGACAGCGAATTCAGTGGTCAATATAATATTATTTCTTAACATTTAAAAAGAGACGTTCATCAGAAATTACTGATACAGAAAATGCTGAACTTCAGTGATAAATATGTATATAAACTCTTAAAATGTATACTGTATGCCAAATGGTGGTCACAAAATAAATAGGAATTAAAATGTCAATAAATTTTATGCCATTGTAATCAATTAATAAACGTTGAAATTTAATGTATTTCGCGACATGTGATGCCATCTTTTGGAATTTATGTTTTACAATTATTAATAATAAACAACTTGGGAAATCTATGAGACAGAACTACAGTTAAGTCATTACGTTAATAATTTGGCATAACATATTATTGTCACAAGTCCTTCAGAAAGATGCGAGATGTATAAGTACAAAGTAATACTGTAAGTTAGCTAGATAAATATTGTTTTTTACACTACGTTCTGTTATTAAAATTGAGATTCTTATTAGTCACTTCAACTGCACGCAGGCGGATGACTTTTATTCCTTTTTTTTTAACAAAACGTAAGTGATGTATATAAAGAAGAAAGTATGTTCCTCCTTGGTGTATCTAAAATCTGGCAACCCTGAGCAGAACAATAAGAAGAAGAAAACAGTCTATATCATATTTCTTTGTTGGATGAATTTCATTAGATCGTATAGTCGAAAATTATATATCGTACTATTTGAATTTATGCTCATTGTTATTTATTGCACCATCACATTTTTTTTTCCCGAAAATAAATACATCAATTTTTATTTAAAAGAAGTTGGTACCAGTTAATAACATGTAAAATTTATAAAATATTTATAAAGTGGTCAGTCTTTCCAATGCTTTAATATAATGTACTTTTTCCATTCAAAGAAAATTTACTTCAAAAGTTGATGATAACATATCAACAAGCTTGTGCAATGCAATAGAGAAATAGACATTCCAAGATAACATAACCATTACCTGCACAGCAAGTCTCTGAAGAAGTGGAACTTGTCCATATGACTGGACTTATACAATAAAAGAAAAGTGAAGAAAACGTTATAATATGTGCAGTGGTAACAAGTGCTTACAGTGAATTACATTTAAACTAGATTAACACTTCTGGTACAATCCGCTTATCCCTTCTATAGGGACTGAATAGAAAATAAAATTAATATGAAGGATGAAAATAGCATTTCGCTTGTTTTTATTATATTTACATTGATATGTAATATTAATTTAATTGTTAATCGGCAACTCAATGAAGTTAGGTAAGCATATCGTAATGAAATTTAAATTAATAATTATGAAATATCAAATAACTTTTCGAAAATATTTTGAGCGATACACTATTTCATCCTAAGTTTTCATATGAATGGCACAAGTAATGATAAAAGAATAAACATATCATAACAGTATAAATACGGCAATAAAAATCCCTTATTCATGCAATTCCTTTTTCATAGTTTCGAAAAAATATATTAACATACAGTTCAGACTTCAAGATATGGAAAAAATAAACAAACTGTTAAAATGTTAACTGATGAATTTAGTCGAAAAAACAAACCACACATATTTAGTTTCACGTCGTTAATCACGATAAACACAACATGCGTGATGTTGGACTGTTTGTTGAGAACAAAGATAATCTTTACTGGCACATAAATCCTAACAATTTTCGAACAGAATCTATAAATGTTTCGGAAATGAGCAAATGCCTTTGACATTACAATTTTGTATTCTTTCCTTCTTCAATTTATAAGAAGGATTTTACATTTTATTAGAGAGAGATAAGAATGACATTAAAATACGTAGTTTAGATAGGACAGATTATGTAGGCTAGGTAGAAGAAGGTAGGATGAGTATGATCGATAGATTGATAGAATTTTTTTTAATTGGTTTATTTTAAGACGCTTTATTAACTGCCATCTCGTGTTCGTTTACGGCAGGATGGCCACCCGTCCTACGTTTAAGTGAAATGAAAGCCTAGATCATATATACCCAGACAGGTCGGCCTTAGGCTTTGAGGTTAACAACTTTTGTCAGGTTTACTACGCTGCCATCTAGTTGTTACATAAGGAGTCACGTCATAATTCCCATTTGAATTGCATTAGCGACTGTACTGCCATCTCGTGTTGGTTTACGGCGGACGGGTGGCGATTCTGGCGGTTGTTCTCTTCAACGTGCTGCCGATTTTAACATAGCGATGAGTTATCTGTTACATATATGATCTAGGATGAAAGTAATAATGCCGGCGAAATGAGTCCAGGGTCCAGGGCTGAAAGTTAGCCATTATTTGCTCTTAATAGATTGAGGGAAAACTCGTGGAAAAACCTCACCAGGTAACTCTGTTACTTCACAGCGATGGACTAGATTGATAGAATAGCTATGACAGATGCTGGGTGAATAGATTGTAGAGAAAATGCAATGCAGCATTTTGACTCTTGGCTGAGCTGCTTGCAGGCTCCGGTTTTGCATAATGTTACCAGTGATACGCAGTGCAGTGTCAGTCATCTGACACACCGCAAACTATCAATATAAAATCTGTATTACTAAGTATAAACAGTTAAAACATCATTTACTTGTCCAAAGTAAGAAAGTAGTTGCTGAAACCATCTTCTTTCTTGTTTCATGTATTTGTCGCACTGACTTAAGTACAGATGCATCACTTGCTTCAGTTCCCATTCAGAAATGGAGGCGATATTTTCTCGAAAGCTATTTTTTCAGTTTTTGCAGGGTATGTGGATTATTGATGCGCACTTCGTCTTTTAGAGTTCCTCAGAGATAAAAAGGTTATGTTGGAGGATCGACAAAGAGCACAAAAATAATCCACATACCCTTGAAAAATTGAAAAATAGCGTCCGGGGAATACATTGTTTTCATTTATCATTGCAATAAATGTTTGAAACTAGAAGTAGACGTTACAGCATGTTTTTACTTAATTTGGGTGATTAAATTACTTTTTAACTGCTCATATCTACCGTATTTACTCGCGTAACAGAAGCCATCGCATAAAGTACGTATCCAAATTTTTTAACAGTAATATGTAGGGAAAAAATCTTCGAATAATGTACGCATTAGATTTTATATCTAGATATTTTTGCTTTTTCTGTATTCAGTTTCATGTTATACTGTGATACATTTTTATTAATTTCGTATTATTACTGTTCATAAGCGTTCGATATATCGATGCTCTCGAAGTCGTACAATCGATCATTTTGAATATTACTTGAATGTTCGATGTCGAAACCAGCTGTGACTATCACGTGGGATGTCAGTTCAATCCAAAAATTACGGGAAAAAGTGCGTCTATTACGCGAGTAAATAGGTAGTAATATATTTTACATTAATAGTTTTTTTATGTGTCCAATTAATGTTTCTGCAATTTTTATCACCAATAACACAAACTCTGCGTAACTAGAGCTTGCAAGCGGTTCAGCCGAGAACCAGGTTGCTGTTTAGCAGTTTCTGTACAATCTATACACCCAGTTTGTGTAAATATGTAAATAACCAAAATAAGAAAATCGGTGACAATCAGTTGAATGATAAAATTCTATAAAATTCAGAATTAGGCTAATATTAATTGTTTCTTTCTAGGTCAAGATTATTGTGTTATTAGACAATTATTAAGCAGCTGTTTAGTTGTTTTGCCAATTAAAAAATAGTTATTTACAATATGTTTTAGTCCAATACTAGGAATAGTTTATAACCAAAGAAGAAAAAATAATTAATATATAATGTATGTTATGCAAATAATAATATTTTTATTAACTGTTTGAACATTATTTAATTTCTATATTAGATAAACCAAAAAAAATAATATTTTAGGACAGTTTAATACGAGTAGGCTATAAGGTATACCTTTTAGTTGTTGTTACCGATCATTTACTTGTGCCACCATATTTACAGTCCACAGGAAGCATAAGTATTTGTACCTCACATTTGCCAGTGCATTACTCACAGATATGCATTTGAGAGCACTCATGCACCTTTATTATAAATGTAACCATCGTGTGAGAAGCTTTGCAGCAAGTCGACATGCGGCATGCAGGGGTGCGGCGTGCAGCGTTACAGACCATAAGAAACATGCAACTTAAAAAATATTTGTTAAATGCTGCACATACAATTTTAGACAGTGGGTTTGAAGTTCAAGACAAGATAAAGTGAAACATACATAAACTGTGGACCTACTGACGTAACATCCTAACTTCCAACCATTTGAATTTCTTTTTCTAGGATATATCTTCAGAATAGGTGGGCAACATTACTTACCTTGTCATGACGATAAGAACCCAATTACAGTATAAAAATAACTGAAGACTGAACTATAGCCAGATACCTTACTATAATAATACCGGACAGCTGTATACTAGTAGCATTGGCGTGAGTGCGAAATATCGCGGACCTGACATCTAGCGGAGCGGGATTGAATTACGTCCACATATACAAATATTAACATAGCGGGATTCGGACTATTGTTTAAATCGTGAGTTACAGTACTAATGTGGAATAATATATGAAACACTTTAGAAATGTTGAATAGTATTCATTGTAAAATTAATACCTTATATCAGAGCTGCATATTATGAAAATATTGCATACTTCATATTACTTTCTGTAATTATTAATTGTTATATATTTTTTCTTTGCTTTAATGAGACAAAATCAGTTCCGACATTAGGAATGAATTTAAAATAATGCTTTATATACCCATTGCTGACAACTGCAAAAATAAAAATGGTAGTATTCTGATGCTTGTAATAATTATTATTGCCCACGTCCAAGGTCAGTGTAACAGAGGTTTACTCCTCCGAAATGCCAGACACCATCATGTTCGATCCTTAATTGCAACTGCTTTAAGAAAAAAGTCTTGGACAGTAGAAGAGGAAGTTTTTTGCCTTGCTACTAATGGCTCCTCTAGACGTATTGACATCATAGCGTATTCCCAGACTACCAAGAAAGGATATATAATTGATCCTACCATAAGGATTGAAACGGGGAGTAGCCAGCCGGAGGATGTCAATCAAGAAAAGATCAACATTTATCTCCCAACAGTTGATTACTTCAAAGCAAAATACCAGCTTGAAGATATTGAGGTGATTGGTCTTCTTATTGGAGCTCGTGGTGTGATTCCCACGTTCTTTGAAAGCTTCAGGAAGACTTTTGAACTACCACAGACACTTATTGTTGACATCATAACTTCAGTTTTGAAACGCTCTTGCCAAATTCTGAGTCATCATATTCACTCTTTTTAATTTTTTTTATTCACTTTATATTCATATATGTTTATTTTAATTTTCTTCCTACAAAATTTATGTAAACATTTAATATTGTAAAATTCATGTAGGAGAGTATACTGAGTCCTTCTGGGCTACCTCCAATGGGAGGCAGTTATTATCTTATCTTATCATGTAGACAACAATAAAACTTAATTTGCTAAAACCTTAAAACTTCCAATATATTTTAACTTCTATTCATTTATTAGGCCTAAATAAAAAAGCTAATTTTTATTGTTCTATCAACACAGAGACAAGGACATTAGGCCTAATAACGAATTTTGTTGACTCACGTTTTATGAACTGTCGGAAATCGAAAGTACGATTTGGAGCAATTTGTAATGCTGCAATTGTCACAATTATAAACAGCAAATATACACCCTGACATTTTAACACAGCACTAATTAATAAAACTATTAACTAGCCCAGCAACAATATACATTGCAGTTGATTACAGCTTGTTTCGCGAGTATCTCCAGACCGACAGGTAGGTAGCAGCACCAGCTTCGTTCGCACGCAAAATTGCTAGCTGTCCGGTATTATTATAATAAGGTATTTGCTATAGCAGTGCTGGCAACATTCTCGTTACTCTCATTCTCCCATTTTTATTTTTCCTAACTTTTTAAAATATTTTTTTTTACTGCTTTTCATTTGTGTACACAAATTTATACTAAACTATTGGTGGGATTTTGTTCATATTCAGTATCCAGGAATCAATTTACGCGGAAATGATACATAGGTCTATGAAATATAATACTGAAAAAGGTAGGATTTTGGTATTTTTTAGTACATACACGTTTTCAGCAACACTGATAACGAAAACAGGGTTTTGAACATGCTGTCTGTCTGTATACAGAGATTCCTCCTAAAGCAATACACGAATTTTGTTCATATTCAGTGTCTACAAGTCTGTTTATCCGAGAATGATTTACACTAGGCTGCAAAACAAATGCCAAGTCGAAGTCGCTATCGATTTGAAATATTATCGTGTTACGAGGACTTTGATTAGGAAACTTATATGTAAATACTTATCGTTACAAATTTGATGACGTCCGTGAAAGCCTCCAAACCCAAAAGCGTCATTTAGGGGGGCAGGGAGAGGCAATCGACCCCTCTCTCCGACTTTAAGATAAAATATAACTGAGTAATAGTACTACTAAATAAAACATATGAGTAGATTTAATAAGTTATTTGGTTCTGCTCGTCACGGCAAGGTCACTTAACGGAAAAGCTAAGGAGAGGATTTCGATCTAGTGCTGTGGATGGAGCCCCGGCATAGCTCAATGGTAGAGCACTCAGTATATCCTGGGTTCGATTCCCAATGCCGGAGCGAATTTTTCTCCATTAATAGACTAATAAACAAGGTTGCTTAAGCTGATTAAACTAATGCCTGTCTATTCTGAAGTTATACCAAGCTTATTCAAGAATATAAGTATTATGTTAATTTATTTAAGAGAAAACTTCCCTATGGTACAGCATAAAAATTTATCAGAGGGGTAATATAACTCTAGCAAATCAATATTTTTAATCAACTTCGTAAGTTACTCTTCGATTGTGATAAAATGTACGTAAAATATAATTAATTAATTAAACACTTAAATTATATGAAATACTGAATTCATATAAGATAGTTCAATAAAATTTCTTTTCAAGTTATCCGTATAATTTAAATTCTCAATTCCAAACTTAATGCTACCTTGTACATCAATTTAATTAAACATGCAAATAGAAAATACCCCAAAACATAGTGTCTAAAATTATACTAATGAATACCACATTTAGGTGCATTCGTCTGCTGACTCAATGTTCAAAACAGCTGGTGAAGAAGGGCATATTAGGTGAAATTGTACCTTTGGTTTACTTTAGAAAACACAGTTCTTCCAGGGGCTTGGTGCTAGTTAGTACAACACACCAACATCAACAAATATACCAACAAAAATAACAAGTTCATATTTCAACACATTGCCATATAGCTGTGCAACTTTTGTGGACCTGAGAAAAACACAAGTTAATTAAAAATCATTATCTGAAAATATGAAGCATTACAGTAAAACCTCTACTTGTTTCTGAATAGAAGTGCTTTTATTGATGTATTAGGTCGTTTCAGCGTTTTTGGCGTGTGTCCTAGATATATAGTGCCCAGTTTGTGAGCATGTTGCTAGTGTAGCTGAGAATGGCACCAGTTCCTACACACGTCACAACAGTCATTTGCCAACACAGTTGTCAGACTGACTACGGGAAATGTAAAACATTCGTGCTTAACGATCGCACTAGTTATTTCACACGCCAAAAACAGTGACGCGGACTATATTTAAAAATATTTAAATGATTTTTTGGTTTATTTCACGACGCTTTTATCAATTGCGACAGTTATCTAGCGTCTGAGGGAAATGAAGATGATAATACCAGCGAAATGAGTCCAGGGTTCAGCACCGAAAGTTTCCCAGCATTAGCTTTTAATAGGTTGAGGAAAAATCTCGGAAAACCCTGAACCACATAACTTATCCCAATCAGGATTTGAACCCGAGTCCGCTCGTTTTACGGTCACACCTGCTAACCGCTACTCTACAGCGGTGGTATTTAATGATTTTCTTTAATTGGACAATGCAATTTACGGGACGCCATGATTATTATTGCGTATTGTGAGCATGTGGCAGTCGTCATTTGTTAATACAAAGAATGTAAAATGAAAATGATAAAGTTTGAGATTAGAGTCCTTCTAAAACACTACTGGAAACAAGATTATAAAGCTGCTGTCACGGCTCGAAAAATATGTGAAGTCGAGGGTGATGGTGTCGTTAGTGAGCGTATAGCACAACCATAGTTCCAGCGTTTCAATAATGGAGAAGGGGAGATTAAAGACTTACAACGTCCTTGAAGATCTAAAGTATGGAATATTGAGAATACACGCAGAGTTTTTTTTATGTTGGAGAGGCCGAGACGTAGATGGGAAGATAATATTAAAATTGATTTGAGGGAGGTGGGATATGATGATAGAGACTGGATTAATCTTGCTCAGAATAGGGACCGATGACGGGCTTACGTGAGAGCGGCAATGAACCTGCGGGTTCCTTAAAAGCCAGTAAGTAAGTAAGTAAGTAAGTAAGTAAGTAAGTAAGTAAGTAAGTAAGTAAGTAAGTAAGTAAGTAAGTAAGTAAGTAAGTAAGTAAGTAAGTAAGTAAGTAAGTAAGTAAGTAAGTAAGTAAGTAAGTAAGTAAGTAAGTAAGTAAGTAAGTAAGTAAGTAAGTAAGTAAGTAAGTAAGTAAGTAAGTAAGTAAGTAAGTAAGTAAGTAAGTAAGCAAGTAAGAAAGATAGGTACCCGGCATTAGTTAATCGAAATAAAGTTCACTTGCACCGGACAAAGCAAGACCCCAACAACTCGACGAACAATCGTGGAAAAAATCTCGGAATTGGCAGGAATCGAACTGATACTACATGCGGCATATAGTCCTGATCTTGCGCCTTCAGATTACCCTCAGTTTCGATGCATGACCCACCTCCTGCATGGAAGAAATTTCCAGAACTTGGAAGCCATTCAAATGGGTATCACTGAATTCTTCGCATCAAATACCAGAAACTGGTACAATCGCAGGAGAAGAAACTCGCTGAAAAGTAACTCAAGACTGTAGAATTTAATGGCCTTTATTTTGAAGATAAACAGAAATATTAACACACAGAATAAAACATTTTACAGGAGAAGGAGTTCGTCCAAAGGGCTGGACTCGGGAAGAGTACCCAAAACGCTCATTGCATTTCCGCGTTGAATTGCAAAACTTAAACGTTGACGCAAATAAGTAGTGCAACGACGATCACCAGTAATGGAGATCAAAATTTGGCCGATTTGAGATACCAGATTAGCATCATGACTCCAAGGACCGAAGGTCTCCACAGCAAAGGGGTCAAAGATATAATTGTCTAAAAGATGAGCATATTTATTGGCCTTCTTCTTCACGGCTAATTCAGCAGCAGATGCTGGGGGTATTCGGCAAGTGAGATGGAGCTAGAGTGTCAACGCAAGTGGAGTCCCAAATTAAAGATTTTCCTCTAGACCATGGAATTAAGGTGACACCATCGGGTCGTTTACCATCCGCGCGACTAATACCTGGTGGTTCCAAAAGAGACGGGATGCCACAAGAAGTCAGAGATCTTTGAAAATTAGCCTGATTTCTTGTCACAACACACTCCAACTAAAATATTGCTCCAAACCGGACATTACTTATGAGAATAAATCTTGGAACGATTTATAGTGCTGTGCCTGGGTATCAAACCAGTTATATCATTGTGCAAGTTACGCCTGTGACTTTCTTGGTAGGCCTACTAGTACGCAAAATTATAGAAATAAAATGCTTACAATACTGTAATTCTAAATTCCAACTTACCAAATTTAGCATATCAGATATTTGATACGTCTGATGTTGGGTATAAAATAGCTGGTGAAAAATATTAGTAGGATCATTTGTGATTTTTTTTGTAATCAAACGAAATTCCTCTTCTCCCTGCATTTCGGAGGTTTTACTGTAATAATTAATGTCTTTTATGAAGCCACATTCACATTTTCTAAGATAATCACAATAAGTTGCACATTCCTTAAGAAATAAATATCTAGAACACATTTATCCAACATTAATACTGTTTTAAAAACTTCATCCACATAACATTCATTTATAATGAACACAACGAAATGTTTTGTAAATTAAATATTTTAGTATGTGCAATTGGAATTAATAATGATAAATGTATAACACCTGGCTTTGGCATATCAAAAAATGGTTTTCAGAACAGCTGACATAAATGAAGAAAAATTAAAATTAATTTTAATAATACAGATGATACAATTCAATAAAACTTCATTTTTTTATTGAACGAAGCATGAATAATTTTGCATCAAATATTTTTATTTCGAGTTATAAGCTTTTAAACTGTATTAATTACATACTTTCGTAGAAGAGAATAACATTTTTTATAAAACACATAGACCTATTTTGCTTTAGAAAAAAAAAAAAAAAAAGAAGAAAAAGCTAGTCTGAGGGTAATTCTGGTCATCGAAACAATAAGTCATTTACAAAATCTTGAGTCTTAGAAGTGATACAATAAGAAATTACAACCGAAATTTCACTATACGGAGAAAAATTAATTAATTTTTTTTTTATTTAATGAAGCTTTAAAAAAAAGTTATCCAAAGCTGTTTTATTTGGGTATTTTATGTTCAGCTCAAGGAACTCTGATATGATCCCCTTATTATTTTCAGAATAACTATTGTTCCACAGCTTTCAGATCTATCTAGATCGCTAACTGGCTATCTCGGAGGCTTTAGGGACTGACGCCATGAATTTGCTGCTCCGCCATTTATCGAGCGGGCAAGAAAGGATGTATTACTCACCCAAAAGCAGCGCATGACATCGGTATTTAGTAATAATGTCAAATTCACTATGTACGCTGCACATATATATATATATATAGTATATAACAGAAATCTGTGAAGGCAACATAGGTTCTTTCCCGCTTTAAAGATGGCGGATGCCGGCCTCACCGATGCGAAGGTAGTGATAGAAATGTGTGCATTGTCCTGACTAGTAAGTGGTAACAATGAAATTTTAACGGAAAGCTGGTGCACTAAACCACTATGCCCTATGAAGTTAAGTGGTAAGCTATTCATATTATTGGTTTCGTATTATTAAATTAATTTCATTCACAAATCAAGCAACCAACTTACAAGAACACAACTGAAAAAGGAAAGGATGCAATTTGTACAAATAGAATGGATTTCAGAAGAATTGAACATTATACAATTAATTTAGGAAACTTAAGGCAAATCCAAAGCTTATGTTAATTCTCTGTTCTGTTTGCAATTTATAGACGTATAAGATGTAGTAGTAGTAGTAGTAATAGCAGCAGTAGTAGTAGTGTTAGCAGTAGTAGTAATAGTAGTAGTAGTAGGTCTAATAGTAGTAGTAGTAATAGCAGTAGTAGCAGTAGTAATAGGCCTAGTAGTAGTAGTAATAGTAGTAGTAGTAGTAAAAGTGGTGATAGTAGTAGTAATAGCAGTAATAGTAATAATAGTAGTAGTAATAGTAGTAGTGATAGTAGTAACAGCAGTAGTAGTAATAATAGTAGTAATAGTAGTAGTAGTGATAGTAGTAGTAGTAAAAGTGGTGATAGTAGTAGTAATAGTAGTAGTAGTAATAGCAGTAGTAGTAATAGCAGTAGTAGTAATAATAGTAGTAGTAGTAATAATAGTAGTAGTAGTAATAGTAGTAGTAGTAGTAGTAATAATAGTAGTAGTAATAGCAGTAGTAGTAATAGCAGTAGTAGTAATAGCAGTAGTAGTAATAATAGTAGTAGTAGTAATAATAGTAGTAGTAGTAATAATAGTAGTAGTAGTAATAATAGTAGTAGTAGTAGTAATAATAGTAGTAGTAATAGCAGTAGTAGTAATAGCAGTAGTAGTAATAGCAGTAGTAGTAATAATAGTAGTAGTAGTAATAATAGTAGTAGTAGTAATAATAGTAGTAGTAGTATTAATAATAGTAGTAGTAATAGTAAAAAAGGTAAAGGTATCCCCGTAACGTGCCATGAAGGCACTTGGGGGGCATGGAGGTAGAGCCCCATGCTTTCCATGACCTCGGCACTAGAATGAGGTGGTGTGGTCGGCACCACGCTCTGACCGCCTTTTACCCCCGGGAAAGACCCGGTACTCAATTTTATAGGAGGCTGAGTGAACCTCGGGGCCGTTCTGAAAGTTTGGCAACGAGAAAAAGTCCTGTCACCACCTGGGATCGAACCCCGAACCTTCCAGTCCGTAGCCAGCTGCTCTACCAACTGAGCTACCCGGCCGCCAGTAGTAGTAATAGTAGTAGTACTAATAGCAGTAGTGATAATAGTAGTAGTAGTAATAATAATAGTAGTAGTAGTAATAGTAGTAGTAATAGTAGTAATAGTAATAGTAGTAGTAGTGATAGTAGTAGTAGTAATAGCAGTAGTAGTAATAATAGTAGTGATAGTAGTAGTAGTAATAATAGTAGTAGTAGTAATAGTAATAGTAGTAGTAGTAATAGTAATAGTAGTAGTTTTTTATTTCAGTAGGTTATTTTACGACGCTTTATCAACATCTCAGGTTATTTAGCGTCTGAATAAGATGAAGGTGACAATGCCGGTGAAATGAGTCTGGGGTCCAGCACCGAAAGTTACCCAACATTTGCTCGTATTGGGTTGAGGGAAAACCCCGGAAAAATCCTCAACCAGGTAGCTTGCCCCGACCGGGATTCGAACCCGGGCAACCTCGTTTCGCGGCCAGACGCGCTAACCGTTACTCCACATGTGTGGACTGTAGTAGTAGTAGTAGTAGTAGTAGTAGTAGTAGTAGTAGTAGTAGTAGTAGTAGTAGTAGTAGTAGTAGTAGTAGTAGTAGTAACTTAGTACGTAGTAATATTAAGTGTCTAGGGACGACCCTTCAGCATATCGGCTCGACAGGGGCATCCCGAATTATGGGATAAATGAGAATGAGATGTACCAGTCCACCGGCCGCATGAGACCCTTCACCCGCTCATCCAACGGGCCCCCTACACTTCCTCGCCTTAAGTTCATACCACCAAGGTGACCAAGCAGCACAGGATGCATTCCGGCAGCCCTTTTAAGGTATCGAAGCGCCCTTGGAAGTGCTCTTAAGGAATGAATCCTGGCAGAGATATTTCGAAAGGCTTGGAACCCAGAGACGGTTACGGAGAGGACGCCCGTACTGCAAGCGGACGAATATGCCTGTGGAACGACATGATGAAGATGAATGATATGATATGAAATCTAAATTCTTTTTTCTTCGCGAGAGGGGAAGAGATCGTGGCAATGAAATTTCCAACTCGGCATTTGCCTAAGTAACTGTGAAAAACCACGGAAAAACTACAGTCAGGTTGTCGGTCCGGGAATTTGAATTGAGAATATTACTTTTTATAGTTCAACAGGGAAACTGATCTTAATTTACATAAACTGAAAGGGATTGTAGACGAGGAATGGCATATTAAACTGAAAATTAATAAAGATTACTTTAAAACCGAACTGTACACCAAATCTATGTAGGCTACTCTTTTCATTTCTCGAGCAGCTGAATAAAAAAAAAAGTATATTTTCATTTATTAAACGCAAATTATAATAAAATTAAAACGTAGACAGCATAAGTAATAATATGTGGTCTAAATTTAGATTAGAATATACGAAATTCATATTACGATTTTATAATCTTTTAATACCCTAAATATGGTAGCAAGAAAATGGCTACACTTTTTCAGATGTTTCTTTCGCTAGTAAAGTTGAGTTACTTATCACAGCCTTCTAAGACTCAAGTTTCGTAAATGCTTTGCATTGTTTTGGCCCACATACATAATCGTTAAGATTATTTATCTTTCTTACGGTCACTGAACATATTTTTATTGCACTGCGTGATATTAAGTCGACATAATAATCGTAAGAACTTATCGAAATTAAACTGTATTTTAGGATAACTCATATATACACTAGTAAGTGGAATTCATTCAGAAAATAAAATTGCAATACTAAGGAACCATTTGGTACACTCTGCCTGACTGTGAGGCTATCTTATCTAATCCCAATGCTACCGTTTATTCAATTCAAAGTTGAAATGAGCATTGACGTAATAAATCATAATTTGTAATTTTGTTGTTCATTTTGTTTTAAGGCGATGCGTCACTGAAAATACTCGAATTTTGACAAATTTTATCATTTTTTTTTATTTTCGCGCTAAAAAATGTACGGTTTCATGAGTATTATCGTGAAAATCAGTAAATTAATTTGGTAGAAGTTTTGTTAATGCACGAGTTATATGTAGCTAACCAAAACGTTAAATTTAAATATCTCTTATTCCATCTTGTTGGTAAATTGTTACTATGGAAACGACTAAAATTTACCATCACCGCCTTCTGGAAACGTAACTATTTATTTTTTATTGTAAATATCTTAAAATAAAGTTTTATGTTATTAATAAAAAGCAACTAGGTTTTTTTTTTCAGTTTAATTTTTCATAACTAACTGAAATGCCTCTTTAAGCAGTTGAATCTTATTAAAAATTGTTTTACATCAAATATTTCATAGCGTGTTTTGGGAAAGCTATTGATCGAATTTCCTAATATGTTCAGTAAATTTGAGAGAGCAGTGTCTTGTGATAATAAGTGTTTTAAAGAAATTTAATTTTGTCCTTTAAACGTGCAGAAATTTGATCCGAACAAATTTCAAATTGTGAAATTCCTATGCAGAACGAAAAGCTACATTTATTCAGATCAATTTTCTGCACATATAAAGGACAAAACTAAAATTCCTTCAATCATTTATTGCCATAATACACTGCTGTCTTAAATTAACTGAGCATATTGGGAAATCAATCAATGTATTTCCCAGTACACGCTATGAAATGTTTAATATAAAACAATTTTATCTCTAAAAGGAAGCGAAAACGAGCAAAATTGCATTAAACTTTTTTGTTGAAATATCTAAAAAAATAACCCACTGAAATTAATGACATTACTTATGTTCACACTGTACAATACATTTATCTTTCTAAAGTAACAAAATGGCTCATTTTTCTATTGAATTAATTAACTGTAACAAACTGGAAGTTACAATGTAAAAGAAGGTAGCTGTATAAGACACATTTTCCGTGGTTAGAAAAATATTTTTTGTACAAAATCAAATAGCCTACTGAATTCTTAATACTGTACTTTTGATCAAAATAAATTACTTTATGTTTGTTAGCATATCGCAATAAAATATTATTTTAAACTGTTTAATATGTTGTCTTCTTTAATTATGAAGCAACTTAATTATTTCATTCATAAATAAAGACATTTTGGAAAAAATTCTGTTTAATCAAGAACGCATTTCATTTG
The DNA here is from genome assembly GCF_040183065.1 of Periplaneta americana. Taxonomy (NCBI): domain Eukaryota; kingdom Metazoa; phylum Arthropoda; class Insecta; order Blattodea; family Blattidae; genus Periplaneta; species Periplaneta americana. Next base: position 20,070,443 of record NC_091130.1, read on the forward strand.
TTCCACTTACTAGCATAAGCCTTGTTCTCGCCACATTTGTTCGTCAACTAGGACAGCCGATCCAAAACATAACAATCACTTGTAGGCAAGGACATGGCTTGTCTGGGGTCGCTTCTTGCCCTCAGACTTGGGTCTGAAGCTCTTACGCAGGAAGGCGGGTTGTGATAGCCTGTGCCGTTGGTGCTTGGGGTAAGTGATGTTAGCAGCGAATTGACGGGGGTTAGAAGCCAGCTTCACCCTCGACAGGTCGTCACTGAGATACTCACTTCTGAACGTGTCCGCGGACACCGAGGTATCCTGACTTGCCTGGTACTGCCTTGGCTTCCGCCCGCTCCAGTCACGAATGTTGGGGTCGGCTCCTGGAGGAGAGGAAAATAAACACTCAGAGATACAATAAATAATTACAGTGACTCTTTCAGAGCAGGGCCTTACACTTAGGATTAAGGGGACGGATAACATTTTTGTCATTTTCAACCAAAAATCAAATTTCATTTTTTTTTGTGTGAAAAAATGAATCAGCAACTCTTAGACTATTATTTTGATATGTATGTATGTATGTATGTATGTATGTATGTATGTATGTATGTATGTATGTATGTATGTATGTATGTATGTATGTATGTATTTTTTTTTTTTTTTTTTTTTGTATATCAGCATGCTCCATTACATTGGAGTAATACTACATGCTTTACATAAAATATTACAATAATTAGTTACATAATTTATGAGAACAAGATATTTACAATTTTGATTGCGATGTTGAAATTCTTATAGATACAAGTGTTGCCTAATTGTACTTCTATATATTTTAGGTTACCATCATTGTTAATATTACTTCTAATTTCAATTCTGTTACATTTTGCCAAATTCTATGGATTTTATAAATTTTCTGAAGCTTTTGAGGTATGCTGTTGTAAACTGATCAAAAGGTGGAGGCCAGGTTTGACCTGTGCGTATTATACTAGCTCGTAGGATTCTTCTTTCTTTTATCAGTGTGGCACATCTTAGTAGAATATGGTTGACTGTCTGTTCTTCTTTTAGTCTGCAAGGGCACGTTGGAGTTGGAATAATCTTGAATCTGTGAAGGTACGATCTTGTGAAGCCGTGACCTGTCACAATAGAAGTAAATTCTGCCCCGACAGGTAAATTTATCTTCAATCTATCTTTAATTGATGGGAAGAATGATTTCGTTATTGCGCCCTTAGTTGAGATAGTCCACTGCTCTTGCCATTTTCTTAAGGTCTTTTCTCTCTCTTCTGTTACTATGGTATCTCTCGGTATTTTGTTATAAGCTATTTCCCCTTCATCTTCTATGGCGGCTTGTTTGGCAAGACGGTCAGCTATCTCATTCCCTACTATTCCCTACTATTCCGACATAGTAGGGATGTATGTATGTATGTATGTATGTATGTATGTATGTATGTATGTATGTATGTATGTATGTATGTATGTATGTATGTATGTATGTATGTATGTATGCATGTACAGTAGCGTGAAAATTAATCCGAACAACGTAATTACTTATGCAAAAACACTCAAACGGGATAAAAAAAAGGACCTAAGACAAACCTCAGTAATCTATGTGGCCTCCCGTGTTCCTAATAACAGCTCTGAGACGATTTGGCATGGATTCCACTAATTTCCCACAAATATTTTTCATTTCTTCATCGCGAAACCATACACCAATGAGGACAAAAATCATCTTCTCCTTTGTAGAACAATCCATTTTTTGCATTCTTCTTTTGGAAATTGACCACAAGTTCTCAATGGGGTTGATGTCGGGTGAGTTGCCTGGCCAGGGCAGTACCTGAATATTCTTCTTGTTGAAGAATTCTGTCGTTTTTCGAGACGTATGGCATGGTGCCAGGTCTTGTTGGAACACACCTCTGCCATCCGGAAATGATTTTTGCAGCTGGGGTACGATTCTGGTTTCCAATAAGTGAATATATTCGTCAGAATTCATCATTCCCTTGATAGGTATTAATGCTCCAGGCCCTTCATGTGTAAAACAACCCCAAAACATTACTTTAAGGGGGTATTTGGGTGCTTGTTGGAGATGAGCTGCTGTTCCTTTTTTCGGATCCTTTCCGTACGTAAGAAACACGGTGGCCGTGGACCTCGAAATGAGACTCATCGAAAAAAAGTACATTCTTCCAGTCATTCACTGTCCAGTGTTGATGTAATTTTGTCCACATTAAGCGCTTTTTGCACATAACAGGGGTTAGCAGTTGCTTCTTAATAGGCTTACGAGCCCTTCGTCCAGCTTTCAAAAGCCTACGCCGCACTGTTGTGACGTGAATATTCGCCCCAGTGGTAGCCATTAACTCGCGGGTTAAGTCGACAGCAGTTAGTCTAGGATTTAATTTACTTTTCCTGACAATTAAACGATCATCTGCAGGTGAAGTCTTCCTTTTCCGGCCACAGTTTCCTTTTTTCTGGGGTGTGATGGATCCAGTCTCCCTGTATCGTTTTATGATCGAATTAACAGTAGCCAAACCGATGTGACATTCTGCAGCAATTTGCCTCTGTTTCATAGAAGAATGCTCTGCTAATGTTATATTTTAAACCGTTTTCGTGGAGTTGTATCCATTTGTGAAGACGACAGAATGTACACAGGATTGCAGTATTAAGTCTTCAACACAACTGAAATGCTTATAAGTACAAAACGACAAGCAAAATGTCACATATTAAAAAAAAAAAGTAATAACGACAGACCTTCAACAATGGAATTACACGTACTATAGATGTCAATTAAAGCGGTATGAGCAGCTGTGAGGCCAACAATGACAGAAAATGTAAAAATATGTCGTGTTCGGATTAATTTGCACGCTACTGTATGTATGTATGTATGTATGTATGTATGTATGTATGTATGTATGTATGTATGTATGTATGTATTTGTGTGTATGTATTTATTTATTCACACTGCAAAAGGGTATATACCCGTGGCAGTGGTAACTAATTACACTCAATAATGACAATAATAAACACAATTAATAATAAATTAGTAATAATAATAATAATAATAATAATAATAATAATAATAATAATAATAATAATAACAGGGATCATTATAAATTAAATGAAGCACGATCACTTAAAATAACATTTAAAGTAAATCTAATTTGTATCTTAACCCTAAGTTCGAACTAAAACCCACGAGTATGATATGTTCATACATACACAAGTACCTTTCAGCACTACACTCATTTCGCTGTCAACTCACTCACTGCACTGCACTGGAACTACGACACATTTCACTAACACTTCAAAAACATTTTACTGTTCAAATACTTTGCACTGCCACTATAAACTATAAAACTTCACTGACACAAACACACTTCACTGACACAATACACTTCCAGAGCAGGACTTTACACTTCGCATGAGGAGACGGGTAAAATTTTCAACCAAAAATCAAATTTCATTATTTTTTTGTGAAAGTGTATATGATTATGTCTCGTGACTACAACACATTACGAAATGGAAATATAAAAACTGGAAATTTATCCTTTGAAGAGTAGGAAAAATTCAAATACCTTCAAGCATCGGTAACAAATCTGTAGTGCTCGGGAAAAGTGGCACAAGTCGAAAATGTTAATTTTACAGGAGAAGAAAAAAAACTGTCTTCACACTGGTTTATGTCGATTTGATTTTCTTCTGTATGAATTATTCTAATGGGAGAAATACTTACGTCTCTTTTCCCAAGCGAGCAGATATTCCATAAGTTGTCAATTAAAAAAAAAAAAATGTGGAAACTGACTTATGCCACTTTTCCCAAGCATTGCAGAAATATAAATGACATTCGAGAGGAAATTAAACGCAGAATAAATATGGGAAATGCTTGCCATTATTCGGTTGAGAAGCTTTTGTCATCCAGTCCGCTCTCGAAAGAGCTTAAAGTTATATTGCCGGTTATTCAGTACGGTTGTAAAACTTGGCCTCTCACTTTGAGAGAGGAACAGAGGTTAAGGGTGTTTGAGAATAAGGTTCTTAGGAAAATATTTGGGGCTAAGAAGAATGACGTTACGAGAGAAAAAAGAAAGTTACACAACACAGAACTGCACACATTGTATTCGTCACCTAACAATTAGGAACAATAAATCCAAACGTTTGAGATGGGCAGGGCATGTAGCACGTATTTTATTTTAGTAGGTTATTTTACGACGCTTTATCGACTTTTAGGTTATTTAACGTCTGAATGAGATGAAGGTGATAATGCCGGTGAAATGCGTCCGGGGTCCAGCACCGAAAGTTATCCAGCATTTGCTCGTATTGGGTTGAGGGAAAACCCCGAAAAAAACCTCAACCAGGTAACTTGCCCCAATCGAACCCGGGCCACCTGGTTTCAAGGCCAGACGCGCTAACCGTTACTCTACAAGTGTAGACTGTAGCACGTATGGGCGAATCCAGAAATGCGTATACAATGTTAGTTGGGACACCTGAGGGAAAATGACTTTTGGGGAGGCCAAGACGTAGATGAGAGGATAATATTAAAATGGATTTTAGGGAGGTGGGATATGATTATAGGGACTGGATTAATCTTGCACAGGATAGGCACCGATGGCGGGCTTATGTGAGGGCAGCAATGAACCTCCTCAAAAGTTTCTTAACCGAATAATAACAGGCATTTCCTATATTTATCCTGCGTTTAATTTCGTCTGGAGTAATATTTATATTTGCCACTGTTTCTCCAAGATATTTTAATTTTTCTACCTCTTCAAAGGATAAATTTCCAATTTTTATATTTTCATTTCGTATAATATTCTGATCACGAGACATAATCATATACTTTATCTTTTCGGGATTTACTTCCAAACCTATCTCTTATTTACTTCAAGTAAAATTCCCGTGTTTTCCCTAATAGTTTGTGGATTTTCTCCTAACATATTCACGCCATCTGCATAGACGAGCAGCTGATGTAACCCGTTCAATTCCAAACCCTCTGTGTTATCCTGAAAATGGCACAATCTAGAGCAAAGTTAAAAAGTAAAGGTGGTAGTGCATCTCCTTGCTTTAGCCCGCAGTGAATTGGAAACGCATCCGACAGAAACTGGCCTATCAACGATATTAACTTATATTTTGGAGGAAAACCGGGACATCTGGCGAGAAGAGCGGAAAGGAGGGGAGGGAGGAGATGTAAGGGTGGGAAAGGAAGAGGAGGGGAGGAGAGGGAAAGGAAAGAATGAGAAAAGATAGGGAAAGGGAAGGAGAGAGGGAGAGGAGAAAACAAGGAGGAGAGGAAAGAAGTAAGGAGATAAAATTGGGGTGAAGAAAGACAAAAGGAAGGAAACAGAAAGGGATGGAAAAGTAAAGGAAGGAAGAGGAAAGAAAAGAGAAGAAAAAAGAGAAAAGAAAACAAAAGAGGATAGAGAAGAGTTTTAACTTGAAGGGTTACTGGAAATAAGTCAGAAATATTACTATGTATGTTTACGTGGTGGATTCTGCATATGGACAGCAATATTAGGAGTGTTCCCAGAGGCGAGGGAGTCTGCTGGGCCGCATTCGTGGCTAATCTCAGGTACACGCCCCTGGGAGCAACAAACAGAGATATGGCGGTCGGTAATCTTGCTGTGACACCGGGGCTTATCGGACGCGGGGTCCTTTGAGGAGCAGCCGACCGCTGAACCAGCATCCCGGCAGGCGGGAAGACCTGCCGATGAAGTCAATTAACAGCATCACAACTCGAAGAAACATCCAAATTGACTACCTGTCTATATTATGCAACATTCACCATGGCAATGCTTACTATGACAACTATTTTTGTGCGAGATCGTGCGTATTTGCTTGCTTTCCGCACAGAACCAATACGCGGTAAGTGTGAAATACCACATTCAGTATTCCCAACGTAACACACATAACAATTTCCCTCTTCTTACCGCTTAAGCGCGACATTCATTTTACTGCTTTAGGCTTTTAACATATTATTTTTAGAGACGTTTAACATAGTAATAATTATAAATTGGAAACTTACCACTGCAATTTCACCTAAATTGCAATGTTAATTATTGTTTTGAAATATTTGTAAAAATTAAGTAAAGTCTACTACTCCACGAAACTTATCACATTCCTGATACAAGTAACATTAAGGAAGCCGTGAAAAAATCAACGAGATTCCAGATGCCGATGTTATTACTGCAATACGTTATATAAATAATATTGTTAAAATATTAAAATGAAAAATAAATCGTTACATAACCTTACCGTTTGTTTTAAGTTCGCATTTATAGACTGGGGAAAAAAAAGACAGACGTAAATCACGGCCTGCTGGAGTATAGTAAACACAGAAAACATTTTACAGCAACAATGTTAAAGAAAGATATTTTGGTGTTCCGAAGTTGGCGTCATTAAACAGAAACCAACATGGAGATTTCATTGCAACTAATTAGAAATTCGTCTTTCAGGTATGTAATAAACGATCTCCGCACAAAATAATGTACGATACACGAGCGGTATGTTTGTTTTCTTGTTCTCGGAAATTAAAAAAGCTCAACTACGTTTCGCTTTTTCAATCTTTTCCTCGACCATGAAAACGTCAACATACCGCTCTTGTAACGTATATTACTATTATAATTAATTTTGCGAATAATTAAATTTTTAAATTTTAATAGTTACGCTTTGTTATGCTGTTAATTGTATGTGGATGTAAAATAAAATATTTTAATGCAAAAATAAGCAATTACGTGTATTTTTTCTATTAGTCTGAACTTAAAGTACACTACTCTATCGATTTAATAATGCGTTTGAGTCTAAAGAAAGCAGCAAAACAGTACAACATGGTCTGTTGTGACGCGAATCCAAGTCTTCGTATACCGGTAAGGCATCAAGTCACAAACACATTCACGTCTGAGTATCTCACAAAGTAAATACACCGTGTCCACACTAAGAGTAATACAGAAATAATAGCTTATAATTTCACAACTGTATATTATAATTTCTTAAGATAAAGCTCAAGCAATAGAAAAACTCTCCAAGATTTCATTTCATACCTTTCCCATGGCCATTGTTGTGTGAATTGTTTCGTTTCAAGCTTACTGTTGCATGAATGAAAATTTGCATTTATCAGTCTAGTTCCTTGTCAGTAGAGATGTGGACGGTACAGCAAAAAGTTCAATGCCTTGTATGGTTCGCAGAATTGAATTCAGTTACGCGTGTTCAGCGGCGCATACGGAGGGAATGGAATGTGGATCCTCCTACACGCAAATCCATTTACAAGTGGGATAGAACTCCACGAGATAATGGCAGCTTGATTTCAAAGGCAGGGAAACATTCTAAAAAGCATGTGGCCGAAATGATTGTGGATCAGGTGCGTGAATCTTTTGCTAGAAGCCCACGTAGGTAATGTACCTTGATATGCTGGAGAACTTTGCTATTCTGCAATTTCCGCCAGGTTTAACATTTCAGCAGGATGGTGCTCCACCACACTTCCATCGAAATGTGAAAACTGTTTTGATGTAATCTTCCCAAGAATTTGGATTGGTAGGGGTGGGCCAAGTTCCTGGCCGCCAAGGTCCCCGGATTTAACTTCTTTGGACTTTTTTGCGTGGGAATTTATTAAAAATTTTGTGTACAGCAGAAAAGTTCGTAATTTGATTGATCTGAGACAGCGTATCATTCAAGCAGTTGAGCTTATAACACCTGATATGCTGGTGAACACCTGGCGAGAGGTTGAGCATCGTTTTGGTACGAAATAAAAAACTTTTTCAGTTAGTCTGTACATTGCAGAAGAAATTTATTTAATAAACCTTATCCAAGTTACCACATAAGCTGTTGTTTCTGTATACTTTTAGTGTGGAACAGGTATTATACAAAGCCTTGAAAACGGCGCAAATATTAAGAAAATTGCTGGAGAGTTTAAGATTATATTTACTTTTTTTCTTTTTCCTTCCTTTCTTTCTTGCTTTCCTTTTCTTTTTTATTTACTTATTCTTTTATTTACTTGCCTACTTATTTATTTATTAACGTTGTATCAGATTCAATTTTTTATAATAAATTAACGATTCTTAAGTATCCATCTACATCTGATTGAGGTTCTGCCTGATATATACAGATACATAATTAAAATTTGGAGCGAATCTTGATGGGAGTCCATCTGTAGCTCTATATAGACAACAATTTCGTACGACTGTCCACAAGTAGCATATAGACAACGAAAAAAAATTGTTTAGTAACATTTCTTAATTAGTTTTTTTGTTTCAAGTATCCCACTTGATTTATAACTGGTTCTCATTCACGTTTCAAGTATCACCACCCTGTGGGGTGACATGAAACTCCCATAAAATAAATTATACATTCAGACTGCAAACAGTTGAATGACGCGTTGCACCACCAGTGCTTTCAACGCTATGTCACTGGTCTTATATGTAAAATTAGATCAAAATTATACAGGGACATCACTTTATTTTTACCAACATTTCTAACATTAATCTGGCTATACTCGGAAACACTGTTGCCCCCTTCCATTACAGGAGTTTGGTTTTACTAGTGCAATATGTAAACAAATCATTTTACTAGGTATAGGAGAGAAAAGTAGTGTATCCATTTATGTTGTAGGGAAATACGATATTACGATTTTCAGTTTGATCATCATTTTTACGGAATTTATCAAAATACAGTAGAGTAGTAACATTCTTTTTTCAAAAACTCAACTTTTCAGGCGGCTATGTTCGTTATGCAATGTCTACTTTATTTAGCATATTAATTATTGGTGTTAACATACAATATAGAGAGTGCATTTAAATTGAGGGGGTCAAAAGTAAAGGGCTGTAAGTGCACTTAAGTTACTTTTGAGAAAATGGGGTTTAAATATTTAAGCTTTCGTAAAATCGGTGAAATTTTTATTTAAATTTTAATGTGTGATGCGATTAAAATATCCCCTTGCCACTAAAATTTTAGATACTTTTGCTTACACTGGATGCACTTAAATCATGTTATTACAAATGTCACTAGCATTCCTTTGCTTCTAGCCATCTCAATTCAAAATAAGCTAATCTGAATTTTTAAACAAGTTGCTGAAAATGGTTGCCGTTCATTACAATGCACGCTTCAATTCTTTACGCATATTATTAAAAACATTTTGAAGCATATTCTCTGAAATTGAATTTATCGTTTCTTGAATATAATTTTTTAGTACGATATTATTAATATAGGTTCTTTCTTCTATAGAAAACGCAACCATATTTATGAAACACACTATACACTGCAGTATTTACTTCACTGCTTGAAGACTTCAACTGCAACAGCGGCCGTAAGTTTGTGTGTCTGACGGGAGCAAGGACATTAGTGAAGGGGTGGGGGTGAAGTACATTCAGAAATGCAGGTACAATAAAAATGCAAGTAAAAATAAAATGATGTCCCTGTACAAAATTTAAGAACGCTGTGGTAAATTAAATTTTGAAAGTGTTCCAAGTAACCCCATTTTACGACAATTCGTTTACATGAAATTGAGCTGACCGGGGCTACTCTCATGAAGAACGATTGAAGAGTCCACACCTGTGGAGTAACGGTTAGCGCGTCTGGCCGCGAAATCAGGCGGCCCGGGTTCGATTCCCGGTCGGGGCAAGTTACCTGGTTGAGGTTTTTTTCGGTGTTTTCCCTCAACCCAATATGAGTAAATGCTGGGTAACTTTCGGTGCTGGACCCGGACTCATTTCACTGGCATTATCACCTTCATCTCATTCAGACGCTAAATAACCTTAGATGTTGATAAAGCGTCGTAAAATAACCTACTAAAATAGAAAAAAAGAGGCGCTGAAGTCCCTCCTTGCTCGGGTGTCAGTGGTTGTCTCCTCAAGTGTGAACAAGCTGCCACTATCTCAGTGCTGTCAGTCTGTCATCCCACAGAGCCGTCGTGACATGCCGCAGACAGATAACTCCACTGATTAAGGCCGCTGATAACCCGGCAGACCGGGCGGGCTTCTTAATTATTAGTAAAGACTGCGCTATTCACGGATTATGAAAGCAATATTATATTCAATACAGAGATGTCTCGCTTAAAGCTACAGGGAGGTCGAGTTCAGATTCCTTACATTTTTTTTGATCAACGAATGACAGCGAATCGGTGCACGTGGAAGAGAACTAGGGCACTGGCTACTGGAGAAAGTTGGGGTATTTTTTTTTAAATGTAACTACAGTAATTTTTTTTCGGATGTTGCAGGTTCTCTTCACGAATATTATAGAGCAGCTATCGTCAACTGGCCTGCATACTACTGGGTGTTCATTTCAAAGTGTGTCATGACGTCACTGTTGTTGGGTCACCGATTTGAAGCGAGTTTCAGCTTATATGTTAGAGAAGTTGCCTATTATTTAAGGCGTTCTTCAATCTGAACTTGAGAACATGTACGGTATAACTTGAACGTCGTAGCAACAGATGGCGGTCTATACGGTCTGTGTGCTACCATAACCTCTTTCGAACTGTGTTTTGCGCCGGCAAGTCGTACGCAGGGTATTTGTTATCATCGGTTGCGTACGGTAACATTCCACAACACAAATCAAATGCTCCGTGTCCATGTTGACCGTCGAAGTTAATGTCAAGAAATACGTAAGTAATCATCTTAACCCTCTCCCCATATCCCGACAGTACGTATTTCCAAACAGTTCACATTCCTGCCACTACTGGCGTTACAGTACGTATCAGTACGTATTCTTCAGAATGAACGCCGTACTTGCTAGGCAACTTCTCTGCCTCTTAGGTTATACACCTCTGCGGAAGTGTAGGAAGATTGAATTCTCTAGGCTCATCGGCTAGCCACATGACGGCATACAGCCAGCCATGACACATTTTGAACTGAACACCCAGTAGTTCGGAGCGCCGAGACGCTGACTGAGGAGGTAGTAGTGTGCAGTGTGTCGAGCCAAGCCAACGCATCCCATCACAGAAGCCAACAATTTACAATGCCTTCTTCGATTGTGTTCTACATGATCATTGACACCTAACATAAACCAGTTAGTGAGGGAAAAATGAATTAAAAAATCCAGGAAAACCAATGCTAACGAACAGAGAAAATAAATTTTATAATTTGTTATTTACATTGTAATAAAATAATTTACGCCTACTTTAGCCTTGCAACAGAAACGATAATATGTTTCATACGTTATACATAATAACAAATAATTGGTTTTGTGATATATAGTGTCAGATAAAGAATGGGTAATTAATTTTATTTTATTGACGACACTTGAACAAAGGAATAGGATGACAGGATTTAAATATTACTAATGGATTCGATTTGTTTAATATTTCGTAATAGTGAAAATGCATTAGGCCTATAGGTCTGTAAGTTCTCAATTACTTTAATATAAAAAAAACTATTTACTTTCAAAACCGATACAATACATAACGGAAAAATACAACTTGTTTCTTGTCTTAAACTGAAAAGTGGTTTACTTATTACACAGTAACTCTTGAAATAAATTAAGTACATGCTTCTTCCGTGTTTATTATAATTATTAGAGATTGAATAAAAGGGTTGAACAAGTGATCGGACGCCACTGCCATCACCTGATTCCTTCCCCCCACCTCCTGCTGCACAGTTGATGTCTAAGGGATAGAACTGAGCAGCGAGCAAACTGTGCCTGCACCATAGTGCACTGAGATGACGACTCCTGTTACAGGCGTTACAACAGGGCGAAGACTTTATTTTTAAATTGCAGATGATAGATGAAATAAGCGGAGGTGGAGTGTGCTGATGGAACAAAGAGGGAAATGGTATTAACCAGAGAGAAACTCATCACAACTAACAAACAAACAAACATTCTGATGGGGGTAGACAAAATAGCTAAAATATTTTCTTTCACCATAGTAATAATGTCAAAATAAGTATTTATACAAATTTTGGCCACTCGACCGCAATTACGAGGGCCGTAAAAAATAAATTCGCCAGGGGCCGTTAACAGGAAGAAAACACAGTTTCATTGGAAAAATTTATTGGAACAGACACAGCAATTTTTTAACTATTTTTCAACATATTCCCCATCGGAAATGAGACATTTGTCGTATCGTGGGATCGACAGAGATAGGGTTACCAGATATAAAAAAAATTAAAACCAGGACATTTTTCTTGAAAAAAAGGCAGGATTTTCCACAAAAAAGCAGGGCATAAAAAGTGACACTAATTTTGAATAATTCTGATAAGAATGTAAATTTTTGGGCTTGGTGTACACTATAATTTAGTTTTCAAATTTTCAGAAAATTTGCATTTACTTTTACTAGTTTCACCAGCCTTCGACATCTTAAAAGAACTGACGTTCACACAATATTACAAGGATAACTTAAACAGTCCACACCTGTGGAGTAACGGTCAGCGCGTCTGGCCGGAAAACCAAGTGGCCCGGGTTCGAATCCCGGTCGGGAAAAGTTACCTGGTTGAGGTTTTTCCGGGGTCTTTCCTGAACCAATACGAGCAAATGCTGTGTAACTTTCGTTGCTGGACCCTAGACTCATTTCACCGGCATTATCACCTTCATTTCATTCAGACGCTAAATAATCTCAGATGTTAATACAACGTCGTAAAATAACCCAATAAAATAAAAAAAAACTAATAACTTAAACAGATACACTACAGTAGAGATTCGCCACATGAATTCAAACTCACATGCTCAGCGGACAGGGAAGTACACTAATCGATAATCGAAATCTACTTCCGCATCCTGTAATCCATATTTTTCCATGATCGAAGCACCACCGTCTGCTAGATCACGGTTGTCATTCGATGTTCTTTTGTCATACTGTAGATTCGACTGCGATCTGTGATAAAGTGTATTACTTACGTTATAAAGTACATCGTACGAAAATTTGTATTTTATATCCAGTAGAATTAAAAAGCAGGACATGTCCAGGCAAATCCGGACTTCTGGTAACCCTAAACAGAGAGGTGCAGACGGCTGTAAAACGCTGGTTCCGATCTTCTGACTTCTACGACACAAAAATTGATCCCATGGTATGACAAATATCTCAATTCCAGTGGCAGATGTGTTGCACTATTTGTTAACAATTGCTGTATCTGTTTCAATAAATCTTTCCACGAAATTCTGCTTTTTTCTGTAAACGGCCCCAGGGAAAATCACTTTCTGGACGTCCTCGTAATTGCGGTCGAGTAGCCAAAATTTGTATAAGCACATGTTTTGACATTATTAACAAGGTGGAAGAAAAAATTGTAACTCTTTTATGTACCCCCATCAGAATGTTTGCTTGTAAGACGAGGATCGAACCCGAGCCGCCTGGATAGAAGGTCAGCGCGCTAGTATTGAATCACAGACGCAGCAATAATTATAATCAGACAGCGGATTTTCTGTCCCTATACAGCTACAAGACGTCACGGCCCTTGGCGTACGGAGGGAGCGTAGCAATGAGAGTTCAGTGACCTCCCTACAACTGACGTACACTTAACATTCAGTATAGAGACCGAAAATCCGCCGTGTGGTTATAAGAAATTTCCTATGTCAGTTGTTAATAGTCTACTAGGGTTTTTTAATCGATTTTAGGACGCTTTATCAACTTCAATGGTTATCTATCTCTGTGTGAAACGAATATACGTAAAGGTTAATTTTTGGTCCTACAGAATATATCTGTTATGGTAACAATGGTTATTAGAGGAGAAAAATTAGCTCCGGCGCCGGGGATCGAACCCGGGTCCTTGGTTCTACGTACCAAGTGCTCTAACGACTGAGCTACGCCGAAGTTCAATCCACAGCACCGGATCAAATTCTTCTCCTCTTACAGTCTTACTAATAAACCGTGTATAGTTTTTATACGAGACTTATGCAGAGTTGAGATAGAAAACGTTACTAATAAACCGTGAATAAGCTATGGACGTATAAACAGTCTGCAACTATACAATGGGAATTGCTTTGCAGTAGTTATATACACGAAACCCCTAGTTTAAGCGTTGTATATAGCGAAAAAATGGCCGCCCCTCTAACAGCTGTTCGTATCGACTGTCATTTTATGATGATGGATGCCTTGTAACCACAGAAGAACAAACCAAAGATCATAGAATTATTAGAATAATATTGCTGTAGCTTGTACTCTTTGACCAAAATGTAGTGTGGTAATCGATTAGAGCCAGTTGTACTATCGATATTTAACACGCCACACTAAAGCGCTCTACCGGGTGCAATAGAGAACCTCAGATATTCTATTACCTTTCGTAACGAAGTAATGACGAAACTATGATGTAGCTGTGTAACAGTTATACTGTTATACACGACGTATGTAGTTATTATTAGTAAGGAATTTACACACGACTTATAAACGAGCTACTCATTGTATAAGTATAAGACAGTTAAACGCCTGTATATAGAGTTATTAGTAAGACTGTTAGTGTTTTTCCCTTTGTGCTCTGACTCCAAGTTCGACATATATGTTGACATATATTAAGTCAACTGCCATTATACAAGGAGCGCACTCAATAGAGTGACTTGGTGGCCGGGATTCCACACTGCACTGTTGGGCGAAGAATCTACGTAAAGATTAATTTTTGGTCCTACAGGATATATCTGTTACGGTAACAATGATTATTAGAGGAGAAACACTAGAGGAGAGGGATTTGATCCGGTGCTGTGGATTGAACTTCGGCGTAGCTCAGGGGTTAGAGCACTTGGTACATAGAACCAATGACCCGGGTTCGATCCCCGGCGCCGAAGTGAATTTTTCTCCTCTAATAATCATTGTGTGAAACGAAGGAGATGATGTCAGCGAAATGAGTGCAGGATTCAACGCCGAAAATTACCCAGTATTTGCTCTTAATGGGTTGAGGGAAAACCCCGAAAAAACTTCAACCAGATAAATTGTCCCGACCAGGATTTGAACCCGTGCCCGCTCGTCTAACGGTCAGACACGCTAACCCTTACTCCACAGCGGTGGACTTACTAGGAATTTGTGCGTGAAATCTCAATGTTGCCATGGAGACGTAAGCAGTAATCTATCGAGATTTCAACGAAAGAGGAGCGGCCTTAAAAGGTCCATCGCAGCGTGTCTGTATGCCTTATCAAAGGAATAAAGTACATCACAGAAAACACACATTAACATGTTAACATCACAGATTTACAAAGTCAATTCCCCGACAACAATCGACGGTGAGACATCCCAAACGCTCCACGCCGGGGCACAAAGACGCCATTGTACTCGCAACGTTTTAATGGAAGAGCATAACCGCCACAATTCACTTCAGGGGTGCCCAAATTATGACTAAGGCTCTGTACTTTAAACTATTACGATTTATTTTTCTTACAAACGGCGCGAATTTAAGTAATTGTCATTTTAATTCAAACATCTCTACTAGTAGTTCACTTTCCCGTCTTCGATAATGCCCGTGGTGTAGCTATAATAGGATAATTAAGAATTACAATAATTGCTGTAGGCCTAATTGTTATATAAAGGGGCATTCGAAACCCAAAGAACTAGAGATGAACAACGATCGAGAAAGCAAGACTAACAGCGCCCGCAAAGCCGACAACCCGCACGACAATGTTCTATACGTCGCGTCGTTGACGTAAAGACTGCTTGTGAGTGTTTCGAGACGTCGAGATTGATCACTCCCGAAGTCCCGAACGTCAAGCAGCCTTGAATCGCCACAGTTGTTTATACCTGACTGAACTTTTATCTACTTTGACAACTGTTATATGTATAAACAATCAACTAGCCTATTTGAAACATCATCTCTACCTTTCAGTGTATAATAATCCGTTCCCCAGTCTTTATTTAATTATTAGGTCCTTATTAAAAGGCTAGGAATTTTCTTTTCATATGTTTGAGATCAAGTGTGCAATCTCAAGTAAAAAGATATTGTCATGTTTTATATTTCTTAGAAATGCAAATTTATTTGAGAACTGTTTTTTTTTCTATTTATATAACCATAAGTAATGTCATATAATAGAACCAGAACATTTTGATAACTAAGATACTGTTCTGTTTTGTCTTTTTGTCTCATTTAAACATTTATAATGTTATTTATTTCAATGATAAGCTAAATGCTTTTAATTATTTTTGTGGAACAATACGTCGAACTTTAGGTAGGAAAGTTCGGAAAGAAACATTACTAAAATTTTACAAAGTGATGGCTTTACCAGCTTTACTGTATGGATGTGAGAACTGGGTTTTAAGGAAGAAAGACGAGAGAAGAATTGAGGCTGTTGAAATGAAATTTTTGAGGTTTGTGGCTGGCTGTACACTATTTGATAAAAAGAGAAGTGAAGACATTAGATCCGAATTAAAAGTGCACAATATTATAGATATAATAAGAAGACATCAAAACAACTGGAGGGAGCATATACATCGTATGCCAGAAACATCAATTACCAGAACAATATACAGTCACGACCCCCGTGGGAGAAGAAACCCAGGAAGACCCACAAAAAGATGGCGGGACCAGTTTTGATTTGATTGGAGTGGAACGGATCTTATGGTCCATACCGTAATGCAGATGATGATGATGATATTTCAATGATGTACGTTATTCAAAGTTACAAAATCTTTCCACGCCGATCAAATGCTATTTCGAGAATGATGAGCGAGACTCGAAGCGCACGAGAATGACGAAACGAGACGAGACGAGACTCGAAAGACAAATGCAACGAACACAGCGAGCGAGAGCGGCAGTTAGTTTTGTTCATGTCTACAGGGAACGTTTAAATCGCTGACACAAAAATACTAAGAAGACAAATACAAGCTAAGCGAGATGCAGGTTTTTCGAAGCACGCCGCACTACACCACGCTATTTTGTGGAGATTTGGAAAAGTCTCGAATTACCTAACAAAATTAAAAACATTGTTATCATTGTAATTAGGGAGTCCTTGCATATATTTAAATCATTTATATAATAATAATTTTTAGAGGTAACATTTAAATGTTATTTTGATCTCCGATTTCATATTAATTTAGTATCTCTTTTCAACATTCATTGTAGGCCTATGTATACTTAAATCCTAAGTTATTATTCCCGTTATTCTATTTTTGTTTACCTTGTCTTTTTCGGCAACCTGTAAATTCAGGAAGTTGTTTTATAATAAACTATATATAGGGTCTTTCATAAGTAACGAGTCTAACGAACAATCAACTATTTTAGATAATTTTTTGAAATGATGTTCATCCTCAGGAGAAAGAACCCTGGTGCCGTACAGTCGATTTGAAAACAAACACTCCCTTCCTTCGCCGCCAGAGCTATTAAACGAAAGAATGGTTAGTGTTTTAAACCTTTATTAAAACACATACATGTAAAAACAGTTTCAATTGTTGACAAATTATGTTGTACAATTTCCAAAATGTCTTCCATTCTGCTAATGCACAAATGTAAGCGACGTATCAACTCTTCATGGACTCTGGTGAGCATGTGAGGCGTAACCATTTGTATCGTGTGTTCAATTCGTTCAACTAATTCAGGAATGGTGCGTGGCTTAGTCGCATAGACACGATCCTTGATGAATCCCCAGAAAAATAAGTCCAGGGGAGTCAAATCAGGTGATCGCGGAGGCCAACGCACTGGGCCTGTACGACAGATCCACCTACCTGGAAACATTTCGTCAACGAAATAAACGCTTAATTTGAGCGACAGGCAGCAATTTTTCTCTTCTGGAATAACGTTAAGTTGCTGCGTGGCATTTTATCATTCCAGTCTATCACAACAATATGTATAGGCATGGCCGTGTACCATTATCCTTGGCGTATAGAAGCCATGTTCCAGGTTATTTTAAGTCCTTGGCTTATAGAAGGCCATGCTCCAGGCCATTTTAAGTTGGCATCAAATGCCCATTGTACATGAATAGGTAGCTTCCACTGGCGGCGGGGGGGAGAGGGTGTTTGTTTCCAAATAGACTGTACGGCACCGGGATGGTTCTTTCTCCTGAGGATGAACGTCATTAAAAAAAAAAACAAAATAGTTTATTTTTCGATGGACTTCTTACTTATAAAAGACTCTGTATAATTCACAAAACAATGCGGTTTAAACTCACAATAGGCCTACATATTTTCATTCGTTTCTCGATTGAATACAAGGGTATGTATGAGCAGGAAGTTCGAGAAATACCCTCCAAGAAGATCAAAACATGACAAAGATGTGAATCAGCGCTAATTCGCTGATCTTCCATGCAGGCCGCCTAGGTTCGATCCCCGGCTTGGTCTAGATTGATATATATGGATCGAATACGAAGACTAATAGGAAGGCGGAAAAGAAGAAAGATTGGAGAATGCTGGGTTTGCAGTGAAAGACCTGCCCTTGGGCAGAAAACTATGAATGAATGTAGACGTCATTCCTACACAAAAAACTATGAATGAATGTAGACGTCATTCCTACAGTCATATAGGCAACTGAGCTTATTTTTTTAGTAGGTTATTTTACGACGCTTTATCAACATCTTCGGTTATTTAGCGTCTGAATGAGATGAAGGTGATAATGCCGGTGAAATGAGTCCAGGGTCCAGCACCGAAAGTTACCCAGCATTTGCTCATATTGGGTTGAGAGAAAACCCTGGAAAAAACCTCAGCCAGGTAACTTGCCCCGACCGGGAATGGAACCCGGGCTACCTAGTTTCGCTGCCAGACGCGCTGACCGTTACTCCACAGGTGTGGACTGCTTATTGACAAACACTTAAAGTAGTGAAAAACCGAATCTTGTTTCCAAAGAAAGTATCCATATAGAACAGAAAGCAATTTATAGAACTGCTGGAGACTTGTATAATGGTTTGCATTGTAGTGAGTAGCCTAAACCAAATAGTTTGGAATGAGATATGCCAGATGGAATCTGAAGAACTGAATTCCAGACGAAGAAACTCCGAGGAACAGAGGGCGATGAATTGATAATGATAATGATAATGATGATACTGATAATAATAATAATCATCATCATTGTCCTTGTAGGTATTAGGCCTAGTGGCCTGTTACGGTCTCCGTCCATCTTTTCAGGGGGCGTCCCAAAGATCGTCTTCCATGTGGTATAGTCTATAGCGGAGAATTTGTCTTGGGAGTCTGGAACGGTCCATTCTATTGACATGGTTAAGCCATTTTTGTTTATAGTGGTTGAGATGTTCATAAATAGGTGTAATTTTCAATTCTTTTGTAATTAGTTCATTCCTTTTGTGGTCAAGCAAGCTGTAGCCGGCAGTCCTCCTTAGAAATCTCATTTCCGCAGTTGTTAGGCGTTGAACATCTGAGTTTCGGACAGTCCAGGCCTCACTACCATACATGAGGACAGGTCTTGCTAGAACTTTATATGCTTTTAACCTGGTATGTTTTTGGGTTTTCGTGGTTGTGAAAACCTGGTTGATGGCTCTTAAGGCTCCATTAAAATGTTGAATATTTTCAGATATATCAGTAACAGGTAAATATGTAAAATTATAACCTAAATATTTAAATGAGTTTACCTGTTCTAACGTATGGGTTCCAATGCAAATTTTACTCCTAACTGGCTGTTTACCTTGGAACGCCATAATTTTTGTTTTGTTTGGGGAAATTTTCATATTGAAATTTTGTGCTATTATATTCAGGTGATGTATTGAGTACTGCAGCTCGTCTTCATTTGTAGCAAAAATAATCTGATCGTCTGCATATAATAATGTATCTAGAGTGCAATAATAATAATAATAATAATAATAATAATAATAATAATAATAATAATAATAATTTTTCAACAGTTAAGCGCAAATAGGCTCCTTTTTTTCGTTAATGCATGCATCTACAGCGTTTTCTTAAGATGTTACACTAAAATGACGTCAGTTTTCATTGTTAGAACCTAAATCAACGATACAGCTAATGTAAGCTCTGAATTATATCATACTTTTAATTAAGATACAAGAGTTATAGCGGAATAAATTAATTTTAATATTCTACTCTGAAAAAATATTACACACAGACCCTGACAAAATAACGAGCGTGAAGCAACTATCAAGTAATTAAAAACACGGCTAAAAGATGACACCACTTACCATATACTTTGACGAGCAGGTTATAAATTTCCTCGTGTCCAAACTGCATGGCTATGTGCAGAGGGGTGTAGCCCTGTGGGAGAAAGAGTAAAGCATATCACATTCATTTGTTTATGCGTGGTTACTAATAGCGCATGCGTGCTACGGAGGGACCACCACGGTCGTCATGGTAATAGCTGCTTACATAGTCATTTAATTAAGGACATGGCGGTCAGATGGCAGTGTAGTCGCCTGCATTTATGATCTTGTAGTATAAAATATGTATTATTTTCCATAAAAAATGCTGTGCTACAAAAATAAAATAAATTACATGTTCATAAGCATCCTATTACGGTTTTTAAGAAAGAACACCACTATAACATACCAGACTTGTTTCTAGAAATTCCCAACTCTGAAGAAAAACTAGTTTTTATGAAGGTACTGTTGTAAAGACGGTTAATGCTGTACAAAAATTAAATAACGTAATGTGACACCACGAGTTTTAACGAAGAATGTAGTCTAATTTTTCTAGAAGATGGCCCTTGTCTATCCAGTGTCTAATCAGTAAAAATTTAATATCTGCCCCAATTAGGTCTTAATTATTAACGTTTTTACACGTGTCTTTTGGAAGTTGATCAATGGTTGAACGGCTATCGTACATACTATTAAATCCAAGAAACGCAGATTCCAAACTTGTTAATGAAGATAAAAGTTTTAGGCATACGAAATTCTTAACATGCATCCTATTAACACAGAACCATGGATAAATATATAATAGGATGCGAAACTGCGGCGGGGGGCTGAAATAAGATGATCAGCGCTCAACGTCGTAGGTGGTGAACATTAGAACTACGTGTTGGGTACATTACCCAGAGTTCTCTATTTATCCGTTCGAGATATTGCTCGAAGAGAGAAGATGGCAGACAGAAACTTGCTAATAAGTGAAAATAAAGTGATACTACGTGTGTATAAGCAGTGTATGTTAAACAGTGATGTTTATGGACGTTGTAAAAATAGTGTTGTTGAATGTATTGTAAAGTAATAGTAATATAATAAATTGAACTATCTACGTAGTTCTTGCAGACTTTTCCATTGCGCTGTACAATAAATACCCAAAGAATACAATCTCAATTATCTAACCTTTTGCTTTATTTTCTTGTCTCTGTCTGGTTATATTTTAATTGGGTAGTGTAAAACAGATCGTCTCTTTTATCTTTCTGTTGGCTCCGGTAAGAATTTTCAGTAGAAGATGCTGTGAGGAATAAAACTGTAAATGTTTTATTTTAAATTGGGTTAGTTTTGAATATCGATGAGGGTGGGAGGGAATACTTTCTGCAGAGTTTAACGTTTTCGTCACAAGGATCGCTGCTAAATGCATGGAGTAATTAGTTACTCTTTTCGCTACTTGATGCGCTGCTAGATGTAATAACGCCCCTCCTCCCAACAGGTGGCAGCAAGATCAATTTCTACAACAGCGTCTCTAGTATGTGTTACGGGAAACTCAATAAGTTTTGCATCCTAATATGAAATTATTTTAAAATGGAATCAAATCTACACATCAGGAATCAAAATAACCAGTGCTCTAACATTAAATACCTTACTCTATGCCGA
Source organism: Periplaneta americana (assembly GCF_040183065.1). Lineage (NCBI taxonomy): Eukaryota > Metazoa > Arthropoda > Insecta > Blattodea > Blattidae > Periplaneta > Periplaneta americana. The sequence goes on from NC_091130.1 coordinate 20,091,947, forward strand.
TGATCAAGTCATAATTTCCAATTCAGAGGATAATTTACAAAGAGGATTATATACATTAAATAAAATATTAAAATATTTTGGGATGAAATTTCAGCACAAAAATCAAAAGTAATGGCATTTTTAGGACAAGACCCAGTCAGAAGTAAGATAATATACAATAACCAATGCTTCGAACAAGTATAAAATTTCAATTATCTGGATTGTGAAATATCTTATCAAAATGAAAAAGATGTGAACAAGAAAATTACCAAATTTACACAAATTCTAGGAATAATAAACAATACATTAAAAGCTAAATTAGTACAAAAATCAACAAGAATAAAAATATATAATACACTAGCATTACCCTCCCTTTTATACGGAAGCGAGATTTGGACATTAAAGAAAAAAGACATGAACAGAATCAAAGCAAAGGAAATGAAATTTTTCAGGAGAACAGCAGGATATACTCTTTTAGACCGAAAAAGGAATGAAGACATTTTAGAACAATTAGAAGTAGAGTCAGTAGGAGAAAAAATCAGCAGATACAAATTCAATTGGCTAGATCATCTAAGAAGAATGGAAAATTCAAGAATTCCAAAAATTATGATGCAGTATAAACCCAGAGGACATCGTCGACCAGGACGATCTTTTAGAAGACTGCTAGATGGGGCCGAAACAGGTCTACAGAGGCTTAATTCGTGAAGGATGATGATGATGATGATGATGATGATCATATAGTCATCCATGACAGAAGCATGAAGGAATAGCATTCCAGGTCAATTTGTCCACAGCACAAAGTCCAATATACAGAAAGTCCACAACAAAAATGTCCACAACTAAACATCCAATAAAATAAGACCACTCGTCAAAATATGCAGAATGTTCAGGAATAATATTTCTCAGTTGATCGCATTCCTCCATGGAGAATTACTGATATCAATGACTTCTTTGTGAACTCTAGGCTATGTATAGGAGGAAAATTTGAGTGTGTATGGACATTCATCCAATTCAGACACGCCTCCCTCTGCGCAGATGTCTCCGATAAGCGTTTGCGTGTATGGGGCCCTGTAGACAATCCAGGACAGCTAAAACGCAGTACACATGTCCAGAAAAGATCAACAAATACTTTGGAGCTTGTGAATGCTATTAGTATTTAATATTTATTTATTTAACCTGGTAGAGAAAAAGCCATCAGGCCTTCTCTTCCCCTCTACTAGGAAATAACAACTACAATATGAAGAATTACAATTAATATTACATTTTTACAATTAACAGCATAAAATCGAAGTAGTAAAAGATTACCGGTACCTGATTAGTAAAGGCTAGACAACTTGTAGAAGTTAAGAACAATGAAAGATTTTTTTTTTACTGAAGTACAAATTAAACGTAGAATAATAACACTGAACACTGAATTTGTACAGATGTATCAAGTGTGGGTACTTTTTGAAAAACTCTTAATGAAATTATTAAAAAATAAAAACATATATTGGGTGTTCCATTTAAAATAAGAGAGTTGGAGTTACTTCCGGCTAAACGGAGTGTAGAGAAAACTCGAAATTGGATCTAAATAAAAAACTAAAGATAATATACAATGAAAAAAAAAAAGTAAAAATCTAATACCATTATTGAGTTCTTAGTATCTGGTTATCACCACACACCAATTTTCATGTCACTGAACCACATGCTTCAAAAGTTATTTACATGGTATAGGACTTTTAACTGATCCTGTAGCCTATATAAAAATAAATAAATAAATAAATAAATAAATAAATAAATAAATAAATAAATAAATAAATAAATAAATAAATAAATAAATAAGTAAATAAATAAATAAATAAATAAATAAATAAATAAATAAATAAATAAATAAATAAATAAATATCTGGATGAATGAATGAATAAATGAATAAAATAAAATAAATGGACAGATAAATAAATACATAGATAAATAATAAATAAATAGATAAATAACTAAATAGATAAATAAATAGATAAATAAATAAATAGACAAATAAATAGATAAATAAATAAATAAATAAATAAATAAATAAATAAATAGATAAATATATAAATAAATCAATGAATAAATGAATAAAATAAATAAATACATAGATAGATAGATAGATAGATAGATAGATAGATAGATAGATAGATAGATAGATAGATAGATAGATAGATAGATAGATAGATAGATAGATAGATAGATAGATAGATAGATAGATAGATCGATAGATAGATAGATAGATAGATAGATAGATAGATAGATAGATAGATAGATAGATAGATAGATAGATAGATAGATAGATAGATAGATAGATAGACAGATAGATAGACAGATAGGCAGACAGGCAGGCAGGCAGGCAGGCAGGCAGGCAGGCAGGCAGGCAGGGAGGTAGGTAGGTAGATAGATAGATAGATAGATAGATAGATAGATAGATAGATAGATAGATAGATAGATAGATAGATAGATAGATAGATAGATAGATAGATAGATAGATAGATAGATAGATAGATAGATAGATAGATAGATAGATAGATAGATAGATAGATAGATAGATAGATAGATAGATAGATAGATAGATAGATAGATAGATAGATAGATAGATAGATAGATAGATAGATAGATAGATAGATAGATAGATAGATAGATAGATAGATAGATAGATAGATAGATAGATAGATAGATAGATAGATAGATAGATAGATAGATAGATAGATAGATAGATAGATAGATAGATAGATAGATAGATAGATAGATAGATAGATAGATAGATAGATAGATAGATAGATAGATAGATAGATAGATAGATAGATAGATAGATAGATAGATAGATAGATAGATAGATAGATAGATAGATAGATAGATAGATAGATAGATAGATAGATAGATAGATAGATAGATAGATAGATAGATAGATAGATAGATAGATAGATAGATAGATAGATAGATAGATAGATAGATAGATAGATAGATAGATAGATAGATAGATAGATAGATAGATAGATAGATAGATAGATAGATAGATAGATAGATAGATAGATAGATAGATAGATAGATAGATAGATAGATAGATAGATAGATAGATAGATAGATAGATAGATAGATAGATAGATAGATAGATAGATAGATAGATAGATAGATAGATAGATAGATAGATAGATAGATAGATAGATAGATAGATAGATAGATAGATAGATAGATAGATAGATAGATAGATAGATAGATAGATAGATAGATAGATAGATAGATAGATAGATAGATAGATAGATAGATAGATAGATAGATAGATAGATAGATAGATAGATAGATAGATAGATAGATAGATAGATAGATAGATAGATAGATAGATAGATAGATAGATAGATAGATAGATAGATAGATAGATAGATAGATAGATAGATAGATAGATAGATAGATAGATAGATAGATAGATAGATGGATGGATAGATAGATAGATAGATAGATAGATGGATGGATAGATAGATAGATAAATAGATAGATAGAGATAGATAGATAGAAAGATAGATAGATAGATAGATAGATAGATAGATAGATAGATAGATAGATAGATAGATAGATAGATAGATAGATAGATAGATAGATAGATAGATAGATAGATAGATAGATAGATAGATAGATAGATAGATAGATAGATAGATAGATAGATAGATAGATAGATAGATAGATAGATAGATAGATAGATAGATAGATAGATAGATAGATAGATAGATAGATAGATAGATAGATAGATAGATAGATAGATAGATAGATAGATAGATAGATGGATGGATAGATAGATAGATAGATAGATAGATGGATGGATAGATAGATAGATAAATAGATAGATAGAGATAGATAGATAGAAAGATAGATAGATAGATAGATAGATAGATAGATAGATAGATAGATAGATAGATAGATAGATAGATAGATAGATAGATAGATAGATAGATAGATAGATAGATAGATAGATAAATAAATAGATAAATAAATAAATACATAGATAAATAAATAAATAGATATATAAATAAATAGATAAATAAATAAATATACAAATAAATAAATAAATAGATAAATAAATAAATAATGAATAAATAAATAAATAGATAAATAAATAAATAGATAAATAAATAAATAAATAAATAGATAAATAAATAAATAGATGAATAAATAAATAAATAGATAAATAAATATATAAATAAATAAATAAATAGATAAATAAATAAATAAATTGACAAATAAATAAATACATAAATAAACAAATAAATAACTGAACAACTAAATACACGAACAAATAAATAAATGGAGAAATAAAAACAGTAAATATATAAATAAAAATAAGGAAATAAATAGATCCCATCAACAATAAAACTGGGACTGCAAAACATTATAAACAGATATATAAACATATTAGAGGAAATGGAAAAATCATATAATAGAATGAATGAAGATAGACTATCTAGAACCACATTTCAGCGTAGACCAAGAGGAACCAGAACGACTGGATGACCAAGAAAGAGATGGATAGACCAGCCATCCTAAGATGTTGCTTCGGAACGAGAAAATCAGCACTTGAACCTTGGGATGGAAAATGATAATACATAAGTGAAAAAATAGGCAAAACAAATACATAAACAGAAAAAGAAAAAAACACACGAAAGAAAAGGGAAGGAATAATTGAGGACCGTTTTTGCAAAACTTGCTAACTGCAAAATTTGCAAAATTGAGATTTTGATAGATTCGTTAACATAAGGCAGGCCTCTACATGATGTTAAACGCGTCTTAGTAAAATTGGGTTATTTCTCTTCACAGTACTGTGTCAAAGTGTGATCGTTTTTTCAAAACTTGCTTTCTGCTATAAGTGAGAGATCAGCAAAACTTGCTTACTATAGTGTTTTGTCTCTCCTGTAAAATTTAGTTTTTTCAGTTAGCAAGTTTTGCAAAAACGGTCCTCAATTAAAGAAAATGGAGAGAGAATAATACTAATGAAAGCAAGGTGGAAACAATAAAAGAAAAGAAGGTAGAAAGAAAAGAAGAAAATATTAAAGCACGACATATTAAAATAAGGAAGGAAGCATAGAAGACAAACTGAAGGAAAGACGATGATAAAATGAAACATACAAAATCAAGTAGGGATATAAATGAATAACAGATAGAAGGAAAGGAAAGGAAATAATTACAGTAGGAAGAAAGAAGCAAAGAGAGAAACAAGGACTGGAGTAGGATAAAACCGTGTAGGTGTTACTTTTAAGAACAGTTAAACGTTGCAGAAAAACGTGTAAAATACAAAGCATTTAAAATATTCAAGACTGAAGATGGTCCACCAATCACGGGCCAGCCCGTTGGGACGGACAACTTGTATAATTTGAGGCAGAAGCAAGACAAATGAGAGTGGTGGAGCCCTATTAAGTTGACATGGGCAGCTAATCTTGTGACAAACAAACAACTTCTAAATCAATGTCATCTCGACAAACAAGGGCTTTGTCGGCGGCCGCTTTCGAGAGGGAGATAGCAATTATTAAGAGGGTCTCCTCCCCATGTCAGTGTCGAGTGTGAACCACGTCATGATAAAGAGTTCTCGCGGTGTTTATGGCAGCTTTTATCTTGTTAGCACTTTACTGTAACGTCAAGCATTTTCATTCGGTAACCATGGCGACCAGTGGCGCTGTCTTGCGGCAAGATGATGAGTGACACCCAAACAAATGCATTACGAAGTTAATGGTTCCGTGTTCATATCACGAATGCAGTGATTTTGAAAGCCACTTGTTTCAAAATGCACAAAGCGTGTAATGCATCGGTTCCCAGCGAGGAGACCGCAGGCCTACACGACGCCGCGATGCGGTCGTGTTCAGCTTTTCACAATGGACTTAGTGTCATCATCATCATCATCATCATCATCATCATCATCATCATCATCATCATAGCGTTGAAGCAGATTTGGAGTGTACAACATATTTTTGTAACAGGATAACAGGCAGGGTTTGATATTAAACGGGTTACATCAGCTTCTTGTCTATGCGGATGACGTGAATATATTAGGAGAAAATACACAAACGATTAGGGAAAACACGGAAATTTTATTTGAAGCAAGTAGAGCGATCGGTTTGGAAATAAATCCCGAAAAGACAAAGTATATGATTATGTCTCGTGACCAGAATATTGTACGAAATGGAAATATAAAAATTGGAGATTTATCCTTCGAAGAGGTGGAAAAATTCAAATATCTTGGAGCAACAGTAACAAATATAAATGACACTCGGGAGGAAATTAAACGCAGAATAAATATGGGAAATGCGTGTTATTATTCGGTTGAGAAGCTCTTATCATCCAGTCTGCTGTCCAAAAATCTGAAAGTTAGAATTTATAAAACAGTTATATTACCGGTTCTTCTGTATGGTTGTGAAACTTGGACTCACACTCTGAGAGAGGAACATAGGTTCAGGGTGTTTGAGAATAAGGTGCTTAGGAAAATATTTGGGGCTAAGAGGGATGAAGTTACAGGAGAATGGAGAAAGTTACACAACACAGAACTGCACGCATTGTATTCTTCACCTGACATAATTAGGAACATTAAATCCAGACGTTTGAGATGGGTAGGGCATGTAGCACGTATGGGCGAATCCAGAAATGCATATAGAGTGTTAGTTGGGAGACCGGAGGGAAAAAGACCTTTAGGGAGGTCGAGACGTAGATGGGAGGATAATATTAAAATGGATTTGAGGGAGGTGGGGTATGATGATAGAGAGTGGATTAATCTTGCTCAGGATAGGGATCGCTGGCGGGCTTATGTGAGGGCGGCAATGAACCTTCGGGTTCCTTAAAAGCCATTTGTAAGTAAGTAAGTAAATAAATCCGTGAAAAAAATATTGCTCACTATCTGCACTAAATAATGATTCTTAAATTACTTTATAATGTGGCAAAATTCCTTGTCGAGAATCGAACAGAAATCCGCTGGATTATGTAGTGAAGACTACAGTAGTAGGCATAATAATAACAATAATAATAACAGTCTAATAATAATAATAATAATAATAATAATAATAATAATAATAATAATAATAATAATAATAATAATTTTCTTTAATTTTTAAAAGTTAAAAATTCTTATCTTGAAAAATTTTCAGTGAAGAGTTGATTCCATGCACAGTTTATACGATTATATTGAAGTAATGTGAGGAGAGCGGAATTTTAGGCCCTAAAAATGGCATTTTAGGTGCTTAAAATAGGCTCTTAAACTCCTTTATTTAGGCTTTATAAAATAAAAAATATATATATTTTTACAGAATGTCACTAATATAAGATTCAACATTTATTTAATGCAAAATTCTAGGATTAAACGAAACTTCCAAACAATTCACACAATGAAGACATTCTGTCTTTAAGTTAGTGTTTCCATTCACCAATCACACATCCATAGTTTGCTTCACAGTAGATGATCAGCACCTATTGTGGCTATTGTGTCGCTCACTGCTGTACTTACAAATGGTGAGAAAAAAGGAAGGGGTTGTTATCTGTCTTGGAATGTAAGACAATGCTTATTAGGGTACAAGCCAGCGAGTTTGTGTTAAATTGCTGACAGCCAGAGGAAGATATAATAATAATAATAATAATAATAATAATAATAATAATAATAATAATAATAATAATAATATGTCCCGCAGGAGTTCTTTTACATGCCAGTAAATCTAGTGACGATCAGCCTGTCGCATTTAAGCACACTTAAATGCCATTGACCTGGGCCGGGATCGAACCCGCAACCTCGAGCACAGAAGGTCAGCGCTATACCGACTACGCTACCCAGGCCGAATGAAAGTTGGAATTTTAGGATTGAAAGATTGTAAGAATGAGAAGGGATGGCCTGGAGGTACTTCTCTATTGTGTTGATCACTGCTAGGAAGGAGTTGTTATCCGTCTTGGAATGTAAAAGGTACAGGATGTTAAGAAAAACAGTAAACAGCTACGAAAAAGATGCAAGAATTAAAAAAAACTTTAAAAGGGCACTAACGTCGAAATAGGCATTTTTAGGCACTATAAAACCCCTTTATTCATACCTATATTTCCATGAAAAATGTAAATATTAAATCTCAAGACTGTAGGGGCCTATGTGACCAGGAAAAAAATAATTTTTGTCTAAATTCCGCTCTCTAGTCATGAACAAATGAAAACCGCTAGGAACTTTATTATTGACCAAAAACGTAGTTTTGAGAAAACTTCATTTTTAGTGGGTGTGGTAGGTTTAAAAGAGCTGCGCGTTTCATTTTAAAAATGGTCACCAGACCTTTAAAAGCAGTAGATGGAGGCTAAATAAAAACCAGAATGTTACACAAATGTATAAGGTAATTATTTATGTAAAAAAATATATTTATTTTTATCATTTTGGCCAAAAATTCAGTCCTAGCGTCCCTTAAAGAAAAATTTGTATACCCTCCCGCACAACGTCGGGTTGATTGTAATTCTATAACAAAAGAAGAAGTGTTACTTGAAGAAAGAAAGAAAGAAAGAAAGAAAGAAAGAAAGAAAGAAAGAAAGAAAGAAAGAAAAAAAGACAGAAAGAAAGAGAAGGAGAAAGAAAGAATAATATTGCTTTTCTTCCCTCCGAGAGGAAACTTTTATCATCCTTTTAAAAATTATTGTCCTCACCGGGTGAGATTCAAACCAATGACTATGACTCCGACGCAGCGTCAAAACTGCGTCATCGATTTGTATATACAGGATGTTTAATAATAATATGTATAAAATATAGATGTGGACGTCAGTTAGTAGAGACAGGAGTGTGACGTTGTCAAGGGGATAAAATATTCAGTCAGTTACCGTTACAGGTAAAAAACGCACTTAAGCGACAAAGGGCCAAAGTAATTTATTAGGCTATATATTACAGGTGGAGTTACTATTTTTATGTAGCTGTCGGCAGGACACATGCAAGCTGCATGACCTCGACGTCAATCATTGTCAGACGAAACAGGTCGATTGCACCAAGTGATGGGGTATCTATGTTTCATCTATGGGGTCAGTTGTGTCCTACAGAGGGCTGGCTTGTTAAAGCGGTGACGTCGGTCAAAAAAGAATGACTCGAAATGGTTTTATACTGTCACAATCCACAACTTTTCAGATTTTATATCACAGACGACATAGGATCCCTTTTATCATCAACATTATCACCTGCTTCAAGAACTGCAAAGTTTGCGCCGCATTCTGTGATTGCTTTTACCAACGCCACAGTTCCACAAGTACTTTACTCGTTAATCTAATTTAAGCATACGGTCGGGTAACATAAGTCCCTAGTTAAGGGGTTAGGTACAGTTTACAGCAGTAAAATTTTTGTAAATATTCAACATTTTTTTCCTCCATTACTGTATCTTCTACAATAATGGATATTGGTATGTGTAAAACACTGTCCTTCTGCTATATGTAAAAACATATTTTTACGATTAAAAATAGTACATTATGCAACGAGCCTATAATGGTAGTAATTAAGACGCGAGTATGTTTGTTTATGAAACGAGCGCAAGCGCGTTTCATAATTTTCATACGAGCGTCTTAATTACCATTATAGGCAAGTTTCATACGACTTTTTATGCTCGACCATATTTCTAACCTGAAATTATTCAGAAGTATTCATGTTATGGTTATGTAAGTGAGGAGTGGAACTGACCTGAATTGTGAGATGTGCGCAGACGCGAAAGTATTGATTTTTTTCCGAAACACGAATGTCATTGACCTTGATATAATCTAGAGAATAACATGAAGATTAGGCTTGATATGACCTGGAAATTGATTTAGAATTGACAAACGAGATGACAAATTGAATTTATTTGAATATTATTTTCAATTAATGCTAATTATTATAGTAACAGAACATAACCTTCTGCGACAGTATTGGATTTCCAGCCTCCGTGACTTTTCGCTAATTGTCTTTCGATTGCATATCCGAGAATAATCGATTTTGTGGTTTTATAATGGTACAATCAGTACAAAGGTGATTTCTCAGTGGGCGAACTGAATTATAATGAATAGGTGTACTTTAATGAGGTTCATTAAAGGGCTACTACCAGGTGTATAATTACTACATTTCGGCATGGTCGAGCATAAAATTATTAAAATTTTTTTTTTTTTTTTTCAAAATTAAAAATGGTGGCAGTTCTCTCCTTCGTAAGTCATAAACTTGTTAACTTTTTCATGTTCTCTGTCTTTTATTTTATTCCTGAAACTCATATTTACAATGACATGTTCTTTCAGCTACATTCCTTAATAAATAATATTTTTTTTTTATTTTGTGTTATAAGAATTTACTGATATTTGACCATTTTTAAAAGAATTTATTTTTTTATCAAACAATCTATCAAAGGTAGTGGAGTGATCTTGCATCATATTGTTGATATGACATGTATAAATAAACACAAAAAATTTCATCACAGAATGTTGGATAGTTTTTGAGTTATGTGGGAAACGCTTCATCACTGCACAGTGAACTGAATTTAAAAAAAAAAAAAAGTAAATAATTTTTTTTAAATCGTAAAAATATTTTGTGCGAGATCGTGCGTATTTGCTTGCTTTCCGCACAAAACCCATACGCCGTATTTGCTTGCTTTCCGCACAAAACCCATACGCGGTAAGTGTGAAATACCACATTCAATATTCCCAACGTAACACACATAACAATTTCCCTATTCTTACCGCTTAAGTGACATATTCATTTTACTGCTTTAGGCTTTTAACATATTATTTTTAAAGACGTTCAATATAGTAATAATTATAAATTGGAAACTTACCACTGCAATTTCACCTAAATTGCACTGTTAATTATTGTTTTTAAATATTTGCAAAAATTAAGTAAACTCTACAACACCACAAAAGTTACTGCATTTGTAATGCAAGTAACATTAAGGAAGCAGTGAAAAAATCAACAAGATTCCAGACTCATCATAGACTGGGGGAAAAAAAAGACAGACGTATATCACGGCCTGCTGCAGTACAGTAAACACAAAAAACATTTTATAGGAACAATGTTGAAGATAGATATATTTGTTTTCCAAAGTTGCCGTCATTGAACAGAAACCAAGATGGAGATTTCATTGCAACTAATTAGAAATTCCTCTTTCAGGTATGTAATAAACGATATTCGCACAAAATAATGTACGATGCACGAGCGGTATGTTTGTTTTCATGTTCTCGGAAATTAAAAAAGCTCAACTACGTTTCGCTTTTTCAATCTTTTCCTCGAACATTAAAACGTCAACATACCGCTCTTGTAACGCATATTACTATTTTTTCTCATATAGCAAAAGAACAGTGTTTATACATACCGGTACCAATTTTCATTATTGTACAAGATACAGTAATGGAGAAAAAAAAAGTTGAATATTTTCAAAATTTTACTGCTGTAAGCTGTACCTAACCCTTAAATATCCTGTTGTGCTGTTCCTGCATTGTTGGTCCCACTTTTTAGTAACATAACCTGTAAGTTTATTTTTTAGATTGTAAAATGGCGGTACGTCTATTTTTGCAGCTGATTTGGTCAATTCGTTAGCTCTTTCATCTCACAGCAAGGTTAATGCTGCCATATGGCAATGAAGCCTATAACAAACGAAAATGTTTCTTCTTCTTCTTCTTCTTGTTTAACTGATAGTACAGTAGAACCCCGATTATCCGTCACCCTATTAACCGATTGTTGGATTAACCGTCTGTCTTTCTTTCGCTTTTTTTTTTTTTTTTTTTTTTTTGCTGCAGAAATGCATGAAGTACACTACATTGTATTAGCACGTTATTTTTTTCTAGAGAATATTATTACAAGCCTTCTTCCATACACAGTATGGTCTAATGTTCGAATTGTACTGTATAACTTTTACATGCACTGTTTTCTACGGGTATCAAAAGGAATGTCATTATGCTAAGAATCGAAAAAAAGTGTAAATATTTGGGTGGTTTGGGGAAAAAGAAACCGTGGCTCATCTCGCATTAGAATAAGAGACTGGAGTGTTTAAAGTCTGTAAATCTACAACACGAGACCTCCACTACTCATATATTTCCACAGACAGCCATTACAAGGAACTTCCTTGCCCTTTAAAAACCCGTCGTTGACAACCAAACTTAAATTAATGAGCTTCTGATCCACAATACCACGAAGGGAATTACGAAAGTATAAACATTATACACTAATGGCGAAGTGCATCAACATCGGTTAAAAACGCAGTAATCATAGATTACGAAACGACGGTTAAACAGTAACCGTGGTTAAAATGTCATTTCTGTGCACCATTCATAATCACCGATTACTTAGACATAGTTAGCTGACACTTCATTTAACCAGAGCAAAGTCTATGATGGTACACTGTTTCTACAAAATGACTAAAGGAAAGCATTCATACCACAGCAAAGATAATAGTCAACATCTAAAAACGACTGCGCTCACTCCGTTCTACATCGAAGTGAACATGTCCTACATTTTCGCGTTGCATTTGTTTGCCTTTGGGCGCTGTTATATTTGCGAGTTGCATTTCTTTGTTTTTCATTGCTGTTAGGTTAAAATCGTACAAAATAGAAAATTGAATGCAAAAATGATTATATCCCAATGTGAGGTTAAGTATCGATAGACTTACTTAATAGATTTAAATATATTATATAATAAAGAAGGAATATCCATAAAGGAAAAGTATGCAGAAGATTAGTAGAAATGTGTGTACGACCCAAGATCCCATTTACACCAGGTTACTGTTCATTATCCTAAGATCCATCCATAACCTCTCTTTGTTCAGCCAGTGACAGAGAAAGAGATATTCAAGTATTCCCTCTTAAAATACAGAAAATAACAGTTACATAGAATCTTAACATAAGGAGCTGATCAACAGAAGAAATATGACTGTTTTTGAGTTATTGCAAGTGAGCCATTTGTAGATTTTGATAAACAAAATCCCTCCTGAAATTTTCTGTCACCTAATTCCTCGTAAAGATTCTCTCTTTCCACTAAAGAAACTTCAGGCCCACGCTCTATCCAAGTAATTCAAGTACTGTACAATAATAATCGTCTTCGAAGTAAACATCTGTGGCTCTGGCCGCCATTTTGCTTTACTTGCTCTACTAATCACTGGTTATCTCCTTTAACCGCTCGAAAATGCCGGTTATAGATTACTGTGGTTAACCTCCTATTTAAGTCGTAACCAAGGTCGATCCACTGTAAAAATGCTTAACCAGAGGTTAGATGACAATTTTAAGTGGTGGTTACACTAACCGACGTTGATGCACGTGGGCATAAATTTACGAAAATATTTTAAGGTACGGATTATCCGATTTTTTCGATTAACCGTTCAGCCCACCCCCTTCATTACCACGGATAATAGAGGTTCCACTGTACTTGACTTTTCGTCATTCACCCATATGAAGCCAGTTATGTAGAGCTGTAGACCAATTTTATTTACAGACAGAGTTGTGCATACGAAAGTAAAAGGAATCAAATTAATTTTTGAGGACTGCTGTATGTACAAAATCAGGTAAAAAGAAAAATACAGATATCCTGCAGGCGTTCAAAACAGAACTATAACATTTCAAATCGATAAATACAGACTCGATTGGCAACATCACCACGAATATCTCTCCATATGGACAGAATATGTCCACATATTGAATTACAAAAATTGTTAGTGTATTTAAATTTGACAGATCGATAACAAAGCGAATAGAGAGACTGGACGACGTGACGTATTATTTCCCATCTCTTGGCTGATTGCATAATGCCTATTTTATGCTCGACCATGCCGAAATGTAGTAATTATACACCTGGTAGCAGACCTTTAATGCATGTCATTAAAGTACACCTACTCATTAAAGGTCAGGTCTTTCAGCCAATGACGACTCAGGTTACAACTGTTCAGCCAATGACAGGTCAGCTTTGTACCGTTATAAAACCGCAAGTATCGATTATTCTCGGATATGCAATCGAAAGAGAATTAGCGAAAAGTCACGGAGGCTGGAAATCCAATACTGTCGCAGAAGGTTACGTTCTGTTACTATAATAATTAGCGTTAATTGTAAATAATATTCAAATAAATTCAATTTGTCATCTCGTTTTTCAATGTCGAATTCAATAATCAAGGTTATAATATTATAATATTATCAAGTTTAACGGGACTACGTCAAGGTCAATGACATTGTTGTTCCTCGAAAAAAATCAATACTTTCGCATCTGCGCACATCTCACAATTCACGACCTAGAACAAGGTCACTTCCGATCTTGTCACTTACAAATAAAATGTATACATCTGAATACCGGTAATTTCAAGTTAGAAATATGGTCGAGCATAAAAAGTCGTATGAAACTCGCCTATAATGGTAATTAAGAAGCTCGTATAAAAATTATGAAACTCGCTTGCGCTCGTTTCATAAATATCCATACTCGATTCTTAATTACTATCATTATAGGCTCGTTGCATAATGTACTATTTTAGGCTTACATCTCGGTTATGCCACTCGTTTATAAATAATATAGTTTTCGAGTTCCCTCCATGATGTTATGATCAAGTTCTACTGCATCTATCACATCACTTTACGCCATTGTTACATTAAGCGCTTACAACTTGTAAAAAGTTCCAGTTATTCTCGACAGATGGTGCGTGTATATGCTTAGTGACGGAGCCAGCGTTGTGCCTACTGATTGAACGGAGACGGACAGCAGAGAGATTATTGTATTTTCTTCACTTTGACGTGCAGGGAAGTTGCATCACATGGGATATCACTACTGAAATTGTATAAGCAGTTTTTATGTATTCACTAGGAGTACAGCAATATAACAAGGATTCATATTTCGGAAATTTTATTGTTGTATATTATTATACTACAGTCTAGTATATACAGTCACGAAGCTTGAGTTGTGAGGTTGCTAGAAACAATAGACTGTGCCGGTACTATTTCGCATTGTTTGTAATGAGGCGATATTAGCGATCCTAGTGGTTAGCAACTATCTATGGATGCATATTGGTACGTATTGAGCTTCGTGACTGTATATACTACACTGTGATAATACAAAACATACTTGCTTCATTGGCGGTTCCTCCATGAAGTATATGAGGATGATCCTGCAGTTTAATTTCGTGCCTCTGAGGATAGAGAATATTATAATTACAGATTTTGATTTTCAATGCGTCCCGCCGTAATAATTTCCTTTAAGCTTCCACTTTCTGTCGTGAGCACAGCTCAGAAATAATTTCCGAGGAACCATCCAAATATCTTACAGCAAACGGTTTTTTCTAGCAGTGAAGTTAGTGGACAGGGGAGAGTGCGAAGGGAGGGATATGGCTTGAGTTTAACTGCGTTTGAGGATATGGCCGCGTATCCTAATACTACGACCCTTCTTTCTGGGTGTTGGAGACACTGTCAGAGACTAAAATAAGAATTTTCAAGTACCCTTGTAGCGTTCTTAAATGCAGTTCATTGGTCATTTTAAAAGAATAGAATAAACGAAATAATAAATAATTTAAAATTACATAATATAAAAAAATAAAATTAATTAAAAACAAAGTTACATAAAGATAAATAAAATAAGCTATAATAAATACAAGAATGAACAGGACTTTCAGATGACAGGACAGGCGAAAGAATATCTGAAGTTGTATTTGATCATTTAGAAGAATTTAACTGTAGAAAGAAATTAATTGCCCAAACGTACGACGGAACATCGGTAAATATCGGGCAGTACAATGGCTTAGGAGCCATCTGCGCAACTAAAATGGGGAGGAGAATCGAACTTCACTACTAATAAATTTCCAGTTCCAGAATGGTGTGTCAAAGACTAACATAGGCCTACTTGTATCGATTTTGCACATTCTATTATTATTATTATTATTATTATTATTATTATTATTATTATTATTAATATTAGTTTCTGTCCTGGTCATCAGTCGTCAATCTCATATCCTACATACAAAAAATACCACGAGTCGCCACTGATTTGCTTGGTAACGCATGGATAAGAGCTCCACCCACATAAATGTTGCCGGTACATAAACACCAGAATTCACGAAAAAAAAAATCAGATCGAATAACATTTATAAACAGTAAGTCTGGAACAATCCAAACAAAAATATTGAATACCAATTTAATAAGAAATTGTGCAGAAATTACAATAAAAAAATTAAAACTCCAGAAGTCGTAAGTAAACACCACTTCATAAAGTTACAAATATGCATATTCTAACCGTTATGTGAGGAAACCTTAAGGCGTCCTTCTATTGGCAATAGAGAAATTCGAAACCTCACCTGAAAGCTCGAGTATTTTGTCTATAGATAGAATGAAACTGAAGGGTCACGGAGAACAGTTTTTTAATCTGGTTATTTAACGACGCTGTATCAACTACTAGGTTATTTAGCGTCGATGGAATTGGTGATAGCGAGATGGTATTTAGCGAGATGAAGCCGAGGATTCGCCATACATTACTTGGCATTCTCCTTAAGGTTGGAGAAAACCTTGGAAAAACAACTAGGTAATCAGCTGGCCGCTTATGACTCGTCAAGAGCACAAGATGTTGAGTGAACAATGTCTAGCCTGCAAATGTCAGGTGCATCGATGCATTCTCGAGATAGGAAATAGTCTATAATTTAGTCTATAGGTGTTAGCATTTTTCGCTGTCGGAGCTTTTATTTTGTATGACTCTGTGTACAGTGCTGCTACGAAGTGTAGTTTGTGAATTACTACACTTCAGAATATTTTAGACCTATATGTGCCATGCCATAATGACATATCCTACATGAAAAATGTGGTGAGAAAACTAATATAAAATAATTGGGATTTAATTATTATTATTATTATTATTATTATTATTATTATTATATTTTGAACTTATACACGGTCTTTTTACGACAGTGAGCGTTAGAATCATGACATTTACATTGGTTGATTGATTGATTCATTGATTCATTCATTCATTCATTTAGTGTTCTGCCCAAGGGCAGATCTTTCATTGCAGCATTCTCCAATCTTTCCTACTTTCTGCGTTTCTCTTTGTCTCCATACATGATCCATATATCTTAATGTCGTTATCATCTGATATCTTCTTCTACCCCGAACTCTTCTCCCTTCATCATTCCTTCCAGTGCATCCTTCAGTAGGCAGTTTCTTCTCAGCCAGTGACCCAACCAATTCCTTTTCCTCTTCCTGATCAGTTTCAGCATCAGTCTTTCTTCACCCACTCTTTCCAACACAGCTTCATTTCTTATTCTGTCTGTCCACTTCACACGTTTCATTTTTCTCCATATCCACATTTCAAATCCTTCTATTCGCTTTTCTTCACTTCGTCGTAATGTCCACGTTTCTGCCCCATACAATGCCACACTCGATACAAAGCAGTTAACTAGTCTCTTCCTTAGTTCTTTTTCCAGACGTCCGCAGAAGACGCTCCTTTTCTATTAAAAGCTTCCTTTACCATTCCTATCCTCCTTTTGACTTCCTGGCTGCAGCTCATGTTACTGCTTATAGTACACCCCAAGTATTTGAAGCTGTCCACTTGCCCTACTGCCTCATTTAGAATTAGGAAGTTTATCTGCTTTATTTTTCTTCCTATGACCATGGGCTTCGTCTTATTTGCATTTCATCTTCGTCCCATACTGCTCACAGCTGTAATTTAGCTTAAGTAGGATATCTCTTAGTGACATTTATATTAAACTTATTGATTTTAAGTAATAATTTCATGTTCTCTTCGGTTTTAAAACACAAAACTGTGAACACACGCAATATTTTATCACGAGCCGCCACTCGGCGTTGTTAAATTATCTACTTATAAAGCAATAGTCAATAGCCGAAGTTGACTAATGATTTCATGTTCTCTTGGGTTTTGAAATACAAAATTGTGAATACACGCAATATTTTATCACGAGCCGCCACTGAGCGTTGTTACATTATCTACGACCAAATGAAGAATCGAACCCTAATGCTTTTGCTGAGAAACTATCAGAAGACAGTTTCATGTTCTCTTGGGTTTTTAAATACAAAATTATGAATACATGCAATATTTTATAACGAGCCGCCATTGAGCGTTGTTAAATTATCTACGACCAAATGCAGGATCGAACCCTAATGCTTTTGCTGAGAAACTATCAGAAGACGGTTTCATGTTCTCTTGGGGTTTTAAATACAAAATTGTGAATACACGCAATATTTTATCACGAGCCGCCACTGAGCGTTGTTAAATTATCTACGACCAAATGAAGGATCGAACCCTAATGCTTTTGCTGAGAAACTATCAGAAGACGGTTTCATGTTCTCTTGGGTTTTTAAATACAAAATTGTGAATACACGCATTATTTTATCACGAGCCGCGACTGAGCGTTGTTAAATTATCTACCTATAAAACAATAGTCAATAGCAGCAGTTAAACTGCGATACTTGGAGGACATGGTAACCACACACAATCATGGACGGCCAAATGAAGGATCGAACCCTAGTGCTTTTGCTAAGAAACTATCCGATGACGGTTGGACAACACAGACAAACTCTGAGAGCGATTGAATACAATAGGCTAGGTCTGGGGTGTACTAACGTGGAACATGCGCAGAAAAGACGTAAATATTCGGAAATGCCGCACATCTCAGCTTGGCGCCAGCAGAATGCCCGTGTCCGTCCGTCTGTCACACGTCTTGAATAATAGGAATGCTCGGGATTTCGAACAAGCGAAGATCAATTGCTTCAGGTTTGTGCATTCCCTTCGTTGGCGGACGGGGAAAACAACAGACGCCCACTCGCGCTTCTTCTGTTCACAATTAACAAAGGAGCGGTCCATTGTCCTCTGCTGCTCTGCTCTATCGGAAGTCAACTTTGTTAATGTAACAGAATCTTATGTTAAACCTAAAGAGTGCTCACAATGGAGAACAGCGGCTTTCTTGCACATACATTAAAAAAAATAAGCAAAGAAATAAATCATCCGTTAAATTATTATTTTTTATTTGGATATTTAACGACACTGTATCAGCTACTAGGAGAAAAAATAGGAATATATGTTATTCATAGGTTTAAGAAAAGCATTTGACTCGATTAAGACAGAAGTTTTATATAATATTCTTATTGAATTTGGTATTCCCAAGAAACTAGTTCGATTAATTAAAATGTGTCTCAGTGAAACGTACAGCAGAGTCCATATTGTCTGATGCTTTTCCAATTCACTGCGGGCTAAAGCAAGGAGATGCACTATCGCCTTTACTTTTTAACTTTGCTCTAGAATATGTCATTAGGAAAGTCCAGGATAACAGAGGGGGTTTGGAATTGAACGGGTTACATCAGCTGCTTGTCAATGAGGATGAAGTGAATATGTTATGAGAAAATCCACAAACCATTAGGGAAAACACGGGAAGATTATTTGAAGTAAATAAAGAGATAGGTTTGGAAGTAAATCCCAAAAATACAAAGTATATGATTATGTCTCGTGACCAGAATATTATACGAATAGAAATATAAAAATTGGAAATTTATATTTTGAAGAGGTGGAAAATTCGAACATCTTGGAGCAACAGTAACAAATATAAATGATACTTGGAAGGAAATTAAACGCAGAATAAATATGGGAAATGCCTGTTATTATTCAGTTGAGAAGTTTTTGTCATCCAGTCTGCTCTCAAAAAAAGCTGAAAGTTAGAATTTATAAAACAGTTATATTACCGGTTGTTCTGTATGGTTGTGGAACTTGGGCTCTCACTTTGAAAGAGAAACAGAGGTTAAGGGTGTTTGAGAATAAGAGCGATGAAGTTACAGAAGAACGGAGAAAGTTACACAACGCAGAACTGCACGCATTATATTCTTCACCTGACAAAAATAGGAACATTAAATCCAAACGTTTGAGATGGGCAGGGCATGTATGAAGTATTGGCGAATCCAGAAATGCATATAAAGTGTTAGTTGGGAGGTCGGAGGGAAAAAGACCTTCGGGGAGGCCGAGACGTAGATAGGAAAATAATATTAAAATGGATTTGAAGGAGGTAGGATATGACTGTAGGGACTGGATTAATTTTGCTCAGGATAGGGACCGATGGCGGGCTTAAGTTAGGGCGGCAATGAACCTCCGGGTTGCTTAAAAGCGTAAGTAAATAAGTAAGTACAAAAGTAAGTAAATAAGTAAGTAAGTATCAATTACTAGGTTAGCTCCAAATTTTTAAAGTCATATAACGCACTCCTTTTTGATAGCACGATAGACTTGCCGATGGAGTATGAAAGTATTTTTATGAGTATTTCTGCTATGAACGGTTGCATTAATTTTAAAGTTTTCACGATTACATACGAGAAAGTTTATTAATGGAAAATAAACTGTCCAGCCATGGACATTTTTTTTCAGTTCTTTTAAAATGGTCTTACATGATTTCCTAGATTTGGCATCTACTATTATTCTAATTACTCTTTTTTGTAGTAGTAATATTCTGTTATTTTCTGTAGAATTTCCCCTAAGATATTATTCCAAAATTCATTACCGAGTGGAAGTAAGCAATAGTAATATACGTTACAAGAGTGGTATGTTGACGTTTTCATGTTCGAGGAAAAGATTGAAAAAGCGAAACGTAGTTGAGCTTTTTTAATTTCCGAGAACATGAAAACAAACATACCGCTCGTGTATCGTACATTATTTTGTGCGAAGATCGTTTATTACATACCTGAAAGACGAATTTCTAATTAGTTGCAATGAAATCTCCATCTTGGTTACTGTTTAATGACTGCAACTTTATGAAACAAAAATATCTATACTCCAGCAGGCAGTGATATACGTCTGTCTTTTTTCCCACCCCAGTCTATAAATGCGAACTTAAAACAAACGGTAAGGTTATGTAATGATTTATTTTTCATTTTAATATTTTAACAATATTATTTATATAATATATTGCAGTAATAACATCGGCATCTGGAGTCTTGTTGATTTTTTCACGGCTTCCTTAATGTTACTTGTATCAGGAATACAATAGCTTTCGTGGAGTAGTAGACTTTACTTAATTTTTGCAAATATTTAAAAACAATAATTAACAGTGCAATTTAGGTGAAATTGCAGTGGTAAGTTTCCAATTTATAATTATTACTATGTTAAACGTCTCTAAAAATAACATGTTAAAAGCCTAAAGCAGTAAAATGAATGTCGCGCTTAAGCGGTAAAAAGAGGGAAATTGTTATGTGTGTTACGTTGGGAATACTGAATGTGATATTTCACACTTACCGCTTATTGGTTCTGTGCGGAAAACAAGCAAATATGCACGATCTCGCACAAAGTATATTGTTTTTAAGGTATTGATATTTGCTATCTCTTGCATATATCTCATAGCAAAACATGCTGAATTTAGTTTGGGAGTAATTTCTTTAATATAATTTTTTTTCCAATTTAACATATTATCGATTTTTAAGCCAAGAAATTTGGTGGTTGTTGTTTCCGTTAGAGACCTGTTGTTAACTATTGCGCTTGAAATTTGCGAGGTTCAATTCTGTGGACGGGAGGAAGATGGTCTTAAGTAAAAATTTTATATGTTTCAGGAGAGCAGTAGAAAGATTGAAATTGGTGTCAATTATAAAGTTTTTTTTTAATTAAGAGGTTTTTCCCGGATATTATTTGTTTATATTTCTTCTAAAATAGGTAATGTTGCTCATTTAACAATTTTCTTGATTATTTCGAAAAATAGCCGCACGTAAGCTCTTTGAAGACTAGAACCCAAACTGAGTAGAAGGGACTATTTAAACATAAGACCTTCCACATGTCAAAATAAATGAGAAATGTAAATTATTAGGAATGCAAAATGGGTCTTAAACAATTATAGGACTGTTTACCCTGGTGCTTAAAGTTTTAAAAGGAAAGGGCATCAGTATGTGATAAAATGGCTAAAATACAAGTTAGACCTTTTTAATGGGGAAGCTTGGAAAGTAAACATGTGATGGTTTGTAAGGAATAAAATATTAAATATTCTTAAGTCCTTTATTCTGTGTGTGCTCGATTCAAAAAGTACTTAGGACATTTGGTAACGCTCTATAAATCCAGTCAGGAGTCTTATTTGACTTTAGCCGTTTTACCAGATTGTAGAGAATTGTTTCCAGTTTCAGAATATATAAAAATCTCATTTTCACAAAAAATTGACTTAAGACCTTTTTCCTCCCGGCCACAGAATTTGAGCAGGATTGAATGTTAATGCTGGCCTAAAATCATTACTATTGGGAAGAAGTAACAGGTCAAAATACCCAATCATATTAAATAGAGAATAATCACTAAGGAGCGGATTTCTATGTAATTAAATATTATTTTTGCGAGTGATAAAACACAATTAACAAAGTTAAAAACTCCGAACATGATGTTTCAAGTTTAAAACCCGAATTTTATTTCACATAAAAACACATATTTTCACAAAAAAATTATGTAAATACATATTTTCAGGAAATCTATTATAAACACATAAATCTTGAGTTTTTTTACTTAAATAATTTTTTACAAGAACTTTTAAACATTTTAAAACTAAATCAATTATGTAACTCAGAAGTACGTTATCTTTTTAAGAATTCTTGGTTTCTTCGAGTTTCTAAGCGCTGTGTGGTGTATCCGTAATCCATTTTTGTAATAGTATCGCCTCAAGTTCTGAGAACTGCTAGGCAGCATATCAGTGTTATTATTAGAGAATAAATTAACGTGGACAAGGAGGAGAGATCTTGCAACACATAATTAGGAATGTTTATTGTTGCTGAAGATGATTTCATTCCACGCTTTGTTTGTGAAACACAACAGATAAGAGCTCGGGTATGAATTTTAATTTAAAAAAATCTCTCGCCTCTCGCTCATGTCCATGAAGCAAGTAGACCTATGTCTTATTGTGATTCCCTAGGTCTATCGATATCCTTCAAGATATACTGAAAGATGGTTATTTAAAAAACGATATGGCTTTCCTATTAGAAAATTTAAGCTTTTTGTGTGACACCATAAAAAAATTCGAAACATCCAAAAAAACTTGTTGTCTGAAACAGGGAGGTGCGTGCCATGGAAATTAAACTAGACTCGCTACCAGGTTCAGAAGCACAATTACTAAGGGACAAATTCCAGAATGTGTTTGGGAAAAACAGTGGATATAAAAAAATGTGTAAAGTTGCTCAAGTATTGGAGGATGTGCCTGTAGGTGAAATTGACGGCGTATGTGTTTGCGACATTCCTCTCTTTAAATATGCACGTCTGACGTCGTGTGATGTGGAAAGATCGTTTTCACAGTATAAGTCGTTGTTCAGAGATAATCGGCATGCATTTTTGATGGAGAATTTGAAGATGACCTTTGTTGTTCACTGCAATTCTCGGCCAACTACTAGCACTCAAGTGTGGTTGGTGAGTACCTAGGAACATTTTTTTTTCCAAGCTAAGTAAGGTATTTTTGTCATATTTAAAACAAATATTTTTTTGTTTTTAGCAAATATTTTCTTACTTTTTAGCACATAAAAAATAAATATATTTAAATTTTTTAGCACATAAAAATCCGCTCCCTAATAATCACACTGCACCACCCTGTATAGTACAAAGTTAAAATTGAGCGGAAGAATTGAGTGCAGTGTTGGTTGGGATGGTCAGGTGTACAATACAGTACACTGCTGACCCAGTCACGGGGACCTCAGTTGAGAAATGCTTGTGGCAGCTATTCTCTCGTAGCTTGTAATGGGGTTCCCCGGACGCTTTTCCGCTAATGAGAACCACACAGGCTGCAACACACGGACCCATCTTTCCTCTCGCAACAAATTGCAGCACCGAACACAGATTCAGTCTCGTGAACCTTATTTAGGGAGACAGCCTGACAAGTCCCCCGGTCGCTAGCTTTACAGAGTCTGTGTACAAGTAATGAACACACACTGTTTATCTCTCCGTGTACCACGTGCATAAAACATACTGTGATACGCTAATACAGGAAAGGGATTCGTTATTTTGGTAGAAATGCATATTCGTAGCACCTCTGATTAAAAGGAATGAAATTAGAAGGAAGGGCATATACAGGGTTAGTTAAAAGTCCCGCACCACCTAAATAACTTTTGAAGCATATGGTTCAGTGACATGAAACTTGGTATGTGAGGATAACAATATACTAAGAACTCAATAATGGTATTACCGAGTTTTTTCTAATTCCGGTTTAATCGGAGGTAACTCCAACTCTCTTATTTTAAATGGAACACCCAATATATTTTTTTTATTTCTGAATAAAGTTCATTAAGAGCTTTTCAAAAAGTACCCACACTTGATACTTCTGTACAAATTCAGTGTTGCTAAATAAAAATGGAAGTGGTGCAAGATATTCCTAAAGCCTGGTTAAATCATTCCTTAAATGGTTTCTATGATCGAGTGACACATTGTAAAGCAGCTGAGGGCTACCAATTTGAACACATAATTTAGAAGGTGAGCTAGCTTTGTTTTGTTTTTGTTAAGGAAGGAGTATTTTATTATTTTAATATTCGATACACTTTTTTGTTTTCTTGACTTAGCAACACTGAATTTGTACAGAAGCATCGAGTGTGGGTAGTTTTTGAAAAGCTCTTAATGAGCACTATTCAAAAATAAAAAAAATATATATATTGGGTGTTCCATTTAAAATAAGGGAGTTGGAGTTACTTCCGGTTAAACCGGAAGTAGAAAAACCTCGGTAATACCATTATTGAGTTCTTAGTATATGGTTATCCTCACATACCAAGTTTCATGTCACTGAACCGTATGATTTAAAAGTTATTTAGGTGGTGCGGGACTTTTAACTAACCCTGTATACAAACTTACACGTCTCTGTGAATACTACAGGAAAAGAAGATAAGTAACAGCTGAATGCCGAAATGTGTTGTCATGAGAACTACTGCAAAACAGAAAACATAAGTCATAAACGGAATCACATGCTAATTGGTAGAGACAGAAAATGTAGGCACAACTAAGGAACTTTTTTCTATGGAAAAAGGAACAAAGAAAGAATATAGAACTCTAAGGGCCGTATTCATAAACGAGACTTTGGATGAAGACTTTCCAAAGTTGACTTTCGCAGTAAAGTTTAACTTTGTTAAAAGTCCAACTCATAGACAATACTTCTGAGACTTTGACTTCGGTAAGTCGAGATTTGACGATCTTGTTCTAATGTTGGCAATCACAATCACTGCTTTCTAAACGAAATAAATTAATAAACAGTTGAAATAGAGTAGGCACTGCCACAATCAAAGCCATCTTTTGAGCCACAAATCAATGCAACAATTGAACATCGGTATATGTTAAGCGATTGTTAGCTGTTCTTGCAGCTTTACATAAGAATAATTATTCATGGGCTTATTGTGAAACTAACGTAAGTAATAAATTGATATTTTTAGATCTTTACACCAATAGATAATAATTCATTCTTCTGCTTGGTCACAAAAAATCGTAACTCAGTTCCGAACAGTCTTGTACTCGTATATAATACAATAAAATTCGTGACTACAAAACATGATGGTATAGTTAATCTGAAATACGAGGCGCATCCAGAAAGTAAGTTTCCCTATTAAAAAAAAAGAATACACACTTTCAGGAAAACATTTATTGGCAACAGGTACAGCAATGTTTCAGCTATTTTTCAACATAGCCACCATCAGAATTGAGACGCTTGTCGTATCGTGGGATCAACTTTTGTATCCCTCTGTCGTAGAACTCTGCCGTCTGTGAATGGAACCAGGGTGTGACAGACTCTTCAACTCTTCGTCGTTGCCAAAACGCTCACCGGAGGACAGGAATTTCTTGAGGTGCAAGAAAACGTGAAAATCGCTGGGAGCAAGATCAGGACTGTAGGGTGGTTGATCAAACAACTCCCAGCCAAATTCCGTCAAAACAGCTGCTGTGCGCCGAGCCGTATGTGGAAGAGCATTGTCATGGAGGAGCACAACACCTGCAGTAAGCATTCCACGCCTCTTGTTTTGAATGGCACGTCGCAATTTTCGCAGTGTTTCACAGTAACGGTCAGCGTTCACTGTTTCACCTCTTGGAAGGAAGTCATTGAGCAGAATGCCCTTCCTGTCCCAGAACACCATGCACATCACTTTCCGTACCGACAGCGTCTGTTTGAATTTCGTCCTGACCGGAGATCCACTATGCCGCCAATGCATTGACTGCTGCTTGGTTTCCGGGGTAAAGTGCGAAATCCAAGTCTCATCGCCCGTGACGATCATGTCGAGGAACTCGTCGCCGTCATCGTGATACCATTGCAGAAAAGTCAGTGCTGCTCCTGAACGTTGCATTTTGTTAGGTTTTTCGGCACCCACCTGGCACACACTTTTTTGAACAGCAGGTGCTTAGTGACAATCTCATGCAACAAAGATCGCGATATCTGCGGAAAATGGCTGCTCAGCTCCGTAATCGTGAAGCGACGGTTCTCCATGATGCACTGCCGCACCAGCTCAACACGATCATCATTAATGAGGGACGGTCGCCCACTGCGCTCTTCATCATGGACACTTTGACGACCTTCGGAAAACTGCCTACACCAGCGACGCACCACCTGCTTACTCATGATGTTCGGCCCATAGACCTGACAGAGTGCCGATGCGCAATGCTTTGTGCATTAAAGAACTTTATCACCGACCGAACCTCGCAGGCGGCGGGAGAAGGAATAAGAGCTTCCATTTCGGACCACTGCTGCCACGCTACTGGCACCAGGCGGGACCTGTCCGGTTGACACATGATTGATACGTCATAGATCTGTTACGCATGCGCAATTGACACGGCTAATTACGTTTACTTTCAAGGGGGGAAAATCGGGAAACTTACTTTCTGGATGAGCCTCGTAGTATTGCCTGTTAAGAATTATGTTATGAATAAAACATCGATTGTAATTATTACGTTAGGTTCACATTAAGCCCTCGAATTATTTCATTATAAAATAATTTTATTCTGAAAATATGGAAGATAAGAAGATGCCGCTAATGACAGACTACTTAAAAATTAATTGAAATCAATATTCAGAAAACATTATTATGACGACCGCAGGATTAAAAATTAACTGCATATCCAACTGTATAACATATTCTCTATAGAATTAAACAGTCAAATCAGTATTAAGCCATCAATTACCTGTATAGGAAAAAATCGCGATAAAATAAGAAATTCAATTATTGGTGGAATAGATAATCCTCTTTGATTATTATTCATCAATGAATGTTGAAACATGACGAGGATATCATTCTAATACTGTCTGTTTATCAAATCTGTACCTTGATTTGAATTTATTACCTATATCTAATAATACGCTAAGGAACATGAGCAGCTTTAATAATCCTCCAGATGTCTTCAATATTCTCGGAAAATTCAACAATTTTCGAAATATCGACCATTTTCCTTATGTCCACGAACGAAAGTCAAAGTGAAAGACTAGATTTTCGGCGACTTCGAAGTAAAGTCACGATAGAAGTTTACTTTCGTCAAAGTGTCGACTGTGACTAGGAAAATGGTGACTTTGTACTTTCCAAAGTCAACTTTGGTCCAAATTCTTGTCTATGAATACCTCAAAACCGAATTTTAACAATATAACGATACTTTCTCTTATCCTTCGCATGGTCTAACGACAGAGTAAAAATTACAAACTAGCTTCCTCTAAATAAAATAATATTATATCTCTGATGCTCACCTAGAATTTTAACAAGCCTAATATCAATTCGACAATAACTGCACAAACAAGTTGTGTTGCTAATACGGTGCTATAGTTTATAGTCGGGTACGCTGGAAGTGACGTATCAGGAGGGATATATCCGGCTATCAGAGAAGAGTGGCGTTTCCGTCCTTATAGTGGACGCTCACAAATAAACAGAACGCACCTATCAACGACGCAATCAGACAAGTGAAGGCAGTGTATCAGAAATTCACTCGTAGCCTATCCCAAGCGTTACCATGGGAACAATAAAACTGTATTTCTTTTATTAATAACACAGTTTTTATGCTCATGTTTATACAGTGCGCGTTGCGATAGTCATCTTGTTGTACGAGACAATTCCAACAAAGAACTATTATGCGAGACCGCATGTAATAAAATGCTATATACATGTCTTAATTATTTTAATCCTCATTCTCAATTCACCACACGGAAGCTTTTAATTTGCTGTTTAAGGCGAAACTGCTTTTATTACGACATTTTGCATAGCCTTTATATTTTCTGACAGAATACAAGTTCATGATGGAAATAGAGCGGAACATGAAGATGTTTCAGCCTATATTTCATTGTCACTAATATCATCTCCACCCAATATAATATAATATAATATAATATAATATAATATAATATAATATAATATAATATAATATATGATATGATATATGAAATGATATGATATAATATAATATATATAATATGATATGATATGATATGAAATGATATGATATAATATAATATATATAATATGATATGATATGATATGATATGAAATGATATGATATATGAAATGATATGATATAATATAATATATATAATATGATATGATATATGATATGATATAATATAATATATATATAATATGATATGATATGATATGATATATGAAATGATATGATATAATATAATATATATAATATGATATGATATGATATATGATATGAAATGATATAATATAATATATATATAATATGATATGATATATGATATGAAATGATATGATATAATATAATATATATATAATATGATATGATATGATATATGAAATGATATAATATAATATATATATAATATGATATGATATGATATGATATGATATATGAAATGATATGATATAATATAATATATATAATATGATATGATATGATATATGATATGAAATGATATGATATAATATAATATATATATATAATATGATATGATATGATATGATATATGAAATGATATGATATAATATAATATATAATATGATATGATATGATATGATATGAAATGATATGATATAATATAATATATATAATATGATATGATATGATATGATATGATATAATATAATATATATAATATGATATGATATGATATGATATATGAAATGATATGATATAATATAATATATATATAATATGATATGATATGATATGAAATGATATGATATAATATAATATATATATAATATGATATGATATGATATGATATAATATATATAATATGATATGATATGATATGAAATGATATGATATAATATGATATAATATAATATGATATGATATGATATGATATGAAATGATATGATATAATATAATATATATATAATATGATATGATATGATATGATATGATATGATATGATATAATATAATATATATAATATGATATGATATGATATGATATATGAAATGATATGATATAATATAATATATATAATATGATATGATATGATATATGATATGATATAATATAATATATATAATATGATATGATATATGATATGATATAATATAATATATATATAATATGATATGATATGATATATGAAATGATATGATATAATATAATATATATAATATGATATGATATGATATATGATATGAAATGATATAATATAATATATATATATAATATGATATGATATATGATATGAAATGATATGATATAATATAATATATATATAATATGATATGATATGATATATGAAATGATATGATATAATATAATATATATATAATATGATATGATATGATATGATATGATATATGAAATGATATGATATAATATAATATATATAATATGATATGATATGATATATGATATGAAATGATATGATATAATATAATATATATATAATATGATATGATATGATATGATATATGAAATGATATGATATAATATAATATATAATATGATATGATATGATATGATATGAAATGATATGATATAATATAATATATATAATATGATATGATATGATATGATATAATATAATATATATAATATGATATGATATGATATATGAAATGATATGATATAATATAATATATATAATATGATATGATATGATATATGAAATGATATGATATAATATAATATATATAATATGATATGATATGATATGAAATGATATGATATAATATAATATATATATAATATGATATGATATGATATGATATAATATATATAATATGATATGATATGATATGAAATGATATGATATAATATGATATAATATAATATGATATGATATGATATGATATGAAATGATATGATATAATATAATATATATATAATATG
This sequence comes from Periplaneta americana, assembly GCF_040183065.1. Classification (NCBI taxonomy): domain Eukaryota; kingdom Metazoa; phylum Arthropoda; class Insecta; order Blattodea; family Blattidae; genus Periplaneta; species Periplaneta americana. Next base: position 20,122,093 of record NC_091130.1, read on the forward strand.
ATATGATATGATATGATATGATATGATATGATATAATATAATATATATAATATGATATGATATGATATGATATGATATATGAAATGATATGATATAATATAATATATATAATATGATATGATATGATATATGATATGATATAATATAATATATATAATATGATATGATATGAAATGATATGATATGATATGATATAATATATATAATATGATATGATATGATATGATATGATATAATATATAATATGATATGATATGATATGATATGTTATGATATGATATGAAATGATATGATATAATATAATATATATAATATGATATGATATGAAATGATATGATATAATATAATATATATAATATGATATGATATATGATATGATATGAAATGATATGATATAATATAATATATATAATATGATATGATCTTATATATAAAAGTCAATGTGGCTATGTATATATAGGCTGTATGTATGTATGTATTATGTATGTATGTACTCTATACAAATCTACACGCTTTGACCGATATGTGTCAAAGTTTCCACACTTAACCTTCATAACCAGGAGAAGAACATAGGCTACATTAAAATCGAAGAAATGGACATTAAATTAATTAAAACATAAAAAATAAAATTATATATGATCAGACATTCATGTATAATATTATTAAATCCAATCTTCTATAGTCAATTGTTTTTTTATTATTGTCTGTTGTATTCAACATCGACTTTCACGAGGCCGTGGAAGAAAGAGCACGAAAGCATTGTTGATACATGATGAAGGTCAAAATTAAAGCAATTCATGCAAGAAGTATCTTTCCGCAGTCCAGGGAGTATGAGTTTTTTGATACAGTTATAGATAGTGAGCAGGCTGTATTTTATCCAACTGAATTCTTGAATTCTTTGAATCCACATAATTTAATACTTAGTCTTATATACATATTTATTTATGCAAAGGAGGGGAAAACAAAGCATTTTACACACATCAAAATGCAATTCAGTGATATTTTTGTATGTTGTTAATGTTAGTGTGTGAATGTACGTAAGCCCACTGAAAATAACACTGTATTAATTCTAAATTATACTTCTCTCAAAATATTGTTCTTGTCCGAAAATGTGTTACTGCGAGATTCTATCTGTATAATCACGTTGCTAATCGGTAAGCATTGTGGAAAGAACAATGTCTTAATTTCTAAAATATACGTATCCCAAAATATTAATTTTGTTAAACATTGACTTATTGCGAATTTATATAATGTATATTTATTTAGTATACAAAATAAGATATAATATAATTAATATGTCCTTAATTTCTGAGGTATAATTTCTCAAGTCATATTAAAAAAAAAACTGAGTAGATATAAACTGGCGTACAGCGGTCAAGGGGTATAAAATCTTTGAATATAAATTAAATTACATGACGTATACTGGGTGTTCAGTTCAAAATGTGCCTTGGCTCGCTGTATGCCGTCATGTGGCTAGCTGATGAGCCTAGAGAATTCAATCTTCCTACACTTCCGCAGCTCAGGTGTATAATCTAAGAGGCAGAGAAGTTGGCTAGCAAGTACGGCGTTCATTCTGAAGAGTACGTGCCGATACGTACGGTAACGCCGGTAGTGGCAGGAATGTGAACTGTTTGGAAATACGTACTGTCGGGATATGGGGAGAGGGTTAAGACGATTACTTACGTATTTGTTGACATTAACTTCGACGGTCAACATGGACACGGAGCATTTGATTTGTGTTGTGGAATGTTACCGTACGCAACCGATGATAACAGATACCCTGGGTACGACTTGCCGGCGCAAAACACAGTTCGAAAGAGGTTATGGTAGCACACAGACCGTACAGACAGCCATCTGTTGCTACGACGTTCAAGTTATACCGTACACGTTCTCAAGTTCAGATTGAAGAACGCCTTAAATAATAGGCAACTTCTCTAAACTCTAAACTGAAACTCGCTTCAAATCGGTGACCCAACAACAGTGACGTCATGACACACTTTGAAATGAACACCCAGTATATTGGTTCTTTGGTGTGACCGATAGAGAGATAATTTTTCTGACGATGACACCCCAACGGGTTAAGACTGTTAAAAAGGGAATTCCCTATTTATCGTCAGCTCTCTTTGAAGTTAAAAATGAAAGCACACATAGTCGTGAAATTACGTGAAATGTGTGTCAGAAGAGCTTCACATCAGTGTACAGATCTTACATCATTTTATCTCTGCCTCTGTGTAGCGTTACATTTGCGGTGGGGAGAAAAAGAGATGGGTGAAAGGTTGTAATGCTTTTTAATGCTCTAACGTCCACGAATAAGACAAGCCACTTGAAATTTAACAGTCATTGACCACCAGTGCTGAAATGTAAGATCTGTAGAACGTTGGGTCAACGCTAAGTGGATGTATAAGTACCAAGAGGTGTATTTTTGTTTTGCTGAAATTGAAGACAATGCTAACTCATTTAAAGTTCGTGTAACTGTAGCCTGTATATATTTTCGTTGGTTTTACTTTGTTTATAGTTTGATTTTTTCTATTATTTTATTTTATTTCTGGTGATGTACAAGAGATGGTCTAGTGGCCTTAACTACACCAGATTAAATAAATAAAAAAATATATATAATTAAATTAAAAAAACAATTAAACGCAAGGCTCATGATGCAAAGTTTTCTTCTCGGTGCCTGATCTACAACAGCCGTTTTAAATTGAGTTAATCCTGGTAGGCATTCATTAATTCATGTAAGTGACGCTATGTAAAGATTCATCTTCATGAACGAGGTTGTCTATAGTTGAGTTTCCGAGATTTCCGACAAATCTAGTAACCAGTTTAATTAAAAATAAAAGCAAAAATGAAAACCCGGGCAATGCCGGGTGTTTCCAGCTAGTATAATATAATATAATATAATATAATATAATATAATATAATATAATATAATATAATATAATATAATATAATATAATATAATACAATACAATGCAATATAATATAATATAATATAATATAATATAATATAATATAATATAATATAATATAATATAATAAAATATAATATAATATAATATAATATAATATAATATAATATAATATAATATAATATAATGTGCAACGCCATGAACACTCAGAATTTACAGGAACTAAAATCATTGCACCTTTAAAACAAGTACATTCAAGGTTCAAGGTTATGCCCGGTTTCAAGTGTTTGTTTTATGTTTGTTCTGCATTTTATTCTTCAGTGTATTTAGTGTATGTATGGTGTGAATGAATAATTAGGGTATTTGTATGTAAAAAAAATAATTAAAAAAAAAAGAACACAGAGGAAGGTATACAGCTACAAAGTGATAAGTGGACCCAAATTTTATTTAGTCGTGACAGAAGACGAAAATAAACAAAATGAGGTATGTTCCATCATGTTATTAGTATTCACCACAGCTCGTTTAAAGCAATACAAATGCGTAGTGAGTCGATCGACCATTCCAAAATTTGGTAGATTTTTTAGATTGAGTGCTCAAAAATTGAGGCTTCAAGTATGTACAAATTGTTCTCATAAGTTATGGTGATTATCATGTAAGCTTGGAAATTAATTTTACTTTACGAATCATGATCATTTAATGTTTATGGTGTTTAAATTCAATTTTCAGTGAAATATTAATATTGTGTTATGAAAGAACACTATTTCTATACTTACATTCTGTGAAATATAGCTAACACGAAGTGTCGGTATTCATTCATAATTTAACTGTTTATCAAGAACCTACAATGATAAATTGAGTGCAAGATTGAATAATTTATATCTGATATGAAAAAAAAAATAACGCTACAGGGTTGCCTCCCCATCAGTATTATTTCCCTCATTATAAATTTTTGTTTCTACTGCCCGTATAAGCCTGTTGGCTTTTGTTGTTTACACCCTGTATATGGATAATTATAGTTTTATAACATTTTATGAAAATATATCCACTTTTTGATATCCACTTATCACAATATCGGCTATTCCTTGAAGTTTAAATTGGGCCCCCCTATCTTTAGATCATAACAGAACTCAGGTGAGTGAATAACCTATTTGAGATACGAAACCGGGATTCCTTGAAAACAGTGTCGCCATAGCTTGATACTTATCGTAAACAAATTAGGAAGTGATACATAATTCAGATTCTGCCCATAAGCTTCGATTGCAAGTTACACAAATATAAAAAAGAGAGTTTAAAATGAGAATGGCAGGATGAGTTTACATAGTAAGTCCCTTAATTCCCCAATTTTCGATTCCGAGCACACGCTGTGGCGCCCCATTAAACGGAAGAAGCAGATTAAAGGGGCAAACAGAAATTACGGCCAATCCAGACCCCGAGATCCCTGAAGAATGCGATATGGCACTAATAATCATTATTACTGACTGTATAATGTATCTTATATCGTATTCATCACGAATCTTAACAACTATAATTACACAAAACTCCAAGCAGACTGCCTGCCTATGCCCGAGAGCGAGGCGAGAATTAAATGTACAAATAAACATGCTAACTTCAGAAAAAATATATGTATTCCTTATTGAAAGCTGATCACAGACATTAATCGATGAATCGATGGTATCGACAGGCTCCACACCTCGAGGCAGATTTCGACCTCTTGACGACGCACGTTTGTTTCTGTCTCCTTGACGCCAGTGCTGGGAATTCACGTGGGAGAGTTGTGCAGTAACCAAGGTGTTTGCCAAGCGTGGGTCGTAGGTCCACTAGTCTCACACATTAATATGACGCAAAATGAGTTGTTCGAAATTTTAATAAATGATAGGTTATGTCATTACAGAGAATTGGATTCATTTGCAAATTAATAATAATAATAATAATAATAATAATAATAATAATAATAATAATAATAATAATAATCGGATGACGTGAATATGTTAGCAGAAAATCCACAAACGATTACGGAAAACACGGAAATTCTACTTGAAGCAAGTAAAGCGATAGGGTTGGAAGTAAATCCCGAAAAGACTAAGTATATGATTATGTCTCGTGACCAGAATATTGTAAGAAATGGAACTATAAAAATTGGAGATTTATCCTTCGAAGAGGTGGAAAAATTCAAATATCTTGGAGCAACATTAACAAATATAAATGATACTCGGGAGGAAATTAAATGCAGAATAAATATGGGAAATGCCTGTTATTATTCAGTTGAGAAGCTTCTGTCATCTAGTCTGCTGTCAAAAAATCTGAAAGTTAGAATTTATAAAACAGTTATATTACCGGTTGTTCTGTATGGTTGTGAAACTTGGACTCTCACTTTGAGAGAGGAACAGAGATTAAGGGTGTTTGAGAATAAGGTTCTTAGGAAAATATTTGGGGCTAAGAGTGATGAAGTTACAGGAGAATGGAGAAAGTTACACAACGCAGAGCTGCACGCATTGTATTCTTCACCTGACATAATTAGGAACATTAAATCCAGACGTTTGAGATGGGCAGGGCATGTAGCACGTATGGGCGAATCCAGAAAAACATATAGAATGTTAGTTGGAAGGCCGGCGGGAAAAAGACCTTTGGGGAGGCCGAGACGTAGATGGGAAGATAATATTAAAATGGATTTGAGGGAGGTGGGATATGATGGTAGAGACTGGATTAATCTTGCTCAGGATAGGGATCAATGGCGGGCTTATGTGAGGGAGGCAATGAACCTCCGGGTTCCTTAAAAGCCAGAAAGTAAGTAAGTAAGTAAGTAAGTAAGTAAGTAATAATAATAATAATAATAATAATAATAATAGTAATAAATTAAGTTTCCCTTACGAAAAGGTTGCCAGATTTGACAAAGCGTATTATATATAATTTGGAAACACACCTAAAAGGTAAAATGATTTACATTTGAAACGGTTAGGGAATAGAATAGAGGTTACAAGACGTCAGAAAACTTTATACGCAATTAGCGTATATGCTCATTTGCAGTTAAGCAAGGGATAGTAGTATCATCAGATATGTTAGAATGATTTGAAAGTCATATACCTCGAGAAAAATAATAGCTACGGTTTATTGACATTGATACCTAAACCAATCAAAACCACAGTTAAGTATCGATACTTTAGAATATTAGACTATGTTAAATTAACTATTTCTGTCTTTATAATCCAACATTTATTAAGCACCCCCGTTTGTGTACGAATAATAATTTTGTGATTAAATTAAAATTAAACTGGATATTTTGTTAAATTCTTACACCTTAAAATGAATTCATTATGATGGCATATTCATTTGTTTCTCCTTTATTTTATTACGAGGGCTGGATCCGAAACTACATTGTTGCAAATACATCCAGGATTCGAAACTACATTGTTGCAAATACATCCAGGATTCGAAACTACATTCTTGCAAATACATCCAGGATTCGAAACTACATTGTTGCAAATACATCCAGGATTCGAAACTACATTGTTGCAAATACATCCAGGATTCGAAACTACATTGTTGCAAATACATCCAGGATTCGAAACTACATTGTTGCAAATACATCCAGGATTCGAAACTACATTGTTGCAAATACATAATAATTTCAGCCATCCAAAGCGTATTGTAATTAATGAGATCACCATATTAACAGAAAGTGTGACTAGATTTCTTGAATGTTAAGTGCATGAAATTTTAACGTTAAAACTGAGGAAAGGTTAATAGTCTACGTGGGAGACGAAACAAATAATGAAAATAGATGTTACATACAGGATGTTAAAAAAATGTGTCGCATACTTTTACAGGAGGTAGCATTGGTCGAAAGTAGAAAAAAAAAGTTCCTATAAACATGTGTCGGGGAACAAATATCTGTTGAGATATGGGCCATGCTATAATGTGGCCTACGATACCCACCTGTCTGTTATGTAGACACTACAGAAGGTGTTCTATATGGTTACCATGCGTCGTTGCACATGCTTCAGCCATTCTTCTCAGTGAATCACGAACTCTTGCGACCACAGCTGGCTGTTGTCGGATTTGCTCACATGCATTGGATACACGCTCCTGTAACGTTTGTACTTTGTCGATGGGTGTGGCATACACCAATGTCTTTAAATATCCCCATAGTCAAAAATCCAAAGGATTTAGGTCAGGTGATCGGGGAGGCCATGCTACTGAACCTTCCCGACCAATCCATCGCCCATTAAACTTCCGGGTGAGGCATTGTCGCACGAAGCGTAGCAAATTGAGTAGTACCCCATCGTTCATAAACAGAAATACAGCCTACACACTGAATACTGTACGTACTTACCAACACAAGTAAAATGATAGACTCCGCAGTATCATGGACCTTTGTTTACTACTACATTCTCTGTTTACTTCTGTTGAGAGATGCTATCCACTCTCAAAACACGCACCATTGTTTTGTATTTTTAAACGAATGACGATCATAGGCCACAATACAGCACGACCCATATCTCAACAGATATTTGTTTCCGGATACATGTTTATAGGAAGTTTTTTTATAGTTTCGACCTATGCTATCTCCTGTAAAAATATGCGACACTTTTTTCTAAACACCCTGTATAACTTATAAATGGAGAAGAGTGGAACGTGTGAAGTGGACAGACAGAATAAGAAGTGAAGCTGTGTTGTAAAGAATAGGTGAAGAAAAATGATGCTGAAACTGATCAGGAAGAGGAAAAGGAATTGGTTGGGTGAATGAATGAAAGGGAACTGCATATTGAAGGATGCACTGGAAGGAATGGTGAACGGGAGAAGAGTTCGGGCAGAAGAATATATCAGGTAATATTTATACGACATTAACATTTATAATGGATCATATGCGGAGACAAAGAGGAAGGCAGAAAATAGTAAAAATTGGAGAAAGCTGGGTTTGCAGTGAAAGACCTGTTCTTGGGCACAACATTATGAATGAATAACTTATAATATGTACAGGGACAACATTTTATTTTTACTTCAATTTTTATTGTACCTGAGTTTTTGAATGTACTTCACTCCCACCCCCTCTACTAGTAAACTTCCAATCGTCCACCACACAGAACCAAGGCCGCGTATACTGAGTTAGTGAGTATAGTACGTTCCAGAAATATGTTCGCGTTTTCCAGTGACGAAAGAGCTTTCAATATTGAATCATATTTTTGCACAGGTACTGTCGTCCGTTTGCCAACGTCGCATCCCGTTTTCCCCCTTTCGCTTCTGCGTGCCCCTCTGTAAAGGCTAGTGGCTGGGCTGTCTTAGCTCTTTTCTGAAAACATTAATTTCTATTAGGAATTGCACGTCTACGTAATATTATAAAACTGTTTAAAATAACTTAAATAAAAGGGTCTCGTGAAGAAATTAACTGTCACGTGATTTCCCATCTTTCTACGACCCTGCGACAAAACCACTTGGATGGATAGTAGATAGCATGTCTGAATAATTTTATCTTTTCGGATCGAGCAGAAGTGAAGATTGAATTTACAGTACGTAAGGTACTCTTTTATACAGTAGGTACAGAATTATTCAACATGAGTTACTAAGTATGAAGGACGAAACTAGTAACTGGAATTAGGTGCAATAGTCTATAGTGCGATAATATATACAAAAGAACTGAAGCCTGTATTCAAATGAACGGTCACTATTTTCAAAAATGTGTTTAAATATCCACATTATGATTATTTTTCAATTTAACTTCATTCTCTATATTGTACGCTAATGTGCTGTAGACAGTATAATATACACTGCATAATGAATACGTTCGAATGGACAGCTCAGTTCGTGAGTAAAAACACTCATTATTAATACTGTACTGTATTTTGATTAAAGAAAAACCTAATGAAAATTATCAAACTCAAAATCGCGATATTTCCTAGTTTACGTAAATGGATGAACTACTTTTCTTCCCTCCTATACCTAGTAAAGTGATTTGTTTGTATTTATGCCAGTACCATCGAACTCCAGTCGTGGAAGGGGGCAGCAAACGGTGTTTCCGGTTCTCAAAAGTAAATCCAAATGTATAGCCAGGTTAATATTAGAAATATTAGTAAAAATAAAATGATGTCCCTGTACATTGTATACGTGTAATAAAGCAAGTAGGAAAGGAATTAAAATCATGATGATGATGATGATGATGTATTTAACACGACAAGCAAACAGACGAAGGCTTTCTGACAATGTTAATCTAATCAAATCTGCAGGAAGAAGCGGGTCTTCTAGAAATACGCTGTTCTCTGTCATCATTCATATCATTATTCTGATATACATATGTTGCTATGGATACCATCTCGTCAGCTGTAATTCTCTCCTGTGCCATACAACGAGGGATAATCAAATTAGTATGAGATAGAAGGGACAGTGGGCAATTTGAGACTATAATACCGGAATCAAGTAGGTAAACACACAACAAGTCTAACAACTATAATAAGATCAGTCGACGTGGACTTGAGAGATGATAAGTTCATAGTTGGCCGTGGCAAACAAATGCACATCGCAGTAGAACGTGATGCTAGGGTTACTGTGGTTTCACACAGCTGGCGAAACCGCAGACGGTCCGGGATCCAAGACGACAGGTGACAACTGCGCATCGCGTCAGGAATTAAATGACTTTTGACTGGACATTCACGGGCTCCATAACAAGGTAGACTGTAATCTGCATTTGGACTTCTATCCTTCATTTTTCTCAATACATAAATGAACAAAATAAGATATAAATAGATAAATAAACAAGTAAATCGATATCTACGTAAAGATTAATTTTTGGTCCTACAGAAAATATATCTGTTATGGTAACAATGGTTATTAGAGGAAAAAAAATTCGTTCCGGCGCCGGATTCTACGTATCAGGTGCTCTAACCACTGAGCTACGCCGAAGTTCAATCCACAGTACCGGATCCAATCCCTCTCCTCTAGTGTATTTTCCTTTGTGGCCTGACTTCAAGTTCGACATACATGTTGACATAATATTAAGTCAACTACCATTATTCAGCGCACTCAATTGAGTGACTTGGTGGCCGGGATTCCACAGTATAATTGTGCACTAGTGGGCGAAGAATTTACGTAAAGGTTAATTTTTGGTCCTACAGAATATATCTATTATGGTAACAATATTTATTCGATCCAGTGCTGTGGAATAAATAAATAAATAAATAAATAAATAAATAAATAAATAAATAAATAAATAAATAAATAAACGAATAAATAAACACGTAAATAAATAAATAAATGAATAAATCAATAAATAAATGAATGAATGAATTAATAAATAAATGAATGAATGAATAAATAAATAAATGAAAATAAAGAAAGAAAAATTAATTGAATAAAAATAAACAAATAAATAAATACACAAAAAAACAGATAAATGGATAAGTGAATAAAATAATTAATGAATGGATAAATGAGTAAATAAATATGTAAATAAATAAATAGATAAATGGACAAGTGAATAAAATAATTAATGAATGGATAAATAAATAAATAAAAATATGTAAATAAGTAAATAAATACATAAATGTGTAAATAAGTAAATAAATAAATAAAAATAAATAGATAAGTGGATAACTGGATAAATGAATGAATAAATAAATGAAAACAAAGAAACAAACAAATAATTACATATAAATAAATAAATAAATAAATTAATTAATTAATAAGTGAATAAAAGAATGAATGAATACATATGTAAATGAGTACATAAATAAATAAAGCAAGAAAGAATTAAAGAAAGAAGAAAACAAAAGAAAAAGTAAATAAAAATAAATATATAAATGGGTAACTCGATAAATGTATGAATAAATAAATAAATAAATAAATAAATAAATAAATAAAGAAATGAAAACAAAGGAAGAAAAATTAATTAAATAAAAATAAACAAATAAATAAATACACAAATAAATATATAAATGGATAAGTGAATAAAATAATTAATGAATGGATAAATGAGTAAGTAAATATGTAAATAAATCAATAAATGGACAAGTAAATGAAAGAATTAATGAATGGATAAATAAATAAATAAATAAACAAATATGTAAATAAGTAAATAAATATATAAATGTGTAAATAAGTAAATAAATAAATAAAATTAAATAGGTAAGTGGATAACTGGATAAATTAATGAATAAATAAATAAAAATAAAGGAAAAAAAGAAACACTTAATGAAATAAAAGTAAAAGAATTAATAAACAAATAAATAAAATATTCAAGGATTAGAACTTGTGAACAGTTTAATGCTGATCTTCAGAGAGTATTTAAAGTCACCAGACATGGACAGATATCGGGACTGATTAATTGATACAAGAAACACACGACGAAGCTACACACCAAGAGCTTGTTAAAGGCATAAAAGATGACTCCCGTCCCGGAGAAACCTTATTAAGAATTTTACCGTATCCATCGCCCTCGGCCAGATTTGAACCCATGAACCTCGGATGGAAGAGCCGGCATGAAAGTCGTCAAACCACCGAGTCTGTGTCGTGATTGAGACTATACAGTATCTTAGGGAAGCATAGTTAGCTTGATACCACTCAAAATTTTGTCCAGATATTTTTTCCTCGCCCTGTATTATGTGTCCCATAGTTTGTGTGACAAGAACAGACTGACACGTGTGGTTTAAAGATACAGAACTTCATTATTATAATGATAATAATAAAAAGAGAAGGGAAAAATTATGCAGGTAGAAAATTGAGAGAGTAAATACGGCAAATTAAAATGATTACAGTTTTAATAAGTAAATAAATAGATAATTACAGCTGATAGCTGATCCAAGGTAACGGAATTGGGGAATTCTGAGCTGTCGACACGTTTGCGGGTCCCCACCCAGATATTAGCAAGCCAGACACCGCGCATGCGTTAGGGCAGATGTGAACAAGATGGAGTGGAAATGAAATGACACAGGAAATAAAACCATCCAACAAGCAACTGCAATTGTAATGGAATTTAGATCATATTACAGTCTACTCTAATAAGAAGATAAAGAAATCAAGTAGGCCTACGTGCAGTTGTACGGACTACACGAACGCAGCTCTATTCCTGCAGGTAGAGTCAACACTGGATATAGTGAACTCGGTTATAGTGAACATTCGGCTATAGTGAACCTAACTCGTTGGTCCCGACCCGCATACATTAAAAAGTACATTCATTCATTCGGCCTCATCACATTACTTATCTTTGTAAGAGGCTTCGTAAAACAATTTATAAATTCGTTAATCTTCGATGCTACTTACCCATTAGAGTTCTACGAAATGTTTATTTGGCCATTATTCAGTCTACCATTCAATATGGTATAATTGTTTGGGGTGGAAGTACAAAAATTAATCTTAGTCCGTTAAATTTACTACAGAAACTAATAATTAAAATTTGTTTGAAGAAACGTTTCGATTATCCAACTAAATTAATTTATTCTGAATTTAATGTATTTAATATTGAACAAATTTATAAGTATACGCTGTTAACATTTTATCATAAAAATCGTAATAAGTTTGTATTACAGACACACAATTATGACACAAGACGAAATATTAATTCAACATTAGTAGAACCAGAATGTCTCACATCTGCTGGTCTAAAGCATAGCAATAATTTTGACCCTCGGTTATACAATGCTTTAGCTAAATTACACCCAGAACTTCTAACATGTAACCCACTAACATATAACAAGAAAATCAGAAACGTGTTAATATCTTCAGTTTGATTAAATAAATTTATAGCCTATGTGTATGAATTAATCAGCCTATATTATATTTGTATTCTATAATTTTGAAGTATAAAAAAATTGCCCTACTTTTCACGTGCGATATTATTCTTCTCTAGTGTTAATATTATATTATATAATTCCATTGCCGCTGTAATTTAAATTTTAGTTCCTATTTTATTTTATTTTATTTATTTTTTTATTATTTTCTATATTTCTCTTATATTAATATTGTATTATATAATTTCTGTAACTGTAATTTTAATTTTATTTCCTATTTTATTTTATTTTATATTCTCTTATAGGCCTATTAATAATATATCTGAACTGCGACCGAACACGAGCGCTGCTCATTCGGTCTGAAATTTTGTTAATACTACTGTATTTCCTTTTTTATATTGATTGTATTATTTTATTTCTATTTCTCTTGTTTGTAATTATATTCTTTATTCTGTAAATTTAAATAAATAAATAAATAAATATTTCCGTTTACAGTAAACCCTCGCTTCGGTTATAGTGAACCTTAAAAACTGAAGTTACAAGAGTTGTATCCTGACAAATTCTTATTGAAGTCAAACCTTCTTGTATAAAATTGAAAGAATGTGTTGAGAACCACCGTCTAAGTTTCTTATTCCTTTAGTCAAAGGACAAAGGTAGGATTAGAGAATCCTAGACAATGAGCTGTACTGTAAATCCAAGCAACGCGTGACGACCTTGCCTCACTCCACCGTCGAAGGGTTGCCATTCTGTTCTCAGGCACACTACTCTACTGTTATTTCAAATCCTCCACTGTCAAAGCGTTGCCTTTTGTTTTAAGAAACATTTCCATTATGACGGATAGCATCGAAACAACGGAAAATGAAATTGCCTTCTTTTATTAAAAGGGGACGGACATTATGTCCAGAGCATAAATGAAGGTAATATTTCGAAGGCTTTCAAACTCCATCAACCCCCTCCCAGGTTCCATTAAGTGACTCGGGAAATTCCAAGGCTGAGTACGCAGTCACACCATAACAGCGTTTGTCATTTCTACCTGATCAGTCTGTTTCTAGCGTTCGAACAGTGAATGTACTGTATAAAAATGTCGAAGCGTAAAGTGTTTCCTTTGGAAGATAAGGCGAATATTTATAAGTGACTTTGAACGTGGTCTTTCGCAAGCGGACAGCATAGTTTAAGTACCGTACATTTTTTTATTGGGTTATTTTACGACGCTGTATCAACATCTAGGTTATTTAGCGTCTGAATGAGATGAAGGTGATAATGCCGGTGAAATGAGTCCGGGGTCCAGCACCGAAAGTTACCCAACATTTGCTCGTATTGGGTTGAGGGAAAACCCCGGAAAAATCCTCAACCAGGTAGCTTGCCCCGACCGGGATTCGAACCCGGGCTGCCTGGTTTCGTGGCCAGACGCGCTAACCGTTACTCTACAGGTGTGATGTTTAGTTTAGTCTTGAATGACAATTGGGAAGACTTTTAAAATCTAAATGTGCAAATTGATCCGAGGTTAGAGAGCGTCGAACCTATTCTCAACAGGACAGATGGATTGACGGCTCGTTGTCGAGGGTAACGTGTGTACAGTCGAAAACAAAATATGACGGACAAAAAAGTTCCAAAAGAAAGAGCAGACAAGGAAGCCAGAAACTATGGCAGATACACCAGGGCCTCCCGGAGATACTCCACTCTCGCACGCGGCCAGTTTATCTGTTTTTAACAAGGCCAAACGAACCCGAGGAGGAAACAGGTGACCACGGACGCATGTGTCACACATCTGCTTTGATCGCATCCAATAAAATCAACCTAAATTTAGTTTGATATATAGATTCATCAGACCTGCACTTACGAACACTTATCGACTTTATGATCGTACACTTCCCTTCCGAGAGGGATGCAAGATGTGAGGTGAGGGTACCACGATCACGTGGGGAAGGGTTATTTTCAACTGGATAAGTGTGGGCTTGTAACTCTGTAATCATACGGAAAGCAGTCAAGTGGTTGACCTCCAGGCACCGCTATTTACAGTTACAGCAAGCGAGGTAAGTCTGCAAGCCTGATGCCCGTTGTTGATTACGTACTTACCAATATCACATTTTAGGACATGCATTATTATTATTATTATTATTATTATTATTATTATTATTATTATTATTATTATTAGTTACTTGTGGCTTTTAGAGAACTCAAAGGTTCATTGCCGCTCTCACATAAGCCTGCCATCGGTCCCTATTCTAAACAAAATTAATCCAGTCCCTACCATTATATCCCACCTCCCTCAAATCCATTTTAATATTATACTCCCATCTACGTCTCGATCTCCCCAAAGGTCTTTTTCCCTCCGCCCTCCCAACTAACACATATATGCACTTCTGGATTCTCCCATACGTGCTACATGCCCTGCCCATCTCAAACGTCTGAATTTAATGTTCCTAATTATGTCAGGTGAAGAATACAATGCGTGCAGTTCTGTGTTGTGTAACTTTCACCATTCTCCTGTAACTTCATCCCTCTTAGCCCCAAATATTTTCCTAAGCATCTTAATCTCAGAGACCATTAACCTATGTTCCTCTCTCAAAGTGAGAGTCCAAGTTTCACAACCATAAATAACAACCGGTAATATAACTGTTTTATAAATTCTAACTTTCAGATTTTTTGACAGCAGACTGGATGATAAAAGCTTCTCAACCGAATAATAACAAGCATTTCCCATATTTATTCTGTGTTATTATTATTATTATTATTATTATTATTATTATTATTATTATTATTATTATAATTATCTACTTATGGCTTTTAGAAAACTCGAAGGTTCATTTCCGCCCTCACACAAGCCCGCCATTGGTCCCTATCCTGAGCAAGATTAATCCAGTCCCTACCATTATATCCCACCTCCCTCAAATCCATTTTAATATTATACTCTCATCCACGTCTCGACCTCCAAAAAGGTCTTTTCCCTTTTGGTCTTCCAACTAACACTCTATATGCAATTCTGGATTCGACCATACGTGCTACATGCCCTGTCCACCTCAAACGTTTGGATTTAATGTTCCTAATTATGTCAGGTGAAGAATACAATGCGTGCAGTTCTGCGTTGTGTAACTTTCTCCATTCTTCTGTAACTTCATCCCTCTTAGCCCGAAATATTTTCCTAAGCACCTTATTCTCAAACACCAGTAACTTCTATTCGTCTCTCAAAGTGAGAGTCCAAGTTTCACAACCTTACAGAACAACCGGTAATATAACTGTTTTATAAATTCTAACTTTCAGATTTTTTGACAGCAGACTGGATGATAAAAGCTTCTCAACCGAATAATAACAGGCAGTCCCCATATTTATTCTGCGTTAAATTTCCTCCCGAATGTTATTTATATTTGTTACTGTTGCTCCAAGATATTTGAAATTTTCCACCTCTTCGAAGGATAAATCTCCAATTTTTATAGTTCCATTTCGTACAATATTCTGGTCACGAGACATAATCATATACTTTGTCTTTTCGAGATTTAGTTCAAAACCTATCGCTTTACTTGCTTCAAGAAGAATTTCCGTGTTTTCCCTAATAGTTTGTGGTTTTTCTCTTAACATATTCACGTCATCCGCATCGACATGCTGATGTAATCCGTTCAATTCCAAACCCTCTGTGTTATCCTGAACTTTCCTAATGGCATGTTCTAGAATGAAGTTGAAAAGCAAAGGTGATAGTGCATCTCCTTATTCATTCATTGCTTGTAATAAACTAGAAATTCAGTACAATCACTTTCAATATAAGGTGGGTGCTCCTGTTACGGCCATGTTTCTGATATGGCCACCCCCCTATTGTGAGTTAGTTAACCAAAAAATCCGCTAAATTGCAGCAGCATCCAGTGAAAGGGCATCCTGGTATGTCACTTGATCGTTTTCCATCCAGTCAGGTTGAGCAATATGGCGTCAGTTGCCTGTTTTGCGGTTTTCATGTGACCTCTTCTTATTTTTCTCTGGTAAGTCTCCTTTGTTTTATGCATTTTTTTCAAAGGCTTGTTTCATGAAAACCATCGTACTCCATTAACTTTTTAATGTTCTGTTGATTGGTGTTTTCGTTGATGGCTTATCTTTTACGAGTTGTTCATAATCAAACGATTTTCGTGAAAGCTTACCTGCTCCTGATATGGCCATATCAAATGCACCATGGCCATATCAAGTTCATTTCACTTTTATTTTTTCACCTGACAAATTTACATGCCTTATAGCTGGGATTACGCAAAAATGTTGTATTTTAAGAAAAACAACTTAAATTTTTTTATGGAAAAACCTGTTTTGACTACAATTTCGAATTATAAAAAACTGAGAACGAGTAAGAAAAAAGTGGTTTACATTTTTTTTTCAAAATGGCGGCTAGAAAAATTGTCAAACCTTAGCATGGCCTTATCAGGGACACCTACCTTATACTACGTGTAGGCCTATATGTGTCCAGACTACCAGGTGAATTGAATTCTTAAGTATTCCGTGCCTTAAATTTTGAAGCTGGTTAACCTGTGTCTATGTTGACTGGCTTGTACTCATGAGAGAATGCCATTGGTCAATTATACAAAAATAACGGTCAGAATGCGTAATATCTACTCTACATAGACCTATCGATATTGACATACATATCGATTTTCATAGCCGTTTCCGTTCTCAGCTTATTATTAATCAGAAATCTTCCCGTTCACGTTTTTCGCTTCCCGTTCTCGTTCCCGATTTATTGTCGACCAGCCTTAAGCGACCCCTGTGTGTGTGGACGGAAGGCAATATCACTGATGTCGAGGCGTGTACTGTATATACAATAACAGAGCACGGCACATGTTAGAGCGATATTGAAATATGCACGGGACACTTTCACTGGGTCTCTTCTCCCCCCGCTCCTTTAAAATCTCATTTTGTATTTTCAATATAAAACGAAAGTAACATAAGGAAGAGAGAGAGAGAAAAAAGAGGTATGGGCATAAGTCAAAGAGTCTCTTTCTCCTGCTACATACACACCACATATTATAAAATTAAAGTACTATTGAATATTGTTCACGGCGACATCTGCCGACACAAAAAGAACAGCGTGTTTAAAGTGAGCGGCACTGCAACAAGGGACCAAAGCACATCTTAGGCATCTCATAAACGAGACTTTGGATGAAGACTCTCCAAAGTCGAATTTCGTAGTAAAGTTTAACTTTGTTAACCCTTTGAAGCGCTGTGGTTACAGTACGTAACCACCTTTTTAATTTGAATTTCCTGCCTACTTACATGGTGGTTTCATTTCAAAAGTACTGTGTTGCGTTCACTGATCCCTAGTAACTGTAGAATAATTTTATTTTTCCTATATTTGTGCTGTCCAGCCAGTTCACTAAGATGGCCGATGTTGTTGTGTATAGTTGGGATGTGAAAGACTCGCTCCGTGTTTTTATTTCAGTTGTATGTTAAATTTCACAATTAGGTAAGTTTTTATGTAGTATTATTTGTCTTTAGGACTTTTAGAACATATTTCAGTAACAAGATTGTAATTTCTTCGACACATGTGATGTCAATACAGAAATAATATTGTGGTTTCAAAACATAACCACCGTGCAAACAGAGTAGTTATGCTTACCATATCCAACAAAATGTTCCATTTTTGATTCAGCTTATTCTTCATAGCTACAAGGAAGCGATGATTGTTGACAATCACAAAATGTTTTTTGACAACTTTTTCACAAATTTGAATCTGATGAACTCTCTAAGGCAGCAAAATATCTATGCATGTGGTACAGTTAGACATGGGCGTATTGGTTTACCGCACAACGAAAGAAGAGACCGCGACATGAAACATGTTGACAGTGATAGCCGTACGTCATATGCTGGAGTGTCCTGGCTCAAGTGGAAGGATAGAAGGTCCATTTTTTCCTTTCTAATTAGCACGATCCACCTATTGTCGCCACTGTTTCAAAGAAAGAGAAGAATGGAACAACCACTGAAATTGCTTGTGCAAAACTCGTGAAGGACTACAACAAACATAAGGGTTATGTTGACAAAGCTGATATGTTGAAGTCCTTGTACGAGTTTGATAGAAAGTGCAGAAAATTGTGGCACCGCATTTTTTGGCATTTTGTCGATGTCACTGTGACTAATGCCTTCTTGGTATTTCGTTGAGAGGTGAAGGTGGAGAACTGACTCTGAAGAATTTCAGGTTGGCTGTTGTTGATGGTTTGGTCGCAGCTGATATTCCAAAACTTAGAGAGAGAAAGACAGTACTAAAACCTGTGCACCACTTCAAGTCAACGGACCCATATAAGAAAAGATTCGACAAGGTGGCACATATGCCTGTGCGTGGATCTTCAGGACGCTGTGCTTATTGTAGCACTAAAGTTCAACCACACAGGAATAAATGGGCCTGCAACACATGTGAAGTGGAACTTTGCCTTAATGATACCAGAAACTATTTCCTTTTGTATCACTCACAATAAGTCTGAAGTCATTGTGTTCTGGAGTATTACATAGTGGTTTTACCATGAAATCACCCATTTTCTGTGTCAAAAGTGTAAGTTTTAAAAAATTTTAAAATTTCAGCCACTTCTCTTAGAGAAATAAAAGTTTAATTTCATTGCAAACAGAATTTTTTATTTCCCTCCGAAATGCGTGCATCAAAGGGTTAAAAGTCCTATTCATAGACAATACTTCTGAGACTTTGACTTTGGTAAGTCAAGATTTGACGATTTTGTTCTAATGTTGGCAATCACAATCACTGCTTTCTAAACGAATTAAATTAATATATAGTTGAAATAGAGTAGGCATTGCCACAATCAAAGCCATCTTCTGAGACACAAATCAATGAAACAATTGAACATCGGTACATGTTAAGCGATTGTTAGCCGTTCTTGCAGCTTTACATAAGAATAATTCTTTGATGGGCGATCATAAGAGTACAAGTCAATTTTTGGCGAAATTGAGATATGTATAGTTTTGTCATCATCAGGTCGATATCTATGTCTGGTAAAAAGAGAACAAGTCAAAACCTGCTGTAGTACGCCGCATTCTCTGATGCACATAACAGTATCTTCAAAATCATGTACGACGTTAAACAGTTTTTTTGCTCTCCTGTAAAATAAGGTTTTTTGACTTGTACTCTTATGATCGCCCATCAAAGAATTTATTCGTGGGCTTAGTGTAAAACTAACGTAAGTACAAAAATTGACATTTTTAGATCTTTATACCAATCGATAATAATTCGTTCTTCTACTTGGTTATAAAAAATCGTAAATCAGTTCCAAACTCGTATATAATACAATATTTTTTTTTATTTTAGTAGGTTATTTTACGACGCTTTATCAACAGCTCAGGTTATTTAGCGTCTGAATGAGATGAAGGTGATAATGCCGGTAAAATGAGTCCGGGGTCCAACACCGAAAGTTACCCAGCCTTTCCTCATATTGGGTTGAGGGAAAACCCCGGAAAAGACCTCAACCAGGTAACTTGCCCCGACCGGGAATCGAACCCGGGCCACCTGGTTTCGCGGCCAGACGCGCTAACCGTTACTCCACAGGTGTGGACTATAATACAATAAAATTCGTAACTACAAAACATGATGGTATAGTTCATCTGAAATAGTATTGCCTGCTAAGAATTTTGTTGAGAATAAAACATCGATTGCAATTACGTCAGGTTCACATTAAGCCCTCGAATTATATAAAACTAGTGGCTTGTGCAGCAAATGCTGCTGCAAACTAAGTTCGTTAGACGTTCAAATAAAATTTTTTCAGATTTATTTTCAATGAAGAACACTTGTCTTTTTGATAGTTATTTGCTTCCATAATAGTGAAACATACACCCTCTGAATGGATTTTTTTAGGCCAAATACTTTTTCTTGAACCTATCCGACTTCAGTTTTTGAGTTTCAACGCGAAAACGCAAGTATCAATGTCAGGACGATAGCAGTAGCTATTTCAGGTCATTGTGGATTGTAGGCAAAAGTTAAAAAAATGTCAGGTTTGCTAAGCTTTCGAACAATAGCATTTTCGTATAGCTGCTGCATGTAGAACTTGAAATGTAGAGCGTAAAATCATTTTACCCTACTAAGAGATCTTGCTGAAATGATCTGGAGACTACAAAATTTTTCTAGGCCTCTTATTTTATCAGTAAGTAATACCTTTTTATCTTTCCTTAGGAACTGTAATTTTTGCGCTCTCTCGAGCCAATACTGAAGACAATGACACATATCAATATCTACACTACACTGCCATTAAGTATATGAAAAAGACCCAACCCCACTGGTTTAATAAGTATAAAAATATTTGATTTCTAATAACAATATTATTATCTTAAGTTTTGTAGTTATATATAGCAGTCACTCAGTAAATTATAGAAATGAAGAACTAAATTAAGATATTCTCTACATTTACTTACATAACCTCAAAACGTTTCACTTTCATATCATCAATATAGCATTAATATGTATAATGAATGAAAAATAGTCACATCATGATATTAACTATAATAATATTTAATTTCTAATGGTAATGATGTCATCAAACCACCTCAAGTTTCGTAGATTTGAATATCCAATACACAGCTGTACTCAGAAAATTATACACTGCAGAATCAGTTTTTAATAAGAAATTGAATTGAGCTCTAAATATGTCGGCAATCCTGCAGGTCATGGCCTTCGTGTAATAGCCTATTGTTTATTGTAGTGTGTGTTTTGTTCTGGAATTCATTCAAGTCGACCGTGATTCAATAAAATTGTTCTCAAAACTGACAACAGATGGATTTTAGAAAATAGGAAAATTATGTAGGAAAATTGACATTTCACTGAAAACTACTACTTTTCCGAAAAAACTTTGGATGCCAGGCATGAAAATGAGGGGTCACTCATTAAAATCCGTTCAGCCGTTTCCCCGTAATTTCCATTACCAGTTCAAATTATATATATAGATAATTTTATTCTGAAAATATGGAAGATAAGAAGATGCCACTAATGACGGACTACTTAAAAATTATTTGAAATCAATATTCGGAAAACATTATTATGACGACCGCAGGATTAAAAATTAAGTGCATATCTAACTGTATAACATATTCTTTATAGAATTAAATAGTCAAATCAATATCAATTACCTGTAGCGTAAAATCGCAATGAAATAAGAAATTCAATCATTAGTGGAACAGATAATCCTCTTTGATTATTATTCATCAATGAATGTTGAAACATGACGAGGATATCATTCTAATAATGTCTGTTTATCAAATCTGTACCTGGATTTTAATTTATTATCTATATCTAGTAATACGCCAAGGAACATGAGCAGCTTTAATAATCCCCCAGATGTCTTCAATATTCTCGGAAAATTCAACAATTTTCGAAATATCAGCCATTTTTCTGATGTCCACGAACGAAAGTCAAAGTCAAAGTCTAGATTTTCGGCGACTTCGAAGTAAAGTCACAATAGCAGTTTACTTTCGTCAAAGTGTCGACTGTGAATAGGAAAATGGTGACTTTGTACTTTCCAAAGTCAACTTTGGTCCAAAGTCATGTCTATGAATACGACCCTTAGGAAAACGTGGACAACTATAAGTTTCATTTTATTATGAATTCGTCAATCTTCGATGATACTTACACGTTAGAGTTTAACGAAATGTTAGTCTATTATTCAATATGGCTGATTGCTTCATGCTTCAAGGCTGCGCGCGCGCTGTATGTTACCGGTCACTGCTCTCCTCTGTTAGATTTCAGTGTGTTGTGAACGAGGCCTCAGAACGGTTCTAACCAACATCATATATACTCAAATATACCCGGTGTTATTTTTAACTTTTTAGTACATAAAAATCCACTCCCTAATCATTAGCAATTTAATTTCGTTTCTGAAAAATGTTTATTGATTGGAAACTTGATTCTCTTACATAAAATAATACAAGCTACATAAAAAAGTTGCGTAACACTTAAAGGTATGGTAGTCTAGTTTTTAGATCGAATCCCGAACTCACCAAAAATAAATTAAGGGGTTAGATAAAACTTACAACAGTAAAATGTTTGGAAATATTCAACATTTTTTCTTCCATTACTGTATCTTGTACAATAATAAAAATTGGTATGTGTAAAATACTGTCCTTCTTCTATATGAAAAAAATATTTTTACGATTAAAAAAATGAGTGGCTTGTGCAGCAAATGCTGCAAACTAAGTTCATTAGACCTGAAAATAAACATTTTTCAGATTTATTTTCAATGAAGAATACCAGACATTCTGAAAGTTATTTGCTTCCATAACAATGAAAGATACTCTCTCTCGAGCCAATACTGAGGAGAACCACGCATATAAATATCTACACCACACCGACATTAAATATATGAAAAAGATCCAACCCCATTTGATTAATAACTATAAAAATATTTGATTTTTGATAATATTATTATCTTACGTAAGTTTTATAGTATTCAGTAACATATATGCCTACTATATATACTATATAGCCGCCACTCAGTAAAATATAGAAACCAAAATCTAATTTAAGTTATTCTCTACATCTACTTATATGATTCCAAAACGTTTCACTTTCATATCATCAATATACCATTAATATGTATAATTAATGAAAAATAGTCACATCATGGCATTAACTACAATAATATTTCATTTCTAATGGTAATAATGTCATCAAACCACCTCAAGTTTTGTAGTTTTTAATATCCAATACACAGCTGTACCCAGAAAATTACGCACCACAGAATCGAACCTGTAAATTATTTTTAGTAAGTTAAGTTTTTAATAACCAATTTAATTTGAGCTCTAAATATGTCAGGATTCTTGCAGATCATGGCCTTCGTATAATATTGTTTACTGTAGTGTGTGTTTTGTTTTATTCTGAAATGCAATTAGCTAGTTCTCAAAACTGACGACAGATGGATTTTGGAAAATAGGAAAATTATTTGAAAAATTGACATTTCACTGAAAACTACTATTTTTCTGAAAAACTTTGGGTTCCAAGCTTGAAAATGAGAGGTCATTTATTAAAATCCGTTCAGCCGTTTTCCCGTAATTTCCATTACCAGTTCAAATTATATATATATATAGATTATATATATTTTTTATCAAAATTCAAAATGTTGGCAGTTCACTGTGCAGTGATGAAGCATTTCCATCATAACTCATAAACTTGTTAACTTTTTCATGTTCTCTTTTATTTTATTGCTGAATCTCATGCTTACAATATCATTCTCTTTCAACTACATTCCTTAATAAATAATATATATTTTTATTTAGAAGAAAATACTAATATTTGACCATTTTTTAAAATTAATTAATTTTTTTATCAGACAATCTATCAACGGTAGAGAAGTGATCTTGCATCATATTATAGATATGACATGCATAAATACACACAAAAAAATTAATCACAAAATGTTGGATAGTTTTTGAGTCATGTGGGAATCGCTTCAACTCTGCACAGCGAACGGAATTTAAAAAAAAAAAAAAAAAAAAAAAAAAAAAAAAAAGTAAATAATTTTTTTAAATTCTAAAATTATTTTTTTCATATAGCAGAAGGACAGTGTTTTACACATACTAATTTTCATTATTGTATAAGATATAGTAAAGGACGAAAAAAATGTTGAATATTTCCAAAAATTTTACTGCTGTAAGCTGTACCTTTGAAAGCAACAGGAACACACCTTTGTGTCTTATCCCACTCTTGCAGGCAGCCCGGAACGGAGGGCGAGAGCGGAGAAGTTTAATAAATGCAATGACAATTGAGACAATGTCAACTACCGTCAAGAAGAAAAGCAGGGATTACGCTGCTCGGCCATGTTTGCAAGAGAAGGGGACGCGTTCCGCCCCATATTACACAAGTTTGACAATCGCGCAACACGAAACAAAACAACAGCGGTAACGCGTTAACAATTGACGAGCGCTCGCAATAATAAAAGCCGTGCAAGGTGGATACAGTATTTTGTAAGCGATTCGTTTATTTTATGTTGTTGAAACTGATTATGCCTGTCAGTAAATATGGTAATGACGATGTTATGTTGTGTTGTAATATACAAATCGCGTGTTTAGCCCACGTCCAGGAGAGGAGATCCATTCAAAGCGATATCATTTTCCGATATTCATTTATTTATAAATAACAAACATGAAATGTTGCATTTTGTTTCACAACTTTTTATTCCTATGAATGGCTGGAATTTGAGTGAGACACGAATTATTGGGCTATCTACATAAATTATCGTGTGAAATGACGTGGTCTCACTCGATACATTGTTTCGGTTATCAAAACACTCTGGAGAGATGTACTGGTCATGAATTTTATACATAAAACAAAAGGTTAAACAATAAATGAATGCAAAAATAAATAAATAAATAAATAAATAAAAGTAAGTAAATAAATAATTAAATATATAAACAAATAAACAAAATAAATAAATAAATAAATAAATAAATAACTAATTAAATAAATAAGTAAATAAATAAATAACTAAATAAATAAGGAAGTAAATAAGTAAGTAAATAAATAAGTAGGTAAGTAAATAAGTAAGAAAAATAAATCAGTAAGTAAATAAATAAGTAAGTAAATAAGTAAGTAAATAAGTAAGTAAATAAGTAAATAAATAAATAAGTAAATAAATAAATAAGTAAATAAATAAATAAGTAAATAAGTAAGAAAATAGATATGTAATTAAATAGATAAGTATGTAAATAGATAAGTAAATAGATAAGTAGATAAGTAAGTAAGTAGATAAGTAAGTTAGTAAATAAGTAAGTAAGTAGATAAGTAAGTTAGTAAATAAGTAAGTAAGTAAATAAGTAAGTAAATAAATAAGTAAATAAATAAGTAAATAAGTAAGTAAGTAAATAAATAAGCAAATAAATAAATAAATAAAGATATTTCGTTTGAAAAGATTATATGTAGCCTTTTGCAGAGATGAGAAAAAGAAAAAAAAATGGAGTAACTTCAATTAAAGAATTTTGCTGTAACAACAAGTATCACACACAATAAACAACGATTATATGTGTTTGTAAGACGCAATACATAGGGGAACTTGAGAAAGGTATATTTCAATTCAATTTCTATTGCAATGGAAAACAATTATATCTGTGTTAAAATTCTCCATATAACCCTTTCTCTATAGGCATTCATTCATTTAGTGTTATGCCCAAGGGCTGGTCTTTCACTGGAAACCCAGCTTTCTCCAGTCTTCCATATTTTCTGCCTTCCTCTTTGTTTCCCCAGAATATGATCCATATATCTTAATGTTGTCTATCATCTGATATTTTCTTCTACCCCGAACTCTTCTCCCGTTCACCATTCCTTCCAGTGCATCCTTCAGTAGGCAGTTTCTTCTCAGCCGTGACCCAACCAATTCCTTTTCCTCTTCCTGATCAGTTTCAGAATCATTCTTTCTTCACTCACTCTTTCCAATACAGCTTCATTTCTTATTGTCTGTCCACTTCACACGTTCCATTCTCCTCCATATCCACATTTCAAATACTTCTATTCGCTTCTCTTCACTTCGTCATAATGTCCATGTTTCTGGTCCATACAATGCCACACTCCACACAAAGAACTTCACTAGTTTCTTCCTTAGTTCTTTTTCTAGAGGTCCGCAGAAGATGATCCTTTTTCTATTAAAAGCTTCCTTGGCAATTGCTATATAGCTAAATTCATAGGGAGCCTAACTTCAAAAACTGTAATCAATTTCCTGCCGAAAGAGCCTAGACCTTCTATAAATCACTTCTTCTTATCCCGAGTCACTTGAACTAGATCACATCAGTAATTACTTATTTTTGTCATAAGGTAATGTTGTTGTTGTTTTCTAATGCCAGGCGTTTGACAATAAAGTCATTTAACCTCTTGCACTCCAATATTTTTCAAAGATATTATCATGACTAGGCACTGAAGCACAGATTTTGAGGAGTTTCGAATCCATTTCTTGGTTTGAGTTGCACAATGGGCAGTTAGGGGACTGACATATTCCAATTCTATGCAGGTGTTTGGCCAAACAATCATGGCCTGTTGCCAATCTAAATGCAGCTACAGACGATTTTCGTGGTAAATCGGGAATTAACTGTGGATTTTGATGCAGAGAGTTCCATTTTTTCCTTGGGATTGAGTTATCAAATTTTGTTTGTTGAAGTCTAAGTATGTAGATTTAATAAATCTCTTCACAGAGTAATACGTAGATTTAGTAACAGGTCTGTAAGTAGCAGTGCTGCCCTTCTTTGCTAAAGTATCCGCATTCTCGTTTCCCAGGATTCCACAATGGGATGGCATCCATTGGAATACAATTCTTTTATTGAGTGATAATAATTGAGAGAGCATTTTAGTTATTTCTGCCGTTTGAGATGAAGGTGTGTGTTTAGAGACGATTGATAGAATAGCTGCTTTGGAGTCTGACAATATAATTGCATTCCTAAATTTATTGATGTGGCATAGAAGATTCCTGAGACATTCACTTATTGCAACGATTTCACCATCAAAACTTGTTGTTCCATATCCAAGAGATCTATAAAGTGAGAAGAGACAGCACGTAACACCACACCTGCACCGGCACCTTGTTCTCTGGAGATCAAGGATCCGTCGGTGTATAAATGAAGCCAGTTTTGTGGAGGGTACCTAATATTAATTGTCTCTAAAGACAATTGTTTCAGTATTTCAGTGTTTACTTCTGATTTCAGTATTTCTTCTGTTAAATTTTGATTATATTCTATATTTAATAGAGTTAAAGGGTTTGGTTTAATTTGTAAGTTTTCTTTTAAATTCGGGATATTGATTTTCTGTTTTAATTCTTGAACAATGGATATGAAACTTTTTTGAGTTTTCAATCTACAAAGAGGACTGTATGAATGCCAATTGTTACCTGGTAATCTGATAAGTTTTTCATATTGAATCAGTGCTTTTTCTTCTATTGTCATTTTGATGCTGTTAATATTAGTGAGGAATCTCATAGAATCTATTGGAGTTGTTTTGATTCCACCAGTAATGAGTCTGAGAGCTTGGTTTTGAACATATTCTATGTTGTTTATGAAAGGTGAAGTAATTAAAATTTCTCCGCAGTATGTCAGCACTGGCTGTATAAACATTTTGTATGTAGTGTTCAAAGTATTCCTAGAGCATCCCCATTTCTTTCCTGCTAGTCTTTTTAGAAGGGAGAATCTTTTATGAGCTTTTTCAGAAATGTATTTCAAATGTTTGCTCCATGTTAACTTACTATTGAAAATAACTCCAAGATATTTGGATTCATAGGAAGGTGTTGGCCATTGTATAGGATATTGAATTCTCTTTCTTTTTTTTTTTGTAAGGTAATGTAACACAATAAAATAAATACATTAACACACAGAGATAGTGGAAGTGATTGCATTTGCCCAAGTTCCAAGCACACAGTGGGATTTACTTAAGTAAACTAAACAACAGTACCAGAACCCTATTAGAATACGAAGTTACAACCGTATCTACTATAGTAAACTGTGATTTCCTATAGTAGAATTTATTTTACTGCAGTGAAATCAAAAATGGTAGAGTTTAATTGGATTTACAACTGTTACTGCAGTAAATAGGCCTATCTACTACAGTAATATTTTACGAAACAGGCTCCAGGAATAAAATAACTGATATACAGAGGTGGTCTTACATTTATCAACAATAATCTCACTATAGGTTTTGATTTATCTAAAGAAAATAAAAAACTTGACTGAGATTTAATTGACTATTAGACGGTTAGAAGAAAGTATTGTATAAAGATTAGTAGAAATAAAGTACTCTTAATACAATAAAATATTGACTTCCTAAAATACTGAACTCTCTTGAAAATGTATTATTGTACCATCTCATCATTACAAATATTTCGCTAGATGGCAGTAGTGTATTATAATGAGCTGTTCTGTTGTTATCCAGTTGTGCCAACTATACAATTTTCTTTGAACTGTATGAACGATTATACTAGTCAAGAACACTTTGTTGATTCAGTTTCAATTTTTATTAAAACAGTTGCATTCCACTTCAATTATCAATATATATTAAACAATCTCTGATACGTGACTATCCATAATCTCATACAATAGAAGCTATAATATAACCTAAATAATATAAGCAAGAAAAGAATTGTATTTTATTGCATTTATTTACATTCCATAGTATTCGTATATCGCTTCACAGCTAGAATATGGAACATGTCAAAAAAAACCTTAATAGTAGGCCTACTATAAAGTTTGAATTATAGTCACAGTCTAGTTGAAATATATACAGAAGAATTTTACAATACATAGCCGTACAACCGGCAAAACTCCGTTGTAGGAGGTTACTAAACCTTACGGCTGTGCTGGAGGCGGAGTCTGGAGTTACCCTCTATTAATCTGAACAATTGTCACTACAGATTGATAAGTCATCTGACACATCACTGCTATTAGGTACACGCTACTGTTGGCTGACAGGAAGGAGGAGGTGAATAGTATATTGTGTCACTCTTTAAGGTAGACGCATGCACAGACAAACGGAGTTTTGTAAGTTGTTCCCCTATAGTCTACTAGTACAACAGAAAGGTTTAATATCATTACTTAATTCATGAAGCGTTGTTGAATGTCATAAATTCACCTACAGAATAGAAGCCGTGAGAAATTGGGTACTTCTTTAATTTGGCCCTAAATAATCTTATGTTTTGAGTTTTATTTTTTATATCTATAGGGAGGCTATTAAACATTTTTATTGCCATACAACGCAGTTTTAATTAAGGATGATGAAATAAACATGAATTATTTTAAAAGATACAATTATTGAAAGTACAATGTTGGCAAACAAAGAAACAAATGCTAGGGAGATGATAAAAACAAATAATAGGGAGGTGATAAAAACAAACAAATATGAGGGAGGTGATAAAAATTGTGGGATAAGCAGCCATGATTGGTTGAAACACGTCGTCCATACAGTTTTTATTGGTCAAAAGTATCATGATATAGTAGAAGTGTAATACTCAATAGTAATCCAATATGATAAACATGGTTCAAGACACAACGCACCTATATAGTCTACTATTTAGTGAAGTGATGGATCACCGAGAACCGCGTTAAGCACATTCTAACAAATTAAAGATTTTTAATTGTGGAAGCTGATGTTGTGACTTTCAGATCGCACTGCAAGTTTTACAGTAACTAAATGTGTATTTTTCATGGGAGAACCGGTTAACCTGACGGGTTTGGACGGTTCCTTTTTTGAGCTGTGTCGAGTAGCACCAACTTTTTTCAAAATCGATTAGCGCAAAGATAAATTGTATAACTAAGTTACGCAGAAAAACAAAAACTGACATTTAAGACTTGTTTCCTTCGGAATCTAATAAAAGGCACACATCATAAATCACGGAAGATTTCTAAGGGCCGGAGTGTGGAAGTGATAGAGGTGCGTCGCTGTGGGCAACAGTCCACGGCTCCCTTCGCGATGGTGTGATGTTTACAGCTCGTCCAAGACAGAGCCCTGGAGACAGGCGGCGCTGTTAGTTTTGTTGATTCGGCTGCCAGGGCCCGAGGCGAAGCGTGCAGCCGACCCTACACGTTACAACGGATCATCCAAAGAATTAAACTGGTTCAGTATAGATGTTCAGAGAAGGTATTTCTTATGTTGTTACCAATGGGAGAAGTACGATTTGAGACTTTCTCGTACTGTAGACTATTGCAAAGACGAGAGATTTTGACGGGAATAATAATAATAATAATAATAATAATAATAATAATAATAATAATGGTTTATTTAACTGGCAGAGTTAAGGCCATACGGCCTTCTCTAACACTCAACTAGGAGTAAAATTGCGATAGAAAAAAAAAACACACACTATAAATTTACAAAGTAAAGTACACTACAATTTTACACACAAAACTGAAGTAGATAATCTTAATATAATGTAAACAACAAGTCAGTAGAAATCAGACATAATATATAAGCTTAACATACAGAAGGAAAGGAAAATGCATAATAAAATGTGAACAGTAGATCAAAATAAATTAGACATACAAAGTATAAAGATATAGTAATATTGATGATGATGATGATAATAATAATAATAATAATAATAATAATAATAATAATAATAATGGTTTATTTCACCTGGCAGAGTTAAGGCCATACCGCCTTCTCTAACAGTTAACCACGAGTAAAATTGCGATACAAAAAAAAAAAACACTATAAATTTACAAAGTACACTACAATTTTACACACAAAACTGCAGTAGATAATCATAATATAATGTAAACAACAAGTCAGTAGAAATCAGACTTAATATAACGTATAGAAAGAAACGAAAATGCATAATAAAATGTGAACAGTAGATCAAAATAAATTAGACATACAAAGTATAAAGACATAGTAATATTCATGATGATGATGATGATAATAATGATGATAATAATAATAGTAATAATAATAATAATAATAATAATAATAATAATAATAATAACAATGATTTATTTAACCTGGCAGAGTTAAGGCCATACGTCCTTCTCTAACACTCAACCAGGAGTAAAACTGCGTTACAAAAAAAGACTATAAATTTACAAAGTAATCACTTAGTGATTCAAGACGGCGCTCATCCCGTCGGATCCCGGCCACTTACTCATTCGTAATGAGTGCACTCTGTACATAGTGTTGGACATTGTGCCACCGTCACATATTCTGTGACACAGTACATGAGGGTAGGCCACCAAAGGGGAACAGAGAGGTAGAACTTAAACTGAGGAGATTCGATCCGGCATCGGAACTGGAATCCGGTGTGGCTTAGTGGATAAAGCGTCAGCACGTAGAGCTGAAAACCCTGGGTACGAGTGCCGGTGCCGATGCCGGAGAGAACTTTTCTCTGTTCTATCCATCCTTCACCATACAGTAAATGAAATATTTGAAAAGAAATAGGAAGGAAAACGGGAGTTGGAAGATCACGTGTAAATGGCTGGAAGACACACAGCTGGGAAAAGAGGATAATGGTCTAATGTTCTGAAGAAATCAATGTTCTTAAAGGGCTGTACAACTATAAAGGTAAATAAGCAATAGGCTACGATGTGAGAAATAAATAAGATGCGGTACTAAATGATAAAATGAAATTATTTCTTAAGTAAATTGACAGGTAAACACCACTAAATAAGACGATTTTGTCCGGCGCCGGGGTGGGTATCCAGTGTGGCTTAGTGGATAAAGCATCAGCACTTAGAGCTGAAAACCCGGGTTCAAATCCCGGCGCCGGAGAGAGTTTTTCCCCGTTCCATTACTCTTTCATCGTACCACTAAATAACGTTTGTAGATAAACAATAAATAAAACAGATACAGATAGGCCTAAATAAATATAAACACCAAATTAAAACTGAAAGTTTTTTTTTACTTTAATAATTCCGCAAATCCGTGACCAAATAAAAAGATAAATATAAATAAATAAATAAAGTAAATAAGTAAGTAAATATATAAATAAGTAAATAAATAAATAAGTAAATAAATAAATAAATAAGTAAGCAAATAAATAAGAAGATAAATAAATAAGTAAATAAATAAATAAGTAAATAAATAAGTAAATAAATAAATAAGTAAATAAATAAATAAGTAAATAAATAAATAAGTACATAAATAAATAAGTAAATAAATAAATAAGTAAATAAAACAAATAAGTAAATAAATAAATAAGAAAATAAATAAATAAATAAATAAACAAGGAAGTACATAAATAAATAAGTAAATAAATAAATAAATAAAATAAATAAATAAATAAATAAATAAATAAATAAATAAATAAATCTGACTCGTGTATGAGAAGTGTTTGCCAGGCTTGAGGCCTGCATCGCATGACTTTACATAGCCGGGCCTCGTGCCTCCAACCTTTGATTAAATTTCTCGTGCTGACTTCTCAAGCCGACCCACCGCCTGGCGGGAAGGGTCGAAACATCGGTGTGCACAGCAAGAACGTCTTAACTCTCACGAGAGCGAACGGATTTATCTTTCTAACAACCAAGATAGCCCGAGAGTGCGTTAATGCGTAAACTGTAATAAGGGATGTACGATTTACATGACACAATTCATTGGCACACCTTTACAAATTTAAAAAATCTCATTCCAGCCCTAGCATGTCATATTATGATATTGAATGCAGTTTATTACCATGTTTATGGGCGTTAAAATTATTACTTGTCATATTGACATTTTCTTGCAATATCTGTATCTCTGTCAAAGGGAGGGTTGCAGCAATAACATTCTTAAACGTGAAGCCGGAGTAAAGAAGCTCTTCGGTTAACAGAACTATTTATTGTGCCATTAGGAAAGTCCAGGATAACAGTGAAGGTTTGGAATTGAGCGGGTTACATCAGCTGCTTGTCTATGCGGTTGACGTGAATATGTTAGGAGAAAATCCACAAACGATTAGGGAAAACACGGGAATTTTACTGGAAGCAAGTAAACAGATAGGTTTGGAAGTAAATCCCGAAAAGACAAAGTATATGATTATGTCTCGTGACGAGAATATTGTACGAAATGGAAATATAAAAATTGGAAATTTATCTTTTGAAGAGGTGGAGAAGTTCAAATATCTTGGAGCAACAGTAAAAAATATAAATGATACTCGGGAGGAAATTAAACACAGAATAGATATGGGAAATGCCTGTTATTATTCGGTTGAGAAGCTTTTATCATCCAGTCTCCTGTCAAAAAATGTGAAAGTTAGAATTAATAAAACATTTATATTACCGGTTGTTCTTTATGGTTGTGAAACTTAGACTCTCACTTTGAGAGAGGAACAGAGGTTAAGGGTGTTTGAGAATAAGGTGCTTAGGATAATATTTGGGGCTAAGAGGGATGAAGTTACAGGAGAATGGAGAAAGTTACACAACACAGAACTGCACGCATTGTATTCTTCACCTGACATAATTAGGAACATTAAATCCAGGCGTTTGAGATGGGCAGGGCATGTAGCACGTATGGGCGAATCCAGAAATGCATATAGAGTGTTAGTTGGGAGGCCAGAGGGAAAAAGACCTTTAGGGAGGCCGAGACGTAGATGGGAAGATAGTATTAAAATGGATTTAAGGGAGGTGGGATATGATAATAGAGAATGGATTAATCTTGCTCAGGATAGGACCAATGGCGGGCTTATGTGAGGGCGGCAATGAACCTTCGGGTTCCTTAAAAGCCAGTAAGTAAGTAAGTAAGTAAGTAAGTAAGTAATTAAGTAAGTAAGTAAGTAAGAGCTATGAAATGCCAAGGCCCGTAGAATGTTGTCTATCTCGAAATGTTTTCATTACAACGAAATCGAAGATGAGCAAGATTCTGACTCCACATATTATTTTAAGGGGACTTGGTCCTGAAATATGACCAAAATTGGTGAAAAAATATATTTATCAAAAAAAAATTACCAGAACATCTTTGAACTTGATTTACCAAACAAAAAAAGTATCTTTTTAGCACTGTATTTTTTTTTTTCAAATTTTCTGCGGCCCAGTGTCCACAATTGACACTTTTTCATTTCAGTGATATGATGATATGGAGAAAATGGAGTCGTGGTGAAATAAAAACCAGAGAAACCAAGCAACTCGAAGATATGTGCCTTATAACCACTCTATTTATCAAAAACCTCAGAGAAGTTCGTAGAATCGAATGTAGGACTTTTATAATTTACGGTAATCAACCAATTGAAATACGGCAGGTGATGGGATGATGGTAGAGCTCAAATGCATTGCCTCATATGAAATCGAAGCAAAGTTATTCCAGCACGCAGGCAACAAAAAAGGAGGTAAGAAATGGTAAAAGACCTTTATCTCCTTTTTGTCTTCAAAGATTACTATGTCAGGAGATGGGAACAAGTTCGAGAAAGGGATGAAGAAGAATAATAAAAGAGGGAAGTAATATCACACCTCCTCCACCTCTAACAGGTTGAGATTATGAAATTTTGATGACAAATTTTCAAATTAAACTATGTTGACATCTGCATCGAACAGATGCGGGAAGGGGAGGCGAGCTGTGGAGAGCACCTGTTCCCTCTATTAACCCCTTCTGAGGGTGGGGGTTACTCCAATACGGAGGAGGGATCTAGATCCGCACGCCTTCAATTACATCAAGGAGCCTGCTCTATGGACCACGTGACAAGACGAATCCTGTTGTACACGATAACACCAACCTAAATAAGTCTGTCTTTGTTTCTTTTGGTGCAACGTAGTTCTTTAACCAGAAAAGTTAAAGAAAACCGTGTTTCGTCTTTACATTTTACTGCACGTAGGCTTAATTCTTGTATACGATAAGACAAGAGATAAATACTCGCCTGAATTCCTTTAATACAGCAGATCAGATCAAACTACAACAAAAAATATTACATGAAGTCGAGTAGAAATGAACCAAATATTAAAATGAAGGAAATACAGTAAAACAATCCAGACTGAACAGGACGAATTCAAATCACAGGGTACGAAGTCACATGTTCAAAAAGTACCATACCAAACCAGATCAGGACAGATTAAACTGGAGGGCAGTAGACCAAATAAGGCTAAAGTAGACGAAACTAAACACACGAAGCCAGTGCAGAATGATCACACTAAAGTAAATCAAGTCATGTGAAACTGGACAAAGCCAAATCACACCAAGCCAGAGGAGACTAGACCGGACCAGACTAAAGTAAATCAAGCCAAACCGAACAGGAAAAATCCAAATCACACCAAGTAAGAGAAGACTAGATCGGACCAGACTAAAGTAAATCAAGCCAAACCGAACAGGAAAAATCCAAATCACACCAAGTAAGAGAAGACTAGATCGGACCAGACTAAAGTAAATCAAGCCAAACCGAACAGGAAAAATCCAAATCACACCAAGTCAGAAGAGACTAGATCGGCCCAGATTAAAGTAAATAATGCCAAGTGAAACAGGAAAAATCCAAATCACATCAAGCCAAAGGAGACTAGGCCATACCGAACAGGAAAAACCCAAATCACACCAAGTCAGAGGAGCTAGATCGGCCCAGAATAAAGTAAATCGTGCCATGTGAAACTGGACAAACCCAAATCACACCAAGTCAGAGGAGCTAGATCATATAGGACTAAGGTAAATCAAACCATAGCGAACAGGAAAAATCCAAATCACACCAAGCAGAGGTGACTAGACCAGTGGTATTCAATCTATGGTATCCCAAGAGGTACGAATCCCACTGACTGCGCAAGTAAAAATACTGACATATTTATTTTATCATACTTTATAATTTTATTATAACAGTCTGCATGATATTTTCTTTTACAGTACAAGCTCTTGGTTTCCTTACTTCTATAACATTTTACATAATTCATTACTATTACCATTGCATCAATAACTACTACAATAATAATAATAATAATAATAATAATAATAATAATAATAATAATAATAATAATAAAATAATTTATTTTGCATACAATATCAATCATAGTGTTTTTTATTATAATAATTTTTTCAATGCAGTTTGGGGGTACGAAGGAATAAAAATATATTTTTGGAGTATGCTAACAGAAAAGGTTGAATAGCACTGGAGTAGACCATAGCAAAATAGATTAAGTCATACCAAACAGGACAAATCCAAACCACACGAAGCCAGGGCACAGTAGACCAGACCAGACTAAATTATATAAAGCCACACCGATCGAGACAAATCCAAACCACACCAAGGAAGAGCACACTAGGCCAGACCAAGGTAACGTACAGTACATCGAGCCATGCAGAAGAGGACAAAACCAAACCACACTAAGCAAGAGCAGACTGTATCAGACTACACTAAAGTAAATCAAGCGGTACTGAACAGGGCAAAACCATATCACACCAAGTCAGAGAGTATTAGAGTAGACCAGACTAAGGTAAATCAAGCCATATCGAACATAACGAATCCATATTACTGTACATCAGACCACAGCACACTAGGTCAGACCAAATTGGATCAAGCCATATGGAACGTAACAAATTCAAATTACTGTACATCAGACCGCAGCACACTAGGCCAGACCAAATTGGATCAAGCCATATGGAACGTAACAAATCCGAATTACTGTACACCAGACCACAGCACACTAGGCCAGACCAAATTGGATCAAGCCATATGGAACGTAACAAATTCAAATTACTGTACATCAGACCACAGCACGCTAGGCCAGACCAAATTGGATCAAGACATAAGGAACGTAACTAATTCAAATTACTGTACATCAGACCACAGCACACTAGGCCAGACCAAATCGGATCAAGCCATATAGAACGTAACAAATCCAAATTACTGTACACCAGACCACAGCACTCTAGGTCAGACCAAATTGGATCAAGCCATATGGAAAGTAACAAATTCAAATTACTGTACACCAGACCACAGCACACTAGGTCAGACCAAATTGGATCAAGCCATATGGAACGTAACAAATTCAAATTACTCTACATCAGACCACAGCACACTAGGTCAGACCAAATTGGATCAAGCCATATGAAACGTAACAAATCCAAATTACTGTGCACCAGACCACAGCACACTAGGTCAGACCAAATTGGATCAAGCCATATCGTAAAGTATAAATCAAAACCACATTAGATCAGACCAAATTCTAACGAATTACTAACCTATAATATATAACATTAAGTTAAATTGAACTAAGGCAGATTGGATAAAACCAGGAAGAAGTAAATCAAGCTATTCTGAATAGGACAAATCCATATTATACCGAACTATTGAACAAAAGTAGACATTAGACCACACTGGACAATACTGAATAAAGGCATGAACCAAGAAAAATGCAAATCTTTCCAGATACAATCAAAACACACTTGACTGTCTCAGATGATATCTGATATCAGATTAGGTTAGACTAGATAATATCAGATCAGACCAGATCAAACCTGACCATACTAGACTGCACCGAACGAAACAGAGTTAATCTCTTCCTCGTCATTTTGGTTACTATTAAAGCATCGACAATGATGGTTTATTAAGCTTGATACTATTAGTTTCTCGAGTCTGAATGACACGGATAACCTCGAGTAACGTCCGCCGTCCACCCACGCTTCTAGGCTATCAATTATACAGACTCAGTTGAGATCCGAACAGAGACTAACAAGGGCGTTTTCGTCGAACACACTGACAGGACATGACAGGTGCTACGCCGACATCCGACGTTGTCATACACGGCTAAAAAAACACGCCAAATAATGAAGTGACGATTACCTGACGTCCACGTGTCCACTCCGGATCACGGAATTAATTTCATTTCATAATTCAGCTGCAACATTCATGTGACTGCTTCAGGTTTAACTTGGGCTCATGGAAGTCTCCTTCGGAAAAGAGCTTCCAAACTAGCGCTGTCCACTTGGAGAAACTCAGCCATGCACATGCCATAAATGTACCAAAATAACAGGCCTATTATATAAATATTATATGGATCATATCGACGGCTCAGTTCAAAAGGAAAACAACTCAACATTTAAAGATTTCATAAACCTGTATTTTAAAGCTTCATGTTGGTGTGAAAAATCCAATTAACATACACATTTATATTCAACTATTTATTGCACTTTAGTAGCGTAAACAGTCAGGTTAAGTGACCCATTCCACCCATAAAATGTACTGTGTTCTATACCATTTGAAGAACAAATGAAACATGACAGTGCATCGACACATTACGCATTGATAACACGGAAATGGATTACTAATGCGTTTCCTGGACGGGTCATCGAGCGCCGTGGAAATGTCGAGTGGCCTGCAAGAAGTCCAGACTTAGCACCGTTGGATTTTTTTCCTGTGGGGATACCTTAAAGAAAAGGTGTACGCCAGGAAACCTCGGAATGTGACTACTTTAGAAGCGGTAGGCCTAATTCGAGAGGAGTGTGGTCGAGCGCCAAATGATATGTTTGTAAAGGCAGTACAGAATATTCAGCCACGTCTGAAAAAACGTGCAGCAAATGCTGGTGCTTACGTTGAATTTTAAGTAATCCTAAAGACTGTATTACTGCTTCATTCTAATTTGATCCTCTCATGTAATGTTATTTGTGTGTAATAAATGGATGGAAAGTTGGATATGAATATGGGTCGCCCTGTAAGTTATATAAAGAATCGTTGACAGAATATGAGTGATTCCAACGAACCTCTGATTCTTCACAGCAATATAAAGCTTTAAAATGCAGGTTTCTCAAAACCGGAAGTAGAAAAAACTCGGTAATACCATTATTCAGTTCTTAGTCTATGGTTATCCTCACATACCAAGTTATATGTCACTGAACCGTATGCTTCAAAAGTTATTTAGGTGGTGCGGGACTTTTAACTAACCCTGTATAATTGATAAAAAAAATGAAAGTCGAACTACGCAAATGTATGATTAAATGGGGTTATCAAAGCGCCAAGCATTTCTCTTGTTCACAGCTCCATAGCAATAATCTCGCCGTCAGAGAGTTCCTTCCCCTCGCAGCTTCTTAATAAAGTGGCTTATACGGAGGGGGGGAGGGCGCGTGACTCTGAGATATGGACCATTCAAACTGCGGGCTCGGGGTGGGAGGGGGTGAGGACGGGTGTAATAAGACGGCTATATATTTAAAATATACTACATATCCGATGGACATTGAAACTAGGGGATGTCACACGCTATGAAACATTGAAGAACGAAGTATTGTGAATGTGTTAGTAAACTGACAAAATAAAATGATTCAAATTTAATAAAAGTACTGCTTCAGCCGTTCTCAACTGCGGACCGAGTCCTGTTATAAATCCCGTGGATCTAGGCTCGATTCTAGGTAGAGAAATAAAAATATTTTACTCATAATCATCATCATCATCATCATCACCATTATCATCATCATCAAAATCATCATCATTAGAAAAACTAGAATAACATCATTGTATAGAGCATATATAGGTCAGAAAGCATGGGTAGACATAACGGCTCGGTTAGAAAAGCCAACGTACTATGGTAGGAACGATCATGATTTTAAAATCAAATGTAGGAAACAGAAAACGGATGTAGGTAAATTCTCATTTTTAAATAGAACTATAAATGATTGGAATGACCTACCTGCAGCGGTCTTTGAGGGCTGTCCTTCCTTAAGGAGATTCAAGAATAACTCAAAAAGTTGTGTATAAAGTGCAAATTAAAATTAAGGTGACATTTAACATTTAATTTTTTAAGGTGACATGTATTTATTTAGCCTGACGAGTTACTTCCTTGGTTTGAATTGTAAATTATTTAAAAACAGCGTGTAAGAGGGCCTTAGACTAGAAATGTTTTATTTAAATGTAGTTCTGTTTATAAGTATGCATAAGGGTGTAATTATTTGACTTATTTGAACTGTTGTATCAGTGAAGCGAGGTGAGTCAGTGAAGTTATGGTTTTACAGTGCAGTGAATAGTTCCGATCAGTGATAATTTATAGCGTCAATGAAGTGTGTTCTATAGTGTCAGTGAAATGTGTCCTAAAGTGTCAGTGAAATGTGTCCTAAAGTGTCAGTGAAATGCGTCATAGTGCCACTACAGTGAGTGAGATGAGAGTAAAGTGAAAGACTATTGAAACTTATGTAGGGCCTATACATATGTAGGTTGTATTGTAAAATTAGGTATTTTATGTTTTATTATTAATTGTAATTATTGTGTTAAATTGTATTGTGTATTCTTATTGTATTGTGTATATAATTGTATTATGTATTGTATAATTATATTGTGTATTGTATAATTGTATTGTGTATTGCAATTTAATTGTGTATTGATTATATTGTGTATACCACTGCCACCGGGTGCTTGCACACTTGCAGTGTAAATAAATACATACATTCATCATCATAATACAGGGGTTCGAAAGATTGTTGCAAACATCTTGATTTTGGGCGTCCTAGGTTTCTCCGTCCCTTCGCTATAGGCTTACATATAGGGTAAAGGTTACTAATATTGTGATACTAATAATATTATGATAGTTCTTTTTGAGAATTTTTTTACAACTTTACTGAGCGAGAGGAAGATCGGTTTTTTTTGCGTCACCGTATTAAGGGAATGTT
This sequence comes from Periplaneta americana, assembly GCF_040183065.1. Lineage (NCBI taxonomy): Eukaryota > Metazoa > Arthropoda > Insecta > Blattodea > Blattidae > Periplaneta > Periplaneta americana. The sequence continues at coordinate 20,162,649 of NC_091130.1, forward strand.
CGTGGACAAGTTTCTGGACAAAACCGGTCCTTCTCTCGCTTAGTAAAATTGTAAAAAAATTCTCAAGAAGTACTATCATAATATTGTTAGTATCACAATATTACCAACCTTTACCCTATTCATTCATTCGTTCATAATTTTCTGCGCAAGGCCCCAGCAATTTCCAATCTTCCCCATTTTCTGCCTACGCAAATAGGGAATTTGCAATTATGAGTCATTATTTTACTGATTAACTTCACAACTTCTTAACCGTTTAACTTTTTGGGAAATTACCTGGCTTACTTGTTTCGAAGTGTTACTCTTCATTATTCAAAGCCTAGTGACAGACTGGAAGACCATTTCAAACATGTTACAAGGATATATCATAGCCATAACCAAACTACACAACAATTCAACCTACGCAGAACATCACAAACTCCAATCACAACTACAGCAACATAGACACTGACATGAAAATACTACACATCTAGCCAGGAAACGAGAAACTTGAGACTCTAGAACAGTGGTCGTCAGCACTCACTGAAATGGGTAGAGTGCAAGTAGTGCAACAAAATACGCTCCGTCTTGCATAAGGGATAGGGAGACAACATACCCACCAGTAGCCACGATGCACGCTGGTTCTGTAAGAGACCTGCGGGTAAGATACGCTAGCCCGAGAGTGCAGTATGCTGATGACCGCTGCTCTAGAAATGAAATTTACAAACATACAAAAACACAACCCCGCACATCCTGAACACTCAACTCAATTTCAAAACACAGACTATTTTCGACACAATCATGAACACACCCGTCCACACCTGTGGAGTAACGGTTAGCACGTTTGGCCGTAAAACCAGATGGCCCGGGTTCGATTTCCGGTTGGAGCAAGTTACCTGGTTGAGGTTTTTTCCGGGGTTTTCCCTCAACCCTATATGAGCAAATGCTGGGTAACTTTCGGTGCTGGACCCCGGACTCATTTCACCGGCATTATCACCTTCATCTCATTCAGACGCTAAATAACCTCAGATGTTGATAAAGCGTCGTAAAATAACCTAACCTACGTTGAACACACCCTACCACAACAGGAAACCAGAAGATAGCGGGAGACCTTCACGCAATAGTTGCAATGACGTCTACATTGGACAGACTGGTAGGAACATATCGCAGCTATAACCAAACTACACGACAATTCAACCTATGCAGAACACATCACAAACTCCAATCACAACTACAGCAACATAGACACCGACATGAAAATACTACACATCCAGCCAAAAAACCAGAAACTTAAAACTCTAGAACAATAATTTACAAATACAGTATATAAAAACACACCTCCAGCACAACCTGATCACTCAACTCAATTTCAAAACACACACTCATTTTGATACAATCATGAACACACTCTACCACAACAGGAAACCAGAAGATAGCGTGAGACCTTCACTAGGCTTTGGACAATGAAGGATAACACTTCGAAACTAGTCAGCCAGGTAATTTCCTAAAAAGTTAACACAGTAAAGAAGTTGTAAAGTTAGTCAGTGATTATATAAGTGTTAAAAGTGTATATAGAACAATGAAGAACCATTAATTTAGTTTTATTGGTTGACAGTGCTAATATATTATGGAAACAAGTCGTGAATATTTAATTAATCCATTCACCCACATGGAAGTAAATCCTGAAAAGTCAAAGTATAGGATTATGTCTCGTGACGAGAATATTGTACGAAATGGAAATATAAAAATTGGAAATTTATCTTTCGAAGAGGTGGAGAAGTTAAAATATCTTGGAGCAACAGTAACAAATATAAATGATACTCGGGAGGAAATTAAACACAGAATAAATATGGGAAATGCCTGTTGTTATTCGGTTGAGAAGCTTCTGTCATCTAGTCTATTGTCAAAAAATCTAAAAGTTAGAATTTATAAAACAGTTATATTACCAATTGTTCTTTATGGTTGTGAAACTTGGACTCTTACTTTGAGAGAGGAACATAGGTTAAGGGTGTTTGAGAATATGGTTCTCAGGAAAATATTTGGGGCTAAGAGGGATGAAGTTACAGGAGAATGGAGAAAGTTACACAACACAGAACTGCACGCATTGTATTCTTCACATGACATAATTAGGAACATTAAATCCAGACGTTTGAGATGCGCAGGACATGTAGCACGTATGGGCGAATCCAGAAATGCATATAGAGTGTTAATTGGGAGGCCGGAGGGAAAAAGACCTCTAGGGAGGCCGAGATGTAGATGGGAAGATAATATTAAAATGAATTTAAGGGAGGTGGGAAATGATGATAGAGAATGGATTAATCTTGCTCAGGATAGGGACCAATGGCGGGCTTATGTGAGGGCGGCAATGAACCTCCGGGTTCCTTAAAAGCAAGTAAGTAAGTAAGTAAGTAAGTAAGTAAGTAAGTATTCACCCACATATCCATTCATACACATCCATCCCTCCCTCCATCCATCCATCCATCCATCCATCCATCCATCCATCCATCCATCCATCCATCCATCCGAACTTCGTTTCCTAACTTTGTTCACCTCAAGACAAAGATAGATCTAGCTTTGGAAACACAGTAAATTCTTGAGCACTTCATAAGCAATAGATGAAGTCCAAGTTACAACTCTTCACCATTGCTTCCTCCCCCACTTATAACGCTGTTTCTTCAGATTAAATCACAGTTACAAGTAACAGTACTCTCTAGGTACGTGCTTGACAAGACGTAAAGCTTAAGACAACACAGGACTAACACAAGACAAGGACAGAGAGCTACGTGCTATGGAAGAGAAGTATACTATATCTCCATTTTCCTGCCAAGAATCGAGCTCGTGTGCGCATGATTTGCAGCCGGAAATGCTACCCCATGAGTCACAGCGAAGAGTCTTCACTGGGATCGAAGTCAGATGTCTTTGGTTGAAAGCCGTCAGCCGACTGGGCTTGCCAGAGAAGAGGATCCGACCAGGTCGAAGTCAAGTCAATCCCTGTTTGCATAAGATAACCCGGGCAGCCGAGGGGGGTTATTTGTCGCTGCGCCGTGACGGATGGGACCGGCCGAGGCCCTCTGACGTCCGCGGGAGGCAGCACGCTGCCCCTTATCTGCGCCTCGAATCTCCTCGGCCCGACAACCCGGTCCCAGGGATGCACGTATAAACAAGGCAATCGGCCTTCCGCGCATGAGTGCCATACAGTACCGATCTGGTAAATCTTATACAGTTATAAATGTTCTTTAATCCACTGTCCTCTAAAAATGCTACAAGACGAATGCAACAATGCAAAATTAGTCCCTCCGCTTGTAGCCTATATCCCACTGCCAACTCAGCCACAGAAACGAACAATTACCCACGCATTAAAACGTCGACGCAAAAGAAGGCACAGGACGCTTTTCACTAAGCCTCGTGTTCGAGCGGCTCAGGTTCATATCCTGGTTGTGGTTTATTTCCGGAGTTTTCTCTCAACCAATTGAAGCAGAATTACTGGGTAATTTTCGGCGTTGGACCTCGAACTCATGATGATAATAATAACAACACTTAACCTTTTAATGTTTCATCAATAATAATAATAATAATAATAATAATAATAATAATAATAATAATAATAATAATAATGTTTTATTTTCGCTGGCAGAGTTAAGGCCATAAGGCCTTCTCTTCCACTCAACCAGCCTTAATCAATACAATACATAAATGTAAATTACAAATATTTTCACTACACTTAAAAGGTTCTCCAGCAATAATCTTCACTACACATTTATTTAAATTTAGATAAATCTATGAGGTAAAGTAGTAACTTAATTTATGAGCTAATTTAATTCAATGAATTATCATTAATTTAATATTTGAGATAGCTAATAAAATGATGAAAATTAATTTAATATAAGCTTACTAACATGTAGTAACTTATAATGCCGTTTTACATTATACAACCGTTTTCCTCGTAATACTTGTGAACAAATCATACATTTAATATTCTCATCATATTGGCAGCAAAAAAATGCGTCCTCCCATCCTACTTGAAAATTTCGTTTTTGTAGAGGTACATGGTTTCGAGAGAGACATTGCGACGATACGCCACTCGCACGTCAGAGACAAATACAAATGGAACGGAGTTTGACTCCAGTGAGTGAGAGGGCGGGGGTTGGGGAAGGTAGGAAGCAAAGGAAATGCACAGCTATCATTGCGAGCCACAATGTGCTCGTGAGTCGCATTTTCGCCACGGTTGACGTAAATAACTATCCCGAATACGGAGCCATTACGCTTCCAAGCGGCAAGAAAGATAATGCCTACATTTATTGTTCTAATGTCACTGTTGCATGGAATGTCTCTATGACGAAATTGTATATTGGGCCATGTCTCCGAGGCAAGGCTGGTATTGAGGAGTAGGCACAGCTATTTTGTTTTGTTTGTTGAAATGATAAGTGTCAAGAACAAATAACAGTACAACTGCTGGAGGGGGTGACGCATCGAACAAATATCCCGTGACAATTGTCATGACAGCAAGACGGCTGTGGTTGCTGGAACCGCTGAGGTGTAGCTACAGGGTGTTTATCAGATTCTCTTCCACTTGTATCTGTCAAACATCTGACAATCACAGCCACCTTGAGTCGAAAAGAAAGTTATTTCCATCACATGAGGGCTGAAGTGCTACACGTCACTTACTTACTGGCTTTTAAGGAACCCGAGGTTCATTGCCGCCCTCACATAAGCCCACCATTGGTCCCTATCCTGAGTAAGATTAATCCATTCTCTATCATCATATCCCACCTCCCTCAAATCCATTTTAATATTATCCTCCCTTCTACGTCTCGGCCTCCCTAAAGGTCTTTTTCCCTCCGGCCTCACAACTAACACTCTATATGCATTTCTGGATTCGCCCATACTTGCTACATGCTCTGCCCATCTCAAACGTCTGGATTTAATGTTCCTAATTATGACAGGTGAAGAATACAATGCGTGCAGTTCTGTGCTGTGTAACTTTCTCCATTCTCCTGTAACTTCATCTCTTTGAGCCCCAAATATTTTCCCAAGCACCTTATTCTCAAACACCCTTAACCTATGTTCCTCTCTCAAAGTGAGAGTTCAAGTTTCACAACCATACAGAACAACCGGTATTATAACTGTTTTATAAATTCTAACTTTTAGATTTTTCGACAGCAGACTGGATGATAAAAGCTTCTCAACCGAATAATAACAGGCATTTCCCATATTTATTCTGTGTTTAATTTCCTCCCGAGTATCATTTATATTTGTTACTGTTACTCCAAGATATTTGAACTTCTCCACCTCTTCAAAAGATAAATTTCCAATTTTTATATTTCCATTTCCTACAATATTCTCGTCACGAGACATAATCATATACTTTGTCTTTTCGGGATTTACTTCGAAACCTATCTCTTTACTTGCTAACAGTAAAATTCCCGTATTTTCTCTAATCGTTTGTGGATTTTCTCCTAACATATTCACGTCATCCGCATAGACAAGCAACTGATGTAACCCGTTCAATTCCAAACTGTCTCTGTTATCCTGAACTTTCCTAATGGCATACCCTAGAGCAAAGTTAAAAAGTAAAGGTTATAGTGCATCTCCTTGCTTTAGCCCGCAGTGAATTGGAAACGCATCTGACAGAAACTGACCTATACGAACTCTGCTATACGTTTCACTGAGACAAATTTTAATTAATCTAACTAGTTTCTTGGGAAGCTACACGTCATTTACTTACTTACTTACTTACAAATGGCTTTTAAGGAACCCGAAGGTTCATTGCCGCCCTCACATAAGCCCGCCAGCGGTCCCTATCCTGTGCAAGATTAATCCAGTCTCTATCACACCCCACCTCCCTCAAATCCATTTTAATATTATCCTCCCATCTACGTCTCGGCCTCCCTAAAGGTCTTTTTCCCTCCGGTCTCCCAACTAACACTCTATATGCATTTCTGGATTCGCCCATACGTGCTACATGCCCTGCCCATCTCAAACGTCTGGATTTAATGTTCCTAATTATGTCAGGTGAAGAATACAATGCGTGCAGTTCTGTGTTGTGTAACTTTCTCCATTCTCCTGTAACTTCATCCCGCTTAGTCCCAAATATTTTCCTAAGCACCTTATTCTCAAACACCCTGAACCTATGTTCCTCTCTCAGAGTGAGAGTCCAAGTTTCACAACCATACAGAAGAACCGGTAATATAAATGTTTTATAAATTCTAACTTTCAGATTTTTGGACAGCAGACTGGATGATAAGAGCTTCTCAACCGAATAATAACACGCATTTCCCATATTTATTCTGCGTTTAATTTCCTCCCGAGTGTCATTTATATTTGTTACTGTTGCTCCAAGATATTTGAATTTTTCCACCTCTTCGAAGAATAAATCTCCAATTTTTATATTTACATTTCGTACAATATTCTGGTCACGAGACATAATCATATACTTTGTCTTTTCGGGATTTACTTCCAAACCGATCGCTCTACTTGCTTCAAGTAAAATTTCCGTGTTTTCTCTAATCGTTTGTGTATTTTCTCCTAACATATTCACGTCATCCGCATAGACAAGAAGCTGATGTAACCCGTTCAATTCCAAACCCTGCCTGTTATCCTGAACTTTCCTAATGGCATATTCTAGAGCGAAGTTAAAAAGTAAAGGTGATAGTGCATCTCTCTGCCTTAGCCCGCAGTGAATTGGAAAAGCATCAGATAGAAACTGACCTATACGGACTCTGCTGTATGTTTCACTGAGACACATTTTAATTAATCGAACTAGTTTCTTGGGAATACCAAATTCAATAAGAATATCATATAATACTTCCCTCTTAACCGAGTCATATGCCTTTTTGAAATCTATGAATAACTGATGTACTGTACCCTTATACTCCCATTTTTTCTCCATTATCTGTCGAATACAAAAAATCTGATCAATAGTCGATCTATTACGCCGAAAACCGCACTGCTGATCCCCAATAATTTCATCTACGTACGGAGTTAATCTTCTCAAAAGAATATTGGACAAAATTTTGTACGACGTCAACAAAAGTGATATTCCTCGAAAGTTACCACAGTTGGTTTTGTCCCCCTTTTTAAAAATAGGTACAATTATGGACTCCTTCCATTGTTCTGGTACAATTTCCTTTTCCCAAATAGCAAGTACAAGTTTATAAATTTCTCTATATAATGCACTTCCACCCTCTTGTATTAATTCTGCTGGAATTTGATCGATACCTGGAGACTTGTACTTTTTCAGATTTTCTATCGCAATTTCGACATCTGAAAGCGTGGGTTCGGGTATAAATGGCTCAGCAGTTTGTATTTCAATTTCGTCCCGATCATTTCTATTTGGCCTATGTACATTTAGTAGTTGCGCAAAATAGTTTTTCCATCTGTTTAGGATTGATGGAGAGTCTGCAAGCAAGTCACCATTCTCATCTTTGATCACGTTTACCCTTGGCTGATATCCGTTCTTAAATTCTTTTATACCCTTATATAAATCTCGAATGTTTTTATTCTTACTATTTGTTTCTACCTCATTCAGTTTTTCCTTCAAGTAACCTCTCTTTTTATTCCTAAGTGTACGACTTGCTTCCCTTCTTTCATTGAAATAATTATCTCTCTTCTCCTCAACTGGATTCTGTAAGAATTTCAATTTTGCCTGTTTCCTTCTTTCTACTAGAGTCGGGCAGACTGCCTCATATTATCGCCCGTTCTCGGTTGCGTAATCTCCACAGTCTCGCTTAGTGCGCGCGTACCGAATGTAGCCAAATGACTCATTGATAGAGAACACGAGATTCTCTTGCTCCCGAGATTACCGATACTAGGTCACTCCCGACAGTCTCGGAGGTCTAGACGGGACTGTAGTACTGATAAGCAAGCGATATCGCTCGGGCCGCGCTCCTATAGGAAGCATTGGCTTATACATTTCCCGGTTCTTTAAATATATATCATGTCGTAGCTCCTATAATACTTGATCAATCGCGCTGTAATTTTTTGGATTGATAGCTCAATGTCTAAGGAAAACGTAGGAAAAAAAATCGAACTGAAAATATTTTTTGGAAAGTGAGAAAAAAAATATTAACTTCGATGGAGATTGATGAGTTCAGAATAGACATTTGCAACTTCACCTTTGTAGGCTGATAACTTTTTTGTTTTTCACGTTAGATGGGGGGTTAAAGCGAGAGAAATGTTGAGAAAGGATGGAAATTACTTTTAAAAGTGATGGCCACTCAAAATTTTTACCGGTTCTCGAATAACGGCGAGTTAACCTGTTAGCGCAGGACTCATGACTCAAACGTTTGTTCCGTAAAATTTGTACGGAACCCTTCAACGCATGAAAACTCGTTATTGTACGGATAGTATTAATTGATATTTTAATGAAGATAGTTGAAAATGAGGCTATATAGTCCAAGATGGTTTACACTTTATAGTAATTAGGCTATCTTTTATAGCAACTAAATAAAAAAATTGTTTGTAACACAATGATATGAAACATGAAAATATTAAAAGCTGGTTCACAATAAACCGAGAACGGAAACGGCAACGAGAACTAGAACGGAAATATTTTTAAAATAAATGTATTTAAAGGTAAGCATTCACAATTAACTATTCTGAATGCTCACATTTAAATACTGTACATTTATTTTAACATTATTTCCGTTCTCGTTTCCGTTCCCGGTTTATTGTGAACCAGCCTTTACTATAGAAAACTACACTTTCTATTGGTGCACGTTATAAATTATTGTTACAGAACAATCATTATTGTATTCTAGCCATGTTACAATATAAAATTATATAGGCCTATATGATTTACAATAATTATCCTATGTTATAGGAACGACAATAACAAATTAAGAATTAATCAGATTTCTAATACTTGTACCTAATGATAACTTACAAGACAGTAATAAATAATAACCATCATAATAATCCTGATAATCATAATCTTAATCATCATAATGATTACGATAATGATGATAACAGTAATACTACTAATAATAATGATATAATGATGATAATAATAATAATAATAATAATCGCTGTAGAGTAACGGTTGGCACACCTGACTGTGAATCGATCGGCTTCCGGTTCGAATCTTGGTTGGGTCAAGTTAAGACTGGTTCACAATAAACCGAGAACGGAAACGACAACGATAACGGAAATATTGTTAAAATAAATACATTTAAATGTGAGCATTCACAATTAACTTTCACGTTCCCGTTTCCGGGCTCCGGCAATCTTCTCATTAATTGTGAATGTTCACATTTAAATACATTTTAATACTAGCTGTACCCGTGCGCTCCGCTGCACTTATTAGAAATAAATATAAAGTAATTACATAATTAAAATAGGACGTTTGATCCAGGGAACATTCGTGTTTGATAGAAGAATAAATCGTTTAATATGTTACTTAATTTAAATTGTATTTAAATAATTAAAATGCTATCATTTTGGTCCAGAGACCACTCATTTGGTGCAAATAAAACTCGTTTAACATTTTTCTAAATTAGTCTAGAATGCATCCTTTAATAAATCACTCCAAATTAATAGAGTTGATTGTGTAAAAATGTAAGAATTCACGATCTCCTATGCACTACTGCCATAGAACGAATAAATTTGTTTTTCTTCCTACTAAAAAATTTAATAGTTTGCACATAGCAGGTACGGAACAACGACGCTATAATCTGAGGCGGCGGTGGAAATGTATTGTATTGTTATTTTAAAACTCTTTTATATCCTTAAATATCAGTCCTATCAAAATTTTGCCTGGGATAAAACTTATCGACAATCATTTTTGAAGAACCTTCTGTTATGTAACATTTTTCACAAAAATCAATAATAAGCGAGATATTTCGGTTTATTTAATTCAGGCCGCCTTATAACCCCCCCCCCCTTTTAAATAAAGTATTTTGAATGCTACATAGCCTAAAATCTAAGTTATAACGAACTTAATTTATATTCCAATTTTCACTGAAATCCGTTCAGCCATTATCGCCTAAAAAGGTAACAAACATACAGACAGACAGACAGACTTAAATATCAGTCCTATCAAAATTTTGCCTGGAATAAAACTTATCGGAAATCGTTTTTAAAGAAATTTTTGTTATGTAACATTTTTCACAAAAATCAATAATAAACGAGATATTTCGGTTTATTTAATTCAGGCACCCTTATAACCCCCCTTTTAAATAAAGTATTTTGAATGCCATATAGCCTAAAATCTACGTTACAACGAACTTAATTTATGTTCCAATTTTCATCGAAATCCGTTCAGCCATTATCGCGTGAAAAGGTAACAAACATCCAGACAGACAGACAGACATACAAACACAAATTTCAAAAAAGCGATTTTCGGTTTCAGGATGATTAATTATATATGTTAACACCTATTATTTTTGGAAAAGCGAAAATTACCAGAAAAATTTCGCTTACAGATTTATTATTAGTATAGATTATTTCTCGTTGTCGTTTCCGTTCCCGGTTTATTGTGAACCAGCCTTTACCTGGCTGAGGTTTCTCGCCTCAACCCATTGAGAGCAAATGCTGGGTAACTTTCGGCGCTGGACCCTGGACTCATTTCGCTGGCATTATCATCTCATTCAGACGCTAGATAGCTATAGCAGTTGATAAAGCGACGTAAAGTAACTAATTTAATAATAATAATAATAATAATAATAATAATAATAATAATAATAACCCTCTTTTATTCTCTGTTGTTATGATAAAGCAAATATAAATGACACTCAGGAGGAAACGCAGAATAAATATGGGGGGAAATGCCTGTTATTATTCGGTTGAGAAGCTTTTGTCACCCAGCCTGCTCTCAAAAAACTTGAAAGTTAGAATTTATAAAACAGTTATATTACCGGTTGTTCTGTATGGTTGTGAAATTTGGACTCTCACTTTGAGGAACAGAGGTTAAGGGTGTTCGAGAATAAGATTCTTAGGAAGATATTTGGGGCTAAGAGGGATGGAGAATGGAGGAAGTTGCACAACGCAGAACTGCACGCATTGTACTATCACCTGACATAATTAGGAATATTAAATTCAGAGGTTTGAAATGGGCAGAACATCTAGCATGTATGGGCGAATCCAGAAATGGATATAGAGTGTTAGTTGGATGGCCGGAGGGAAAGGACGATTGGAGAAGCAGAGACGTAGATGGGAAGATAATATAAAAATGGATATGATGGTAGAGACTGAATTAATCTTGCTCAGGATAGAGACCGATGGCGGGCTTATGTGAGAGCGGCAATGAACCTCCGGGTTCCTTAAAATGCATTTGTAAGTAATTATGATCAATTTGTGAAAGGATCTACTCTGTTTCGTAATTCTGTCCTTCCTCTTGCAAAAGTGTTTCCATTTCACATGCAGCATTTTATCAGTTGGGAAACAAAAATATCTTTTGTCAGAGTCTTTGGTCCTTTATAATAATATAAATAAGTATCAATTATTTTATTTCGTCCTTACACAGCACAATAATTACCCATGCTGATGAAGATGCCGTTGCATAACAACGAAACATCCAGATGTGAACGCGCAATATAATAATACAATCGTGTGTTATCCATTACTATAGCGTATACAAAACACTATCGAATGATTAAATATGCAATGTCAACGAAATGCTGATAGCGAGAAAGTATATCATAGCTCCAACCATAACTTGTTATTGTTTTAGACTAGCTTAGGATTAGGTAACGGCTGAAAGTGCTGCATTATTTTGCTTCTCCAGAAAGCAGTAAGTAGTTCATTAAAATAGTGTGCCTTCTGTAAGAATGTCGACAATCATAATGTGCTGTATTATTGCATACCACACTGCTGTGCCTTCTTAAATTACTTTATGAACATTAATATTTCAGAAAGAGTCACGAATTTCAGTGATGAGCGGCGATTAAGCCGGCAGTCAGTGTACGCATTTCGTAACGATAAGTCGGCCGTGCGATAACAGGCCGGGACCCGGTATTCCTCGTTCCCGAGAGTGCCAATCTCGAGAATACGATTCTCGGAACTGGCGTTATCGGCCAGCCAGTCTCGCCTACGAGACGAGCGGGAGTAAGAGGCTGTTTGCCCGACTCTACTTTCTACTACCATGCAACAATCTTCATCAAACCACGGTTTCTTTTTCTTAGTTTCATAATAACCTATGCTCTGCTCAGCTGCAATTTTGATACTATCTCTGATATTTTCCCACACGCTATTAACATCTAATTCTTTCTCAACTTCGTCGGAACTTTCTAAAGTGGCAAACCTATTCGAAATTTCGACCTGATAATTTTGCTTAGCTTCCTCGTCCTTTAATTTCAAAATATTGAATAATTCCTCCGCACAGAAAGTGTTGGCTTTGCTTAAAAAAGGTACAGCGTTCGTTTTTATGGAATCGCAAATCCAGTTTTCGTTTCCTTTCATGTAGCTCACAGCAATTGATTTGGGCCTATCATATATCAATGAACACGGAACAGTAGTCGTAGTAGTAGTAGTAGTAGTAGTAATAGTAGTAGTAGTAGTAGTAGTAGTAGCGGTAGCAGTAGCAGTAGTAGTAGTAGTAGTAGTAGTAGTAGTAGTAGTAATAATATAGGCCTATTATATTACCAACTTTTATTCCCTGTAACTATAATTTCTCAGTTGTTTATCGAAGATGTGCTAAGAGCTAGATCGGGCTATTTTAGAAGTTCGATTTTATTCCAAAGTGAGGTTACAAAGTGAGTTTACCCCCATGTTTACATTGGTACCATGCTAGTGTAGTAGCCGGTGTGAGTTTGGGAATGAGTCTAGCTCAAGTGTTAATGCAATATATCGTAAAAGGTCGCAGTGTTGGGTCATAGTACCCCCCCCTCTGGAAAATTCCATTCTATTTACTTCTACTCTATGGAGGTAGTGATAGAATTAACCCTCTCGCTTAAGATAAAATAAATAATAATAATAAACTGCCCCTCATTGAGGGTAGCCCTTACAGACTCAGTATATCCTCAAACAATTATTATACATCTGTAAACATAGATATTACATTTTGAAGAAGGGAAACAAAGAAAAGAGCGTGAAAAATTACAATTGCTATTAATGTGGCACCATGTGATTAATTAGGATTTGGCAGGATTTTTTAACACAATTATCACAATGTCATCCCTCAGAGATGTTGGCAGAGCAAACTGCCGTCGAAATTCTTCGAAAAAAGCTGGTATAGTCCCTCGAGCACCTATGAGCAAGCCGAATACCTCAACTTGATATTAAAATAAATAGTAATATAATAATAATAATAATAATAATAATAATAATAATAATAATAATAATCTCTGTTATACTGTCCACTTATGACCTGTAAAATGGATAACATTACTAATTTACTAGTTTTACTAATAAGTTATAGGTTTGGAAGTAAATCCCGAAAAGACAAAGTATGTGATTATGTCCCATGACCAGAACATTTTACGAAATGGAAATATAAAAATTGGAAATTTATCCTCTGAAAAAGTGGAAAAATTCAAATATCTTGGAGCAACAGTAACAAATATAAGTGATACTCGGGAGGAATTTAGACGCAGAATGAATATGGGAAATGCCTGTTATTATTCGGTTGCTAAGATTTTATCATCCAGTCTGCTCTCAAAAATGCCGAAAGTTAGAATTTATAAAACAGTTATATTACCGGTTGTTGTGAAACTTGGACTCTCACTTTGAGAGTGGAACAGAGGTTAAGGGTGTTTGAGAATAAGGTGCTTAGAAAAATATTTAGGGCTAAAAGAGGGATGGAGTTACAGGAGAATGGAGAAAGTTACACAACACAGAACTGCACGCATTTTATTCTTCACCTGACATAATCAGGAACATTAAATCCAGATGTTTGAGATGGGCAGGGCATGTAGCACGTATTGGTGAATCCATAAATGCATATAGAATGTTAGTTGGGAGGCCGGAGGGAAAAAGACCTTTGGGGAGGCCGAGACGTAATTAATATTAAAATGGATTTGAGGGAGGTGGGATATGATGGCAGGGACTGGATTAATCTTGCTCAGGATAGCGATCAATGGGGGGCTTATGTGAGGGCGGCAATGAACCTCTGCGTTCCTTAAAAACCACAAGTACTAATTTACTACTAAAATAATAACTTATACAGTAATTAAATATAATAATAATCAATTAGCCTACACTAAAATAAAATAACTAATATCTCACAATTTTAGTGAATAAAAATACGTACCTAGAAGAAAAATAAAACGAGATACATGTATCTGACATAAATAAATGAAGCAATATATTATGTAGCATAAAATAAACTGCAGCATGAATACATGGCTAATAAAAATTAACAAAACAATGCAAATATAGTTCAACACAGAGCAGGACTGACATCATAAAAATAAATAATGTGAATGCTCAATGAATAAAGTAAGCAATATATCTCAATGAAAATAAATACGTAATTACATCCGTATAAATAATGACGGCACGGCAGCGATGTGAAGCACCCTTTGCATGACACTAACAATAAAATCGCGATACGTGATGTGTTCGTCGGTGTAAATAATTCATGGTTGGCTCCCACATTGACAATGGCAACAGGTGAACGCACCGTGGCGCCACGTCATCGATTGTTCGTCGTTCCCAGAACACTCCCGATGCGACCCACATTCACAACACGACGCACGTGCCCGCCACCTTGGGCCTCTGGTTAACACCACCAACACCACCGAGGAATTGATTTTTAAATAATTATCCCAAGGTCGGGAAAGTATGCGAATGGGTCGTCATAGAAACACAACCGAAAGACAAAACAATTGTCTGGTTTACGGCCAGGATATGTTACGGTAATACGGAGTGTCTCAAATTGATGTATACCAGTGGCGGTTCCTCGGGGGAGGGAAGGGAGGAACGTCCTCCTCACATTTTTCTTCTTCTGAAAGTAAATACCAAATAAAATATGTGCCTTAAAATTCGGGGAAGATTCGATAATTTTTAAGTTCACAGCTATAAGTAAACCTTGGTTGATCGAGTTTTAAACGACGCGCGCTCATGTGCTGTAGAAAACTGTGAGAAAGATGCGAGATTGTCAGTGTGGAGGAAAGTCACTCCATTCCTCCTTTACTGCAGTTAACACACATAGACAACAGCGCACTAGCGGCCAGAGAAAGAAGCAGAGTTTTAAAGCAAGTAAATGAACGGTGAGGGAGGAGATCCTCCTCTGAATCAACGCATGGGCGAGAAATAGAAACCGACTGGTCTTGCAGCAAGCTCGCTACCGCTGCCATCTAACAATGTTGCATTCAACCAGACTAACACATCTTCGAGGAGGCATAATAAAAACAGTTTTAACGCAAAGCTATGAAAGACACCATATAAATTTTTTTAAAATTATAAATGAAAATATATTATTTATTGCACTTTATATGTAAAATTATAAATGAAAATATATTATTCATTGCACTTTATATGTATAGGGTACTATTCATGATTTGAAACTTTCGAGGATATTTGAAAGCTAAAGTCGGGTTTGTATAAAACAAAGAGGAAGTAGTTCTACATTAGTATCGTAGATCATTTTGGCCACTGAAATTCACTTCCATTCATTGTCTACTAGACAGGACAACATCCAAGTTGTCAGTTTTGTACAAATATATTTGAAATTGAATGGAAGTGAAAACGTATTATATTTTGGACAATTATTTAGGAAACTCAGTTTACAAGAACAGATTATTGCTATGCTACACGGAAGCCAACCCGAACACTATCTGGTCTTACATGTATGCATGTAGGCTAATTTGTAGGATGTTTCATTCAAGAAAGTGTCATTTTGTGCAGTTAACTTCTTTCCTCCTCTTAAGAAATATGCGGGAGCCGCCACTGATATATACACTCTTTGAAATACTATTTCACAGCAAAGAAATGAGATAGAAATACTATTTTTGCGGTTTATGATTCAGAAGGCAATGGAAAGCATGGAAACATGTTCATCTTTTTATAAACAAACATGGCCGTGCAATAATCGTTCGATGAACGTAAGTGGATACTGAAATGTTATTGGAAAGTGGAGAATGTTGTTGAGGTTCAACGACGTTGGAGGGTTGAATTTGGAACACAATCACGAAGGTTAACTATCACAATAATCCGAGACAAGTTTGAAGTCGACGGAACGGTGCAATGTGTGTTGAAAGGGCGGTACGGAAGAAAGAGAAGTTACACCGATAGCGAGAGTGTTGACACAGTCATGCAGGCTTTTGCACAATCCCCAAAGAAGTGAATGGGGTAATGTTCTCGTGAGATTGGTATCAGCAAATCCAGCGTTCAACGAATTTTGCGAGCTCAAAAATGGAAGCCTTACATTTCGAGACTTGTCCACGCACTAAATGAGGACGACCCAGATAGGTGACTGGAATTTTGTGAATGGTTCTTGAACATGTGTGATGAAAGGGAAGATTTTCAAGACTTAACTGTTTGGTCAGATGAAGCCACATTTAAACTTAATGGCACAATTGTGTGTGTTGGGCTAACGAAAACCCACACATCTTTCAAGAAAAGGCCATTAATCTTCCAGGAGTAACAGTATGGTGTGGTCTGTCTTCCAGAGGAATAACTGGGCCGTACTTCTTCGAAGGGACTGTCAGGGTGAGAAATACCTGTAAATGTTGGAAACCACGATTTCACGTCTTAATGACCTCTTTGAGAATGAAAACGGCTTTTACTTTCAACAAAACGGGGCTCCAGTTCACTTTCATGTCAATTTGTGGAATTTTCTCGATCGCACACTCAATCAGAGATGGATAGGACGAAGAGGATGTGCTGAGGAGTTCCCGCCTCGATCTCTGGATTTAATCCCTCCAGACTTCTACCTATGGGGAGCTCTAAAGGACACAGTGTATGCCACAAAACCACAAACACTGGAGGAACTGAGAGTTCAAATTGAACATGTCTGCAATATATTCAATTAGCAACAATCCAGCTAGTATGTCGCTCTGTTGTACGTCGTTGTTGGGAGTGTACTGTGGCGAAAGGGGGACATTTTGAACATGTAAGGGTTAAGGAATACAAAACCGCAAAAATCGTATTTCTGTCTCATCTCGTTGCTGAGAAATAGTTTCAAAATGTGTATACATCAATTTGGGACACTCTGTATAATATAATATAATATAATATAATATAATATAATATAATATAATATAATATAATATAATATAATATAATACGAGTGATTGAGCTAGCTCAGACGGTAGAGACTACCCATGCCCTAAGAGGCAATTTAGGAACAACTCATAATCGCACTGTAATCGGATTTAGTCTGTAGAAATGAGACAAATAACGGAACTGAGGGAGTTATGAATTCCGCCGTCCATTGTTCCAGGGCCCCATTCGTCTCGAGACGTGAGACAGGCTCTGGATCCCCGGCGGACCCCCCACCTGGCTGAGTCTGTCACAATTCTTTAACAGTATTATGCATTTGTTGCTGATCGAACCTTGTGCAGACTTCATTATTATTATTATTATTATTATTATTATTATTATTATTATTATTATTATTATTATTATTAAACAGAACGAATTGTGAAAAAGATCTGGAATACTCTTTGAGAGTAAATTGTATTTTCATTGTCATATTGTTTACTTTACAATCACGCAATCAGAATAATACGTTAGGAGGTGATCAGAACATTGTTTAGCACAGGGTGGCGTACATTTTGAACATTTACTATGAAGAGTGTACCTACATAAACAACATACAGCATTTCTCAGAAGATACAATTTTTGTTGCTTTGTGAGTAAACAATAAAAGTTAGAAAAAAAAAGTTTCAGTAAAAGTTGTTTCTTTTTAAAAGTAGTTTCCAATGGTACCTTCAACGGCCCATGTTCTCATTTGAAATTTCGAAGTTGACCACAGGCACACCTACTTCCGGTTTGTTACGGGAAATGGTACTACCACCAATCGATTCATTACATAGGTTTTGGTTATCAAAATTCTTTATGAACAACCAGTATCATATAGTTTTCGAGAAAAAAGGCTGATACAATTAGTCTGAAACACCTGGTATACCTTACCCTTGAATATGCCAAATCCTATTTTGCTACATTATCTTACTTCTCTTGTACTTACATATCTGATTTCAACAGTTTGCGCTAATTACAGAGTTTCTTATTAGTTGACTACCCAACAATTCATTACGACTCAATCCATACAGTAATGTAATGAGCATGAAAACTTACCCCATTCTGCAATCAGCAACAGCCAGAACCGAGAAAAAAAGAAAAAAACAAATTATAAATATGAAACAGCAACATTATGAACATTAAAAGCGGTGTAAACATTGTGACACCTTAGCCCTAATGTTTTATGAGTTCATGATTGCTTCGAAAAAAATTACAGCTAAACAGAAAAAAAAAAAAAAAGCAGACTGAAACATTAGATTACTGAATTATTCAAATTAATTGAGCTTTGCTTATGCTTATGTGGCGTTATCACTGAAGTAAAGAAGCTCGGCGGAACTACAAACTAAAACTTGAAGAAAGAGCTACCAAGGTTCGCCTAGAGCTGCAACGCTCAGTGGAAAGAAGGAAATACATACAAAAGAAGTTACGAGTAGGCTATCATCCGGCTGATACATTACTTGGGATACCTGACAAGCAAACGTTCTGATGGAGGCAGATAAAAAAGTTGAATTTTTTTCTTCCACCATGTTAATAATGCCAAAAGAAGTCCTTATACAAATTTTGGCCACTCGATCGCAATTACGAGGCCGTCCAGAAAGTGATTTTCCCTGGGGCCGTTTATAGAAAAAAAGCACAATTGCATAGAAATATTTATTGAAACAGATACAGCAATTGTTGCGCTATTTGTCAACATATCCCCCACTGGAATTGAGACATTTATCATACCATGGGAGCCACCGGCGTGGCTCAGTCGGCTAAGGCGCTTGCCTGCCGGTCTGAAGTTGCGTTCGGGCGCAGGTTCGATCCCCGCTTGGGCTGATTACCTGGTTGGGTTTTTTCCGAGGTTTTCCCCAACCGTAATGTGAATACAAGGTAATCTCTGGCGAATCCTCGGCCTCATCTCGCCAAATATCATCTCGCTATCACCAATCTCATCGACGCTAAATAACCTAGTAGTTGATACAGCGTCGTTAAATAACCAGCTAAAATAAAAAATAATCATACCATGGGATCAATTTTTGTGTCGTAGAAGTCACCCGCCTCAGATCGGAACCAGTGTTTGACTGTGTCTGTACCTCTCTCTGTCGATCCCATGATTTAAGAAATGTCTCAACTCCGATGGAAAATATGTTGAAAAATAGCTCAACAATTGCTGTGTTCGTTCCAATAAATTTGTCCAATGAAATTGTATTTTTTTTTCTGTTAACGGCGCCTGCGAATTTATTTTTTACGGCCCTCGTAATTGCGGTCGAGTGGCCAAAATTTGTACAAGCACTTTTTTGACATTAATAACATGGTGGGAGAAAAAAAATTTAACTTTATCTGCCCCCACCCCCATCAGAACGTTTGCTTGTAAGCGTTATAATCACAAAAAGTGGGCGATTCTTCGAAGTCCGAGCGATGCGACGCTCATGACAAAACCTGTACGCACTTCCGGAACATCGAACATAGTCTAATAGTAAATTCTAACACACGTCTGAAAAACCAAAAATTTTTACTAGAAGACTTCATTTGTTTTCGAAAACCGAACCAAGGAGAAGGAAGTCAAGCATCACAAGTTCCCAGCATTGAATGTTAAGCGGGGACAGGCTTGTCTTGCAGTGTCACTTTGCAGCTTGCAGTCTGGTTAATTAGCGAGCGCATCCCATTAGAGACCGGCTCGCAACAGAAGCGCCGTCAGGTCTTGATATATTTATCCCTGTAATCAGACATCTATTCGCTACTAATTTACGTTATTTATTATCGATTCGGTCTCCCTATCAATCAATTCATCTGGTCAGATAACAAGAATCACTTTGTTGTGACAGCGGTGACATCACAGAATGAAAACCTAACAAGGGAACCGTCCTAGGTCGTGTAGCTTGCTTGAATTTAATGAAAATGCATTTTTAAGCTCATTTTCGTTCCTTAAAGAACGTGGTGATAGTCGTTCGTTTCGCTTTTTCTTCGTTTACGAAATATAGGCCTACTGATTTGAAAATCGATGCTACTTATGTCGCTTCTTGCGCGCACTCGTATCCTCATAGCTCCGCAACACCGTATCGCAGCTCCCATATTCATGCTCTAGTCCAGTGATGTCAAAGCAAGCGCATTTTTCTGACCTTGACGTCGTGCGCGGGCATCAAGAGCTAAGTATGGAAAGAGGAAGGGTTGTGTGTATGAATAAGCAACCTGTTGGATTAAGAAAACAGTGGTGGTGCACAAGCTTCAAACGGAACGTGAAATTTTATGTCGTTATTTTTATATGGCTTCTTTCTGTTTGATATTATCTATATTGTCTGTAAAACAAAAGTACTAACACTGATTTCTTAATATTGCACTTGTGTTTTAAACGTTAATAACATAATAAAGAGTTAGGAAGGAATATTCACATAAATTCCATAGTAGTACAATTATACTGTACTAAGTGGATGAAACACATCATTCATAAAGAGAGTGATAACCCAAAAAAAGAGATTGAGTATGACATGCTAAGTTGGAATTTATATTGATGGTATCTTTAGCCTTACAAAAGTAATCAATAAACTAGTCAAATAATACATTATGCAAAGAGCCTATAATGATAGTAATTAAGAAGCGATTATGGATGTTTATGAAACGAGCGCAAGCGAGTTTCATAATTTTCATACGAGCTTCTTAATTACCATTACAGGCGAGTTTCATACGACTTTTTATGCTCGACCATATTTCTAACTTGAAATTACAGTATTCAGATGTATACATTTTATTTGTATCTGACAAGATCGGAAGTGACCTTGTTCTAGGTCGTGAATTGTGAGATGTGCGCAGACGCGAAAGTATTGATTTTTTCCGAGGAACAATAATGTCATTGACCTTGTGTAATCCCGTTAAACTTGGTATAACTTTGATTATTGAATTCGACATTGAAAAACGAGATGACAAATTAAATTTATTTGAATATTATTTACAATAAACGGTAATTATTATAGTAACAGAACATGACCTTCTGCGACAGTATTGGATTCCCAGCCTCCGTGACTTTTCGCTAATTCTATTTCGATTGCATATCCGAGAATAATCGATACTTGCGGTTTTATAACGGTACAAAGCTGACTCGTTATTGGCTGAACACCTGTAAGCTGAGTTGTCATTGGCTGAAAACACCTGAACTTTAATGAGTAGGTGTACTTTAATGACATGCATTAAAGGACTGCTACCAGGTGTATAATTACTACATTTCGGCATGGTCGAGCATAAACAATATTACAGTACAAAGCAAAGTTACCTAGTTGCTGTATATGTTTTAAGTGTAACTAATATTCCATAACAAAACTCTTATCGCACTATGCTTTTAAGGTGATATTGGTGAGCAACTTCCTATCATCAGATTATTAAATTATTTTCTCGAAATGTGCTGAAGCTATAGAGCTGACATTTTTACAACACATGGGCACGTATCTTTTGCTTATAATGTAACAGTAGTTGCTTTGTTAATTCATTTCCTTACAAAGAATTTCCATGCGAATATTTTCAAAATTGTCAATACACTATTTTCAGTAATACGTATTTACGGTATATTACATTTACGAAAACATTCTGTAAGGCTACTAAATAAATAGGCCTATATCTGAAAATTTCTCTTTTCTATAAAAAAGGTTGAGACAATATTTCTTTTGAATAAAAAAATCAAACATGTGAAAAATGAGCATTAAAATTAAAACTTACATTCTTATAATGCACTTATACTTCTCAGACAAATCTAAAAATTAACATGGATACAGTTTTAATACGTTCTCTTCCCTTTATCTATTGAATCAGTGCTAGCCATCCCTGAATATAGCTCGACCAAGCGGTCTCTTTCCGTTCCGCTGTAAAGCGCTCAGGTTCTCATGAGCTCTAAAGCGCGCGCTTGCTCCTATGGGCATTAATTGACATGATTGCTCTAGTCTATTTTCTTTTTCTCATAACTCACATTAATAAAGTACTCATGGTGAAATACAAATCCAATTTGAATTTAAAATATGTATTAACTTTGCGACTCAAATATGATAGTGGGATTCGAAATGAAGTGATCGGAACAAAGAGCCATTGAACAGTACAAACATTTTATATAGGCTAGTTTTTCACACTATTTTGTAACATACACACTATTTCTAACATGCAACATTGTTGCAAGAACGTTATCAAACTTTTTCACATGTTTCTCAGTCATATATCCACACCTCTGCCATGCGTACTATACATCATATAGGCTAGTTTTTCACACTATTTTGTAACATACACACTATTTCCAACATGCAACATTGTTGCAAGAACGTTATCAAACTTTTTCACATGTTTCTCAGTCATATATCCACACCTCTGCCATGCGTACTATACATTTTATATAGGCTAGTTTTTCACACTATTTTGTAACACACACACTATTTCCAACATGCAACATTGTTGCAAGAACGTTATCAAACTTTTTCACATGTTTCTCAGTCATATATCCACACCTCTGCCATGCGTACTATACATTTTATATAGGCTAGTTTTTCACACTATTTTGTAACACACACACTATTTCCAACATGCAACATTGTTGCAAGAACGTTATCAAACTTTTTCACATGTTTCTCAGTCATATATCCACACCTCTGCCATGCGTACTATACATTTTATATAGGCTAGTTTTTCACACTATTTTGTAACACATACACTATTTCCAACATGCAACATTGTTGCAAGAACGTTATCAAACTTTTTCACATGTTTCTCAGTCATATATCCACACCTCTGCCATGCGTACTATACATTTTATATAGGCTAGTTTTTCACACTATTTTGTAACACACACACACTATTTCCAACATGCAACATTGTTGCAAGAACGTTATCAAACTTTTTCACATGTTTCTCAGTCATATATCCACACCTCTGCCATGCGTACTATACATTTTATATAGGCTAGTTTTTCACACTATTTTGTAACACACACACTATTTCTAACATGCAACATTGTTGCAAGAACGTTATCAAACTTTTTCACATGTTTCTCAGTCATATATCCACACCTCTGCCATGCGTACAATACATTTTATATAGGCTAGTTTTTCACACTATTTTGTAACACACACACTATTTCCAACATGCAACATTGTTGCAAGAACGTTATCAAACTTTTTCACATGTTTCTCAGTCATATATCCACACCTCTGCCATGCGTACTATACATTTTATATAGGCTAGTTTTTCACACTATTTTGTAACACACACACTATTTCCAACATGCAACATTGTTGCAAGAACGTTATCAAACTTTTTCACATGTTTCTCAGTCATATATCCACACCTCTGCCATGCGTACTATACATTTTATATAGGCTAGTTTTTCACACTATTTTGTAACACACACACTATTTCCAACATGCAACATTGTTGCAAGAACGTTATCAAACTTTTTCACATGTTTCTCAGTCATATATCCACACCTCTGCCATGCGTACTATACATTTTATATAGGCTAGTTTTTCACACTATTTTGTAACACACACACTATTTCTAACATGCAACATTGTTGCAAGAACGTTATCAAACTTTTTCACATGTTTCTCAGTCATATATCCACACCTCTGCCATGCGTACAATACATTTTATATAGGCTAGTTTTTCACACTATTTTGTAACACACACACTATTTCCAACATGCAACATTGTTGCAAGAACGTTATCAAACTTTTTCACATGTTTCTCAGTCATATATCCACACCTCTGCCATGCGTACTATACATTTTATATAGGCTAGTTTTTCACACTATTTTGTAACACACACACTATTTCCAACATGCAACATTGTTGCAAGAACGTTATCAAACTTTTTCACATGTTTCTCAGTCATATATCCACACCTCTGCCATGCGTACTATACATTTTATATAGGCTAGTTTTTCACACTATTTTGTAACACACACACTATTTCCAACATGCAACATTGTTGCAAGAACGTTATCAAACTTTTTCACATGTTTCTCAGTCATATATCCACACCTCTGCCATGCGTACTATACATTTTATATAGGCTAGTTTTTCACACTATTTTGTAACACACACACACTATTTCCAACATGCAACATTGTTGCAAGAACGTTATCAAACTTTTTCACATGTTTCTCAGTCATATATCCACACCTCTGCCATGCGTACTATACATTTTATATAGGCTAGTTTTTCACACTATTTTGTAACACACACACTATTTCTAACATGCAACATTGTTGCAAGAACGTTATCAAACTTTTTCACATGTTTCTCAGTCATATATCCACACCTCTGCCATGCGTACAATACATTTTATATAGGCTAGGTTTTCACACTATTTTGTAACACACACACTATTTCCAACATGCAACATTGTTGCAAGAACGTTATCAAACTTTTTCACATGTTTCTCAGTCATATATCCACACCTCTGCCATGCGTACTATACATTTTATATAGGCTAGTTTTTCACACTATTTTGTAACACACACACTATTTCCAACATGCAACATTGTTGCAAGAACGTTATCAAACTTTTTCACATGTTTCTCAGTCATATATCCACACCTCTGCCATGCGTACTATACATTTTATATAGGCTAGTTTTTCACACTATTTTGTAACACACACACTATTTCCAACATGCAACATTGTTGCAAGAACGTTATCAAACTTTTTCACATGTTTCTCAGTCATATATCCACACCTCTGCCATGCGTACTATACATTTTATATAGGCTAGTTTTTCACACTATTTTGTAACACACACACTATTTCCAACATGCAACATTGTTGCAAGAACGTTATCAAACTTTTTCACATGTTTCTCAGTCATATATCCACACCTCTGCCATGCGTACTATACATTTTATATAGGCTAGTTTTTCACACTATTTTGTAACACACACACTATTTCCAACATGCAACATTGTTGCAAGAACGTTATCAAACTTTTTCACATGTTTCTCAGTCATATATCCACACCTCTGCCATGCGTACTATACATTTTATATAGGCTAGTTTTTCACACTATTTTGTAACACACACACTATTTCTAACATGCAACATTGTTGCAAGAACGTTATCAAACTTTTTCACATGTTTCTCAGTCATATATCCACACCTCTGCCATGCGTACTATACATTTTATATAGACTAGTTTTTCACACTATTTTGTAACACACACACTATTTCCAACATGCAGCATTGTTGCAAGAACGTTATCAAACTTTTTCACATGTTTCTCAGTCATATATCCACACCTCTGCCATGCGTACTATACATTTTATATAGACTAGTTTTTCACACTATTTTGTAACACACACACAGTTTCCAACATGCAACATTGTTGCAAGAACGTTATCAAACTTTTTCACATGTTTCTCAGTCATATATCCACACCTCTGCCATGCGTACTATACATTTCATATAGGCTAGTTTTTCACACTCTTCTGTAACACACACACAGTTTCCAACATGCAACATTGTTGCAAGAACGTTATCAAACTTTTTCACATGTTTCTCAGTTATATATCCACACCTCTGCCATGCGTACTATACATTTTATATAGGCTAGTTTTTCACACTCTTCTGTAACACACACACAGTTTCCAACATGCAACATTGTTGCAAGAACGTTATCAAATTTTTTCACATGTTTCTCAGTCATATATCCACACCTCTGCCATGCGTACTATACATTTTATATAGGCTAGTTTTTCACACTCTTCTGTAACACACACACAGTTTCCAACATGCAACATTGTTGCAAGAACGTTATCAAACTTTTTCACATGTTTCTCAGTCATATATCCACACCTCTGCCACGCGTACTATAACTTATTAGCTTGTCTTTGAGGACACGTGAATGAAACTGTTCATATACAACAGAAAGGAATGTCATTATGAAGCCCCTATCGTGCAATGTGTCTGGAATGTTTTCATAGATAATTTTGTGTCTGAAATACTTTCTAGTCTTCGAATTACAATATTATGTTGCCTAAAAAAATACACATCCAAGCGTTGAAAAAATCTTGTCGTTTCTGGAGGGATAATTTGTGTTTTAATTCTCTTACCATCTAAAATATTGTTTATTCCTTCATCAGTAAATATAGTGTCATTTATTCTGACCACTCCAGGAATCCAGAAGCAGTAGTGTGTCTTTCTTAACATCCTGGAGAAATACGTACGGTATTTTAACCTCTAGGAGCCGTGCGTTCATTATAGTGGCCAGCTATTATTATGATCATGACGTAATCTAATATGTTCATTTTGTTGGAGTATAGACCGATAAGCAGAATATAAATAGGTATGGATTAAATGGGACCGTCAAATGCTTATCTACTAATATAGTATTAAATAATATGTTACAATTTATACAACATGAACGTTTTCGGCATCATTTTGTGCCATCTTCAGATGTTAAAATAGTCTTTGTGCATGCTTAATATGTGCTAACAGTGGTGAAACATGGGTGACACACGACATAATGATTGTGTACGATTTAAATGAACTTACGTGGTATTATGTAAAATTAATAAACTTAAATGTTGGTACTGAACTTTAATTTAATTACTAATGTAAATATGAAGTAGTACAAAACCTCTTTTTTTAATTGGGTTATTTTACGACGCTGTATCAACATGTAGGTTATTTAGCGTCTGAATGAAATGCAGGTGATAATGCCGGTGAAATGAGTCCGGGGTCCAGCACCGAAAGTTACCCAGCATTTGCTCGTATTGGGTTGAGGGAAAACCCCGGAAAAAACCTCAACCAGGTAACTTGCCCCGATCGGGATTCGAACCCGGGCCACCTGGTTTCGCGGCCAGACGCGCAGACCGTTACTCCACATGTGTGGACAAACCTCTTTTCCTACTAAGGCAATTATGTAAGGACAATTTTTAGGGCATTTTAAGGGCAATTTTGTAAAAGATTTTTAGGTCATAAATGCATTGTTTTTAGGATATTTTTTCATGATTTATAGGTCATCAAAATCCTAACCCTAGTAATGTCTAAGAAATTTATGGATTTCTTGTTTCCTGAACTAGTGTGTAGTATACCCATAGTTTTGGATGTATTTTGTTTATGTATTTGTGTATATTTTCAATCTGTCTTTTGTTTCCTTTGTAAAGTATTAGCATGTCGTCTACGTATCTGTGGCAGTAAATGATGTTGTCTGCGTGTTTGCTGTTGTCCTGGTTTAGAATGTATGTTGTATGTTATGTTATTCATTGTTTACATATTACAAGTTAAGTGCATTTTATTTAAGGTTCTATATTAGCCTTTATAGTATGGCTGAATGAGAGATGATAACGTATTCACATCTGTAATTCCGTAAATGTTAAACAGTTGTTAGTGTACTATTGAAAATAGTAACTGTCAATTATCCGGAAAAAAGGTTCTTTTGGTTCGAATAAAATGGAATCTACAACATATCTATACTAATAATAAATCTGTAGCCAAATTTTTTCTGGTAAGTTTCGATTTTTAAAAAATAATTGGTGTTAACATGTATAATTAACCATCCTGAAACCGAAAATTGTTTTTTTTTTAATTTTTGTTTGTATGTATGCCTGTCTGTCTGTATGTTTGTTACCTTTTCACGCGATAATGGCTGAACGGATTTCGATGAAAATTGGAATATAAATTAAGTTCGTTGTAACTTAGATTTTAGGCTATATGGCATTCAAAATACGTTATTTAAAAGGGTGATTATAAGGGGGCCTGAACTAAATAAATCGAAATATCTCGCTTATTATTGCTATTTGTGAAAAATGTTACATAACATAAGTTTCTTTAAAAATAATTTCCGATAAGTTTTAT
Source organism: Periplaneta americana (assembly GCF_040183065.1). Lineage (NCBI taxonomy): Eukaryota > Metazoa > Arthropoda > Insecta > Blattodea > Blattidae > Periplaneta > Periplaneta americana. The sequence continues at coordinate 20,190,549 of NC_091130.1, forward strand.
TCTATGCAAAATTTTGATAGGACTGATATTTAAGGATATACAAGACTTTTAAAATAACAATACAATACATTTTCACCGCCGCCTCAGATTATAGCGTTGTTGTTCCTACAGTAACTCCTATGTGCAAAATATAAAATTTTTGAGTAGGAAGGAAAAACACATTTATTCATTCCATGTCAATGGTACATAGGAGATAGTGAATTCTTACATTTTCGAAAGTAAGAAATATAATTACATATCACTGTTTATGCTGTATCACTATTTAAGTTATTTGAAGGGTTCAGAACCATAGCGGGCCAAGCGTCGTTTACTGAAGACGTAGAAAACAATGATTAAAATTAAGTTATTACCATAATTCAGTGGAAATATATAGCAAGTATTATAAAGTATACACATTAAAATTAAAAGATATGTCAATCGTCATTAAACTATGGTTGCATCTAATAACAATTAAGGAACATGTTAAAGGAATTGTCACTGCACCAAATGAGTGGTCTCTGGATCAAAATGATCGCATTTTAATATTTAAATACAATTTAAATTAAGTAACATATTAAACGATTTATCCTTATATCAAACACGAATGTCCCCTGGATCAAACGTCCTATTTTAATTATGTAATTACTTTATATTTATTTCTAACAGGTGCAGCGGAGCGCACGGGCACGGCTAGTTATGAATAAGAATACAGCATTTTCTAACATTCTGTGGTACTCAAAAAGAACATGTGCTGAAAAGAAAGTCGCTATTGTGTATTGCAAATTTATTGTGTATTGCTTATCATTTCTTTATTGTGTATTGTTTATATTGTGTATACCACTTGCCACAGGGTGCATGCCCACTTGCAGTGTAAATAAATGCATACATACATTTAGATAAAGAGATGTCGTGAACCAATGACGCTTCTACAACGCGGATTGATACAACCTATGAGATTTCTTTCTTGACCTGAATGGATTGTGACCACCCTGTACGGAGACTTCATGGTACATGGAGTCCTTATCTCAAAACATCGTCTGAATGCTCTTAAAGTTCGTCCATAGAATTTCCGAACACACTGTACAATGAACAACTGTAATGCCTTGTCAATATCCGACACGTTTTCAGAAAGCCTTAAATCGTAAACTTGTTGTAACCATGGTAACAGTGAAGGATTACCAGGGAGATAAAATCGCAGGCCATAGTATTATGTAACACGTTTTCAATTCAGATACTAACAATAAACAAAAACAATCGCAACAAATCGTTTCGCTCTCCCATTTAAATCCCACAAGCGATTCTTCCGGTGAAATCTGTCGAATGACAAAGGAATTAATATAGAATCGCGTCCGCCATTGTAAATCTGGAGTAAGATGGCGGTCTTAACCGATTTCAAGTCATAGAACAAGACCCAGCTGTCGGAATACATCCATTCTTAATTCCAAAGCCCCCTGGACCATGCAGCTTCGTGGTTTCACATTCCCAAAGCCGGATTTCCTCATTCAGACGGAATCCGATAAAAACACAAAAACGCACTCTGCGACTGTGTATCGACTTGGAGCACCTCGCTGAAATGTTACCAGTGTCGGACACGGATTGTCTCAAGGCCCATTCATATTACAACATGTTCCTTCAACTTTCTGCTGCAACCGCTCCTCTCGGAAATTCCTTCCAATGCCCGAGAACATCGTCCCAGATATCATGTTACACATATTTTGTGAGACATATGATTTCCTTGTTTTACATATGTTATTTTTTACATGGTTTCCAATTATTAGGCCTATATGCATAATCAACAGTAATCTCACTAGACGTTTTGATTTTATCGATAAATCTGCGAGTGGAACACGAGCAGATTTATCTAGAGAAAATCAAAACTCGAGTGGATTTAATTGACTATTACACGATTAGAAGAAAGTATATAAAGATTAGAAGTAACTAAGTACTCCAATACAATAAAATATTAATTGAGGGGCTTAGAACAAAAAGCACGTAAGTGACATTATTAAAAAAAATGAGGTTAGTGCGTGTTGTGATAGCCCAAAAGGATGTTTCTTTGGGATAAAATCAGGCAAGTGATCACACTGTGCAGTGCTGGTATATGGGCATCATTTCACCAAACTAGTGTATAATATTTCATTGTAGAACTTTAACTGTAATTTCCTCAAAACTAGGTTTATGTCACTTACCTGCTTTTTGTTCTAAGCCCCTCAATTGACTTACGAAAATATAACTGTCTTCAAATGTATTATTGTACCATCTCAACATTACAAATATTACGCTAGATGCATGCTAGATGGCAGTAGTGAGCAATGCCTTCTCGTCGAGAAGTTCTCGATCTATACACGATGGCAATGTTACTAGTCAAGAAGGCTTTGTTGATTCAGTTTCATTTCTATTAAAACAGTTGCATTCCATTTCAATTATCAGAATCCCAGTAATCAACGTCATTTGACAGATGATTTTCAATTAATCTTAATATTAAACAATCTCTGATACGTGACTATCCATAATATCATATAGCAGAAGCTATAACATAACCTAACTAACATACACAAGTGTTAGAAAAGTTTTAATTAACGACGATGATATAAAAAATAAACATGAATAATTTGAAAAGGAATAATTATTGAATGTACAATTTTCAAATTTGAATGTGGTTGGTGCTTCAATTGATGTTATATTGGACGTGTGCGTAATAGAAGTGGAACTCGTTGATTTAGGCCTACATGGTGTATTCAACTTATTCAGGATTTCCGAATGAATAATTTTAAAAGAAATAATTATTGAATGTACAATTTTCAAATTTGAATGTGGTTGGTGGTTCAATTGATGTTATATTGGACATGTGCATAATAGAAGTGGAACTCGTTGATTTAGGCCTACATGGTGTATTCAACTTATTCAGGATTTTCGAATGGTGCTCTTCATTTATTTGTAAATCGGATTTCAGAAGATGCATAGGTATAATCAGTGATTTTTATTAATTCTTGTTCTTGAATGCTAATGCGAGTCATATTTGAAACTGCTGTGCATCGACTGGAGTGGTTTGTAATTATATATTTGACGTCCAGACCAGCGTAGTTTCAAATGTTGGCAAAGAAAGAAACAAATGCTAGGGACGCGATAAAATTAAACGAATGCTAGGGACGCGATAAAATTAAACAAATGCTAGGGACGCGATAAAATTGTGCGATAAGCATCCATGATTGGTTGAAATACGTCCTTTCGTACCGTTTTATTGGTCAAAAGTAGTATGACGTAGTAAGAGTGTAATAGTCACCTTGATCATGCACTGATTTACTAATCAGCTGAAAACATTCATACATCTTGATACTTCTAGATATATTCCGTTCGTCGTCAAGTTCTTCTTCATCTTAGAACTTCTTGTAGTCCACGGTAGTGTTGTAATTGCTGTACTAGCCTTTGTATTCGAGGCACACGGGTTCAAACCTGGTCGAGAACGATGGATTTTAGATGCCGATAACATTTTTAGCATGACAAAACAAAGCTGTGGATCCAGTCCTCTTATTTTTATTGGATGTAAAGACTTTTTAAGGGGAGGGGATGGTATTTTTTAAAACCTTTTTCCTATTTGGTGTAAAATAATAATTTTTTGCATGTAGAGAGCTCATAGCTGTGGCAACTCAACCAAATAAAATATTTTGAAAAAAAAAAAATTATTTGGGGGCCCAAAATTGAAAAAACATATACCCAATGCAGGATTGTACTAAAACCGATATATCTAAACCATTTTTAAAGATAGATTCACACAGTTTTTTGCAATGTACTTGCAAAAGCATGTTCTACAAACTGTCTGTAACAGAATTTTGACATTTGTAAAATAAATAATTAAAATTTAATAACAATTTTATGATTTCCTTTCTTGCAAACAAACGGACGTATTTTTTAAATGAAATCAATTAACAAAATTTTCTTACAGAGAAAAATTTCCTAATAGTCTACTGAATGTGTGTTCTAAATTTCATGCATGTATCTTTAATAGTTCAGAAATTATATCCATTTTTGTCTCGCAATGTATAAAAAAAAAAGAAGTTACTGGAAAACGATAAAAGCCGGCGTGTGATGGCGCAGGAAGTTTAAAAATGACGTCTCAACATCCGATAAGGGCACAAATACCCACAAAATGTTATGCAATGCATTCCACACATATCAAAGGGTATTTTAAAGAAAAAAAAATTGAAAATTCAATTTATCGGAAACAACAATAAAAGTGGGCGAGTGATTTAAAAATCCATAACGCAGGAAGTTTAAAAATGGCGACTCAACATCCGGTAAGGGCACAAATACCCACAAAATGTTATGCTATGCATTCCACACATATCAAAGGGTATTTTAAAGAATTTTTTTTTTTTTTTGAAAATTTAATTTACCGGAAACAACAATAAAAGTGGGCGAGTAATTTAAAAATCCATAACGCAGGAAGTTTAAAAATGGCGACTCAACATCCGATAAGGGCACAAATACCCACAAAATGTTATGCTATGCATTCCACACATATCAAAGGGTATTTTAAAGAGAAAAAAATTTTTTGAAAATTTAATTTATCGGAAACAACAATAAAAGTGGGCGAGTGATTTAAATATCCATAACGCAGGAAGTTTAAAAATGGCGACTCAACATCCGATAAGGGCACAAATACCCACAAAATTTTATGCTATGCATTCCACGCATATCATAGAGTATTTTAAAGAATTTTTTTTTTAAATAAATTCATTTTTCACAAAAAAATACTATCCTCTCCCCTTAACGTTTATTGTTGTTTATTGTTAATAAAATAACATTGACAGAAATACAATCTTAGTTCTTCCCTTAAGGAGCAAAAAACTCGTGCTCAGGGAGGTATCTAAACACAAAGATAAACACAAAGATAATTTTTTGACACAAATTGGGTGAAGAAAAAAAAATGTACAGGAACAAATTAAATTTAAAAATACAATTTCAATTTTAACAATTTAAGTCATACAAATACATATAGGTACATATTAAATCAATATATATTCTGTAAAAATTAAATTCCTAACGCTATTTTTGAAATTTCTGACACTAAAATTTTCCAAATTTGGGTATTTATCAATTATTTTATTGTATAACCTTGGACCAAAGTAGATACCATGGCTCAGAGCTGTGCTTGTGAAACACTTTGGTTTCTCTAGTCGTATAAAATCGGATCTTTTAGTTCCATATTTATGATGATACAATTTGAATTTACTACGGTTTTTATGTATGAAGATTAATAAGGCAATATAATAAATCTGTTTAATTTTCAAAACATTAAAATCAGTAAACAAAAGCTCGGATGAGTAATCAATTGGTTTATTAAGGCATATTTTAATTATTCTTTTCTGAATAAGTATTAGTGGAGTGAGATTAGAATTACAAGCATTTCCCCACCCTAAAATTCCATACTAGAGAATGGATTGAAATAAAGCTAAATAAATGAGACGTAAAATATTAATTGGTAAATATGACCGAAGTATAACAAAGATATAAATTGTTTTACGTAATCTATTGCATAAATATGTAATATGTTTATTCCATCGTAAGTGTTGGTCGATTGTAATGCCTAAATACTTAACTTCTGAGGATTCGGTTAATAATGGGACATTCACAATTTTGAGAAGAACAATCTGAATGATGAATTTTGAGCCTAAAGGAAGATTGAGGAGATTGAAGACCACTGGACCTTAGTGAAAATGGAACAACAGTTGTTTTGGATGTGTTTAAGGAAAGAGCGTTTGAATCAAACCACTCTTTAATTACCTGTAATCCATTATTCGCATTAATATAAGTGCCTTCCCAAGATTGTTCACCAAAAAGAATTACGGTATCATCCGCATATGAATATATAACCCCATTATATTTGCGTAAATCTGATAATAACAAATCATTTATATAAATCAAGAATAAAATTGGACCAAGAACTGTGCCCTGAGGGACCCCTACTTTTATGTTTTGAGTAAAACTAAATTCATTATCAATTTTAGTTACTTGATTTCTGTTATTCAAAGATGAGTTAAATAAACTTAGAACATTACCATTAATGCCTAACAAAGACTAATCACAGAAGATATGAAAATAGATTAGCAAAACTGGAGCGACATTGATAGGGAAGAAAACCGCACAAATCTTAACAGAATGCCTGGAATATTATTTCATATACTCTGCAGGGTCTAGCAAGGAGTGACGATATGTTGGATACAGTTAATTTCGCTGCAACGCCCAAAACTACGCCGCAATATTATTATGATATCTTGGAGGTGGCAGTGTCTTCTTAAACAGTCATTTCCTCTTCACGTCGCTCGTCAGTTGCAGAGGAGTTACGGGACATTTATATCTGATGCCGCTTGATGGCCCAGCAGATGGTCGAACGAAGGGACAGCCAGTCCGTCGCCGGTCCGACAGGGACAACAAGAATACCCAAACCGCCCTTCAGTGAGAAGTACTTCTGCAGTAATTGTCACGGAGTAGGCCTACAGAGACAGCCAACATTTCTTCGGAATATACAGGGTGCGTCAGAAAGAACGGATGGATTTCACATGGCAAGAAAATTGTAAAGATTCATCAAATCAAAAATTTATTGTTATCAACATATTCACCAATACATGCAGTTTATTTATGGAAAACAACATTATCCATATGATGTCCTTGGCTTTCAATACAGGCATCGAGGCGTTTTCTGATGTTCGCCATCACTTTCACAGTCATAGCTGGTGCAATTGCCACGATTTCTTCACGAATCGCTGTCTTCAGTTCGTCCAGTGTATGTGGTCGATGTTTACAAACTTACGCCTTCAAATGGTCCCAAAGAAAGAAGTCGCAGGGCGCGAGATCTTACCGTAGCCTCGGACAATCTCGGTGCAATAGAATTTCGTCCAGGTGATTTCTTCTTTCATGTTGAACCTGTGATACGAAATGAAGCCACCCACCGCAAAATTGTATTCCGAGTAGGAATCCTAGCGTGACATCCGATGTCGAAATGAGTCCTGAGTGGCGATCACAGACTCTTCATTTTTCAAAAATGTCTCTACGATGAAAGCACGTTGTACACCAGACCAACACCATATTCTCAACTGAAACTGCATTCTATGGCTGACCCAACAGTCGTGGTCCCCCTCACTATATCTCTCTCCTCCTTATGTATCGATAGTTTGAAATCCATCCGTTCTTTCTGACGCACCCTTTATATGATAAGAACTTTCTTGTGTTAAATATTAACGTACCTTGTTAACATGTTTCGACCTATTTTGGGTCATCTTCGGAACTGGTCGTTGTTGGTCTTGACGCCTCTTGTTTCCTGTGTGGGTGCGTTCGTAGTGTAGAGTCAAAGAGTGTATGTGTTTTGAAATTGAGTTGTGTTGAGAATATCGTTGGGGTGTGTTTTCGTGTGTCTGTATATTTCATATTGTTGTAGTGTGTTGAGTTTCTGGCTTTTTGGTTGGATGTGCAGTATTTCCATGTCTGTGTTGATGTCTCTGTAGGTGTGGTTGGCATTTGTGATGTGTTCTGCATATGTGGAGGTGTTTTGTATCATGTAAGTAAATCATTAGACGTAGGTATGTTTAGAATCAATTACTGCTGAATTTACATCACATTAAATTACGTTATTTTATGGGGACTCTAAACATTGAAATTCTTTATTAGTAGGCCTTTCAACATTTATTGTTAGCAGAGTGCTAACTCTTTTTACTGAAAGGCGGTTTCTAATTCCAGTTTTTACAAGATTCATGCACCTAAATCCTCGCTCACAATTTACAGTATGCGATGGAATTGTATAAATCAGCGTTTCTCAAACTATGGTCCGCGGACCACCTGTGGTCCTCGAGGTCTGCCCTTCTGGTCCTTCAAAAAAGACAGAAGAAAAAATGAAATTCAAACGAATTGCGTATCACACTACAGTTGAAAATATCTGAGTTTGAAAATGACACATGTCAATTGCCTTTCACTTTTTCTCCCAGTCCTACATACTGACATTATATTTAAATTTATTACCTACTCGTCTACCGACTTCCCACTCTACTCTCAGCAACAAAAGAGGGATTTAAAGCACTATGAACGTGGTGTTTCTCGCCATCTTTTCCCTGCACACCAGTTGATGACATATGGCTAAGTACATTGGCATATCTTTCAGATGTATTCTCAAAACAAAACGAACTAAATCTCTGTTTACAAGGTAATTCCTTGACTGTTCTCAATGCGCATGAGGAAATAGTGCTCGAGAGAAAACTCGGTTTGTGGGTCAGTTGCGTAAAACAGAGGATTTTTTCACTATTACCAACCCTAGAGTCTTTTTTGGTTGAAATGATTTCGTTATTATTCATTATTATGCAATGACATATGTTCGCATCTCGAAACTCTGAGGTCACAAATTCGAACTTATTCTCCAAGTAAATATGACAAATTTTCATGGGTTCGTGAGTGCTTAATAGATTATAATTCAGTTTGCTTCTATGTATCTGTGTGAGAAAGGGTTTTCACCACTAACTCTAATAAAAACAAAGTACCGTAATCGACTCGATGTATGTGACGATTTCAGACTTAAGCTTACCAACATACATCCAAACATAGAACTGTGCAAGAATCGGCAGCCTTATCTATCTCATTAATATGAGTACCAACATTTATTTTGTTTATGCTCGACCATGCCGAAATGTAGTAATTATACACCTGGTAGCAGACCTTTAATGCATGTCATTAAAGTACACCTACTCATTAAAGGTCAGGTCTTTCAGCCAATGACGACTCAGGTTACAACTGTTCAGCCAATGACAGGTCAGCTTTCTACCGTAAAAAACCGCAAGTATCGATTATTCTCGGATATTCAATCGAAAGAGAATTAGCGAAAAGTCACGGAGGCTGGAAATCCAATACTGTCGCAGAAGGTTATGTTCTGTTACTATAATAATTAGCGTTAATTGTAAATAATATTCAAATAAATTCAATTTGTCATCTCGTTTTTCAATGTCTAATTTAATTTCAATGTTATCTCTGTAGGTTCTTATGCCCTAGCAAGGTCAATGTGGACATCTGTTTCTCGGAAAAAATCAATACTTTCGCGTCTGCGCACATCTCACAACATACGGGACATTGCTCCAGGTCAGATACAATAAAATTAATAATATCAAGTTAGAAATATGGTCGAGCATAAAAAGTCGTATGAAACTCGCCTATAATGGTAATTAAGAAGCTCGTATGAAAATTATGAAACTCGCTTGCGCTCGTTTCATAAATATCCATACTCACTTCTTAATTACCTTCATTATAGGCTCGTTGCATAATGTACTGTTAGTTAATAAGTTAAAGATTATCCAAACTCTAATAGCCTTGACTTATTTAAAAAAAAAACGAAAATGAATTTTTTCTATTAACATTAACTTAATTAGTTAATACTAATATAGAATTAATTTTAATTAATGAATTGTTTTAAAATATAAACATGCTATACTGATATTAAAATATGCTACAAAAATGACAAATTTTCTTTCGAAGGGAACAAGAGTAAGGTGGTCTGCGGAACTGTTCTGACTTTAAAAAGTGGTCCCCACTTCAAAAAAGTTTGAGAAAAGCTGGTATAAATCAATTAGAAGAAACTGTTCACTTAACTTACATGAATTGCACCAACTGCTTGAAATCCATTCCTGAACATCTATTTCTCAACACCTTTTTGAACATGTCCATGCTATTAGCATTTAATTTAATTTCAGATTAGTTCAAACACATCTCTGATACAATTTTCTTCATTACCATCTTCGTTTTTGAAGTCCAATGTGGTGGTCACATTTTTGGACATTTACATTCAAAGTTTGTTGCATTTTTAGGAAGTAGCAAAATGCGTCAAATGCGACTGTGGGGTAAACCCTGAAGAAAATTAAAAATATATGCTCAGATGACCTTGTCTGAAACTTAAAACTTAGTTACGAGTTTCTATTTCACTGCAAATAAGATATTTAATTACGTAAGAACCCTACCCTAGTAACGAGGGACAGATGTCTTTAGACACCCAGTCAGAGTGGATCCAGATCCGAGGCCTTGCGTATGAGTAAGTAGGTAATGAAAACACAAACCAGCCTATTCATGTGCATGGCTAGTGGCTACGTGACAAGAGGAAAAAAAAAAAAAAAACAGACAGTAACACTAAGTAATATTTAAATAGCCATTATAATAAAAATTTCAACTTAACGCTTATAGTATTTTTACGATGTGTGAACAAACACAAAAAGTAATTCCACATCGTTAAGTTTTTCATACCAGTATCCGTCATCGTTTGATAGTTATGAAAAAGACAATGTGGAAGAGGTGGGGAGGGGGCTAATGTACGCAAGCTGTTGCCATAACGCGGACCCAAGGACCCTGCCTGCGCTATAAACGTGAAAACGAGAGAGTGGTCGGCACTACTTCATTATCTGACGATAAATCATTGGTAAACGATCCGTGGGGAGCAACCCTCTGGTTTATACCTGGTGTGCTGAAGACTTCCAGCAAACTATCAAGTCTTTCTCTATGAAATTTAATAATTATAACGTCCATTTTAATGACTGCATAATAATAATAATAATAATAATAATAATAATAATACTTACTTACTGGCTTTTAAGGAACCCGGAGGCTCATTGCCGCCCTCACATAAGCCCGCCATCGGTCCCTATCCTGTGCAAGATTAATCCATTCTCTATCATCATACCCCACCTCCCTCAAATCCATTTTAATATTATCTTCCCATCTACGTCTCGGCCTCCCGAAAGGTCTTTTTCCCTCCGGTCTCCCAACTAATACTCTATATGCATTTCTGGATTCGGCCATACGTGCTACATGTCCTGCCCATCTCAAACGTCTGGATTTAATGTTCCTAATTATGTCAGGTGAAGAATACAATGCGTGCAGTTCTGTGTTGTGTAACTTTCTCCATTCTTCTGTAACTTCATCCCGCTTAGCCCCAAATATTTTCCTAAGCACCTTATTCTCAAACACCCTTAACCTATGTTCCTCTCTCAGAGTGAGAGTCCAAGTTTCACAACCACACAGAACAACCGGTAATATAACTGTTTTATAAATTCTAACTTTCAGATTTTTGGACAGCAGACTGGATGATAAGAGCTTCTCAACCGAATAATAACACGCATTTCCCATATTTATTCTGCGTTTAATTTCCTCCCGAGTGTCATTTATATTTGTTACTGTTGCTCCAAGATATTTGAATTTTTCCACCTGTTCGAAGGATAATTTTCCAATTTTTATATTTCCATTTCGTACAATATTCTGGTCACGAGACATAATCATATACTTTGTCTTTTCGGGATTTACTTCCAAACCGATCGCTTTACTTGCTTCAAGTAAAATTTCCGTATTTCCCTAATCGTTTGTGTATTTTCTCCTAACATATTCACGTCATCCGCATAGACAAGAAGCTGATGTAACCCGTGAAATTCCAAACCCTGCCTGTTATCCTGAACTTTCCTAATGGCATGATGAATTGTTTTTGATTATAAATTGAATTAATCTACTTGATATTAGTTGCACAAATTTGTACAGCTTAATGAAAGTATGCTACTTTGTATTGTATATATTTGTATAGTTTTGGCCGATGAATTGTATATGCTTTAAATTGAATAGTAATCTGTATAGCTCCATTCATAAATTATTTGTGTTTCTAATTTGAAGTAGTTTGCACGATATGTATGACCAATTTCTGTATAGGCTATGACTTGTTCCACATCTTAAAGCTTCATTGCTCATGTAAGATCTATGGAATAAAATGAATGAATGAATGAATGAATGAATGAATGAATGAATGAATAATTTTACAATAATTAAAAATGGACGTTATAATTATTAACTTTCATACAGAAAGACTTGATAGTTTGTTGGAAGTCTTCAGAACACCAGGTACAGAGGGCTCATTAGGAAATTTCAGGATAACAGACAAGTTTTGGAATTGAACGGGTTACATCAGCTTCTCGTCTATGCGGATGACGTGAATATCTTAAGAGAAAATCCACAAACGATTAGGGAAAACACGGGAATTTTACTTGAAGCAAGTAAAGCATAGGTTTGGAAGTAGGCCTAAACCCCGAAAAGACACTATATGATTATGTCTCGTGACCAGAATATTGTACGAAATGGAAACAAAAAAAATTGGAGATTTATCCTTCGAAGAGGTTGAAAAATTGAAATATCTTGCAGCAACAGTAACAAATATAAATGACACCCGGGAGGAAATTAAACGCAGAATAAATATGGGAAATGCTTGTTATTATTCGGTTGAGAAGCTTTTGTCATCTAGTCTTCTGTCAAAAAATCTGAAAGTTTAGAATTTATAAAACAGTTATATTACCGGTTGTTCTGCATGGTTGTAAAACTTGGACTTTCACTTTGAGAGAGGAACATTAGGTTAAGGGTGTTTGAGAATAAGGTTCTTACGAAAATATTTGAGGCTAAGAGGGATGAAGTTCCAGGATAATGGAGAAAGTTACACAACACAGAACTGCACGCAATGTTTTCTTCACCTGACATAATTAGGAACATTAAATCCAGACGCTTGAGATGGGCAAGGCATGTAGCACGTCTGGGCGAATCCAGAAATGTATATAGAGCAGCCGCGGCGAAAATGCGACTCACGAGCACATTGTGGCTCGCAGTGCTTTTCTCTCGCTTGCTACCTACAACCCCCACCCTCTTACGCACCGGAGTCAAACTCCGTTCTATTTGTATTTGTCTCGGACCTGCGAGTGGCGTATCGTCGCAATATCTCTCTCGAAACCATGTACCTCTATAAAAAACGAAAGTCTCAAGTAGGATGGGAGGATGCATTCTTTTGCTTACATTATGATGAACATATTAAATGTATGATTTGTTCACAAGTATCCTATTACTAGGAAAACGGTTGTATAACATAAAACGGCATTATAAGTTACATGTTACTGATGAAACATTAAAAGGTTAAGTGTTGTTATTATTATTATTATTATTATTATTATTATTATTATTATTATTATAATCTCTGTACGTCGATTCTTTTACGGCAGATGTACGAATAATGCGGTTAGATTTTCAATTTAAACTCACAGATTTACAATGTGACGTTAAATGAAAGCTAGATGTAAGGACTTGACAGATATTGAACTTTTCAAATCTTTGGAAAAAAAAAAAAAATAAATATTTGAAGCTTCGTTCTTTCGCTTGCTCTGTTGAAGCCATGTTAGCTGTAACTTACGTTTGTGAAAAATTATTTTCAACAATGAAAATAGTAAAAACCAAATTTAGATCACGACTGACAGACAAATACCTTCGTGATCAACTACGATTGGCAGTAAGTGACATAATTCCTGATTTTGAAACTTTGTCGCAGAGACATTCTGTAGACAGTTAATTTTAGGTTGTGATAATGTGTCCTATGTTTTCTTGTTCATTTATTTCTTCGTTACACGTCCTAAACATTAACTTCCCCTTCGGTTGTCCGCCTCCCTCCATAGGTGCTATGCACGTTGCAGCTTACACAGTGGCTCGGCGCACCATGGCCTTTTCGCCACGGCTGATATAGAGTGTTAGTTGAGAGACCGGAGGGAAGAAGACCTTTGGGGAGGTCGAGAGGTAGATAGGAGGATAATATTAAAATGGATTGGAGGGAGGTAGGATATGATGAGAGAGATTGGATTAATCTTGCACAGGACAGGGACCTATGGCGGGCTTATGTGAGGGCGGCAATGAGCCTGTGCGTTCCTTAACGTCCACTTGTAAGTGAGTACGTAAGTAAGTAAGTAAATAATAATAATAATAATAATAATAATACTAATAATAATAATAATAATAATAATAATAATAATAATATTTACTTACTGATGGCTTTTAAAGAACCCGGAGGTTCATTGCCTCGTGAATTACTTCGTATAAGGGCAACTGTACAAGTCTGGCAATAGCCCTACTGTAAGTGGATAACGCACAACCCCAGTTTCACGCCAGCTTTCAGCGTCAATAACGGATAATAGCATCGCCGCGCCGGTTTATTTGTGGCACTGAACCTTTTCTTGAAGCTGATTGGAACATGGTCGTCCTGGATTATGCACGGGGACGTTTCTTGCGCCTAATGAGCGAACTGAGTCAGTGTCTGTCAACTGATTAATGGACTCACCGTGCGGATGTTGACGTCGACGGCGTACGTCCCTGCGATCAGCTTCACGACGTCCTGGTTGCCGTGCTTGGCCGCCCAGTGTAGCGCGGTCTGAGGACAAACAAAACACAAACTATCAGCTTAACCATAGGAGATACAGCCTGAAAACCTACTGAAATGCTAGTCGTAAAAATTAAAATACCCCACATAACAAGGATTCCCAAACTTCTGCATCTTGCTCTCCCCTTAGAACAGAGGCGTTCAAACGTGGAGTTTTAATTCCAACCCCTGGAAAGAGGAAAAAGGGATATAGATATTGTCGGACCATCGGATCTGTGCCCCTTCAGCGCTGTCGTCGTTCTTGAAAAAGTTAACACCTGTACTCACTCCATTCCACCCACTTTCCTCCCACCACGTCAAATAGCAGACCACGAACCTTGCCGAATAGGGATGTTGCCAAACTTCCGTCAAACGGTGTCATAAATAACTGGTCCTCCATGATACAATATTATTTCTTTCAATCAAAATACATCTTGTATTTCTACAATTTTTAAACCTAAATCCCATGTCTCGAATCACTTTCCGTAGCGTTTCTCTTCAATCTTGGAAATTATTGCTTCTCTCGCAACCTTCAGTAATTTCTTCACGGTATAAAATTCTTGTAGGCCAATTTTTCTTCCTAAAACACATCGGTTCATATCATCTACAAGAATTAAAGGTTCCCTTGGTCTGTTCTTCCCTGGTGATTCTAGCTTTTCATCTCCTGCACAGACTCCCTCTCTCCTGATTTTCTTTATTAGGAGCTCTGACCTGTCTATATAAATTACATAAAATGTTGTATTGTTAGTATTAGTTAAGTAATTAATTTTAATACGTAACCAATTGAAATGAAATAAGCCTCACCAGTGATCGCAGCTGCTCTTTTCGTTGCCTTATTTATAGGAAAGAGATATTGACCTGTTTGTTTCTCTTCATCGAAAAATACTATTACTGCTTAATAATATTTCTTTCTCCACTCCGTGCTACAGTGTTCATGTTCACTTCACAACACTGGACTGCAAGTGCAAATAAACTGTCCCACAAGAAGGCCAAAATTGTGAGTAGTGGGAGAGAGAAAGGGAGAGAGCTAGAAAAGAGAGAGATAGGCATGCAGGGAGGGAAATGAATTACCGAGGCTGAGAAGGAATTAGAGTTCAGTTCGCATATCTTACGGGGGCACAGATCCGATGGTCCGACAATACTACGTAATACTGACGTAATCCTCCTTCCACCCCCTCCGCGCAGCGGGGATAGTGGTGGCATTTAGCTTATGTTGTTAACAATGTCTCTGTCTGTGTGTTCTTCTGAATCGGTGTGCAGAAAAATGAAATTTATTTCCAATGCCTTATTTGTTCACAGAAACGTAACCATGTCAATCAGGTACTATCATCGTGCGGTAGATGAAAGAAACTCACTGTCCGATACTACCCGACTCTCCCCTATACGGCTGGGATTGGTTTGGAATGGAATGGAATGGAATTTAACTGAGGGGGGGCACGAATGGCCCAGCACTGCGACCTGTTGAGATCTATTGGGCTAACCCTCGATATGGAATGAGTTGCATGCCACAGATCCCCTACGCGCACCGCCCTAACCACATGACTCCCTTAAGGGTATATGTACGTGAACGACCACAAATATTATAAGAAAATGTAGGCTCTAAATTTCTAAAATTGTATAAGAAAATGAACTCACAATTGGACAAAAATTACAAGATACTACAACAAGACTTATTAGAACTTAAATATGTGATAAAAGTATAAAAAAAGGTTACTAATAATATTTTTCAAACCAGTTTTATCAAAGCATGAAAAAAAAAAAAAAATCTGCAGTTACATCGTTTGGTAACCATAACATTGTTATGGTCTCTGACATTTTAAATATTTTTCCTGCATGCAATATACACTTATTTCTGAAAAGTAGACTACTCTCAGACATGTATAGTTGTTTATTTTAATAAAATTAATTTTTATTTGTCCTATATAAAATACAGTATATTAAAATTTACATAATGCTTTGTGACCTAATTTTTCCATTTTCAAAGAAATGGGCATTATTGTAGTCTACCTTTTGCATAAATGCTTGTTAAATCAGTGTAGAAAATTTCAGAATTCTATCTCTAATGGTTGTGGAGTTATGAAATGAATTGGAAAATTTAACTTAAAGTAAAAAGTGAATTCTAAAAAAATATTATTAGTAACCTTTTTATACCTTTATCAGCTATTTAAGTTCTAATAAGTCTTGTTGTGGTACCTTGTAATTTTTGTCCATTTTGTAAATTATAAAATTTAGAAATTTAGAGCCTGCATTTTCTGACAATATTTGTGGTCGTTCACGTACATATACCCTTAACGACCGGTCCCTACAGCCGACAGAATCCATATACCATTCCTGCTTCGGCAACTTCCCCCAAGGCCCCCCTGTCGGTCCGAGGCGAAACTCCTCCCCCGAGTAGGTCCGCCTCGGGTGCCATTGCAGAAGCCATCCAACATCGCTTAACTACATTCCACGGAGGCCGGTCGAGAGAGCCAGCAGCTTCGGGAGGCCGCCTGTAGAGTGATCTGAAAAACCAGAAACGGGATGATGAGGAAAAGATGATGGGGGAGGAAAGAAGTGGCGAGTGGGGTTCCAATCGCCTGATAAACTTACCTGACATTCATCCATATGAGTGAGGAAAAAACCCCGAAAAAACCTCACCCAGGCAACTCGTCCTGACCGGGAATCGAACCGCTGGGTTCGGAGTTAGACTCGCTAACCCCTCAGCCACAACGGTAGACTGGGTTGGTTTAAAACCACGACTTCATGTATGCAAGATGGAGGCAGTAGATCAGCTGGATGATTATCAAGGGAAAATTTGTGTCTACGGGTATTAAATAGTGATGAGAGACAGGAATAATCTTTTATAACGACGATAATTTGAGGCGAATATTACGATTTTGAAAGGAATCAATGCAAATTTGGCTAGAATGCTAAATAATGATCTGCAACGAAATACAAGAGGCGGCAGGTTGACAGTTTTATTACACCTTCTTGTTGCTTTGAGGGAAGTAAGATATAATATTTTATATTAATTATACTGTACCTTTTGTCTATAAGACAATATAACTTAATTCTTAGTCTTTACAGTAGTTTTGAACACTTTATTTTATATTCGAAATTGTTGTGGGCCTACAAGAATATGAAACAAACGTGATTTTGTCTTATGTTAGGTTTTATGCTACTGGGGCTTTCCACGTAGTGTTATATGTGAAAACAGAACCATACTACATTTTAGTTTAAATTGAAAATTTAACCCAGTTAATATAGGTTATTAATTCCTTATAACCAGGTTTTCAGGTAGTTAATTTTAGTATTAGTTGTAAACAAAGGATAAATTACAACAACATATGTGTTAATTATTTGATAAATATTATTTTATTTTCATTCTGGCATCTAAAAATACGTTCCCTATTAAATACTAAGTAATGCTAGTATTTTCAACGCACACATATTCTGGAGATCGTCAGAAAATTAAAGGTTCCTGATAAGACTCTTCAGACAATTGCACCAACTATTTTAAAATCTTCAATGAACATTATCAATCACCATCTCTATTCATCTTTGTAATATTCAATGTATATTATTTATTTTCAATAAATTTTTATCGTTTTGATAGCCACCACATCTTGTCGCAGAATATTCTTTTTTTAAATTTCATTATGTATTTTTTTAAACATTAATTTACAGTTTCTTTTTTGTTCATTTGAATTGATTAGGATGCCAATATTTCAAATCCAAGATTTGGACGGCTATCATTTCGATGATATTCTCTCTAACAATACCTTAGCTGAGAACAAAAGAATGTAGTCTACTGCAATTCAATAAAAATATTAATACCGATGTTCATTTCTTTCTACTATCGACTTTTTATCAGGAATAAAAATCGATTCTTTAGCTGCGTTGCCATATATAAAACCCACGAACCTCGGTTGCTTCTCAAGCCGCGTCTCGACTTAGTTTTAGAAATCGCATAACGATTCAGATCTCGATCGCGGTTTAGAAGCTGAGGTTTGGAACCAGGATTTCGTCCGTGTTTAGAAATGGACCCATAGTCTACATTTGAGGCGCTGACATGGGAAAGGTAGTAACTGCCAAAGACAAATTTTTTTAGGGGAAGCAAAAAACAAATTTATGAACACTTTCTCACTTACATTATTACAGAAACTGCTTTAAATGAAAAGCATACACTCATGTTTGTGTTACATATGAAATTTGAGAAGTCTGGCACAGATTTATCTGTGAAATTCTATTTTATGAAAATACAACATTGAAATCACTCCTTAGCCAAACTGAGAATTAACGTTATTTATACATTATGCACAAATTTTTCGGTAAAATGCATGATACTTTTCATCGAGGAAGTCTAACATAGATAACAAGTCTCTCTTTTCGGCATCAGGGACGACTGGTCTTCTTTCAAGGCGTTGCAAGCACTGCAAGTTAGTGATTGACGTTAATGACTGTCCTTTCTTAAAAATCCTGTGCTCTGTCCACATTTCAAGGTCATTAAATGACTGTCTTGTTTTTATTAGAGTAAAATCAGCTCTTGAGAGTCTAATCCAGTTGAGGGTGCTGATTTTGATAGGAGTTGTATTCAAAAACTTCTCACATTCTGCAGAAAAGCCGAAGAAATCCTCATTCTTCATCATTATTACATTATTAGGCCTTACCTCTTCTGGAACCATGGTCTTTCATCTTTTTTTTTTTTTCTTTTCTCTATGATGCCAAATTCGCTATCACATGGCATGTAGGAATGTTCTGAAACCAGGAATTTCAAGTCCACTGAATCAAAATGTTTCTTGGCAATAATGTAAATCAGGACCATTAGAATATCCGATTCTTATTCTGCCCTGCACAGTTATCAGCCCATTTTGTCTAGACACACTCTGATGTTGTAAAAGGAGTTGCTACCTTCTCCGCGCCAACAGCTGTGCACATACAACTTACAACATCTAGTGACTACGTTTCCAACTTCGTTTCATTACATACGGACATACTACTTGCTCTGTGCCATTGGGATGGCCATTTACTACCTTCTCAATGAAAAACCTAAAAATTCGAATATTTGGCAGTTACGACCTTTCCCATGTCAATGCCTCATTTGTAAACCGAAACACAACTGTAGTCTTATTCCCGAAACTGGGTGATGTATATTCTAAGTGCCGATGTAAGTTATCCCTGATACAGTGCAGAATTTTTTTCGATATCTGTGATGTATCAGGCAATCTCGAAATCAGTTTTTTTTGCAATTCTTTCTCTCCTCGCTTAATTAGGAAGTAAAAAGACGGTTAAATAAAAAAAATCACCAGTTAGCAATAATTGCGGAATACCGACCAAACTAACCGCGGGTGAGTGTAAACGGTTTGTAGTCATTGAATTTCAAACCCAAAGACCTCCCGGTAGTGGCTTTGCCAACAACGTTAAATTTAATATATGCAAGTCTGTCCGTTCGTCTGTCCATCGACATGTCCTTGGCCGCTGCGGACAAAAAGAGTTGTTATCCCCTAGACGTGTCAGCAGAGCATGCGCAGAAACTAACAAGCCGTTGGTTGGGACCACTAAATCACGACAGATAGATATCGAGAAGGAACTCTTTTTTTATTCTCCTATTTTGTGGTTTCTCTCTCTGCAAGGCGACAGCCAGCCAGTGAAGACAACTGTATGAACTGCTCCACGGAGTTTGGAGTTCATATTTCTGTTTGTTTCTGCTATTAAGAGGAAAAACGGTTCAAATCACATCCTGTCAATTTTTATCATGAGAATAAAGATGTTTATCCATGACCATAACGAAAAACATGCCTTTACTAAATACTTTTGAGTTGTAAAGTAGGCTTTTATTCAACATTACTTTATTTCACTAGTGAGATAAAGACTTTATCTCACAGTTCATTAGTATTTTCCTAGTACCCGGGCACACACGTATACTTTTCCATTCAACTATTACTCACGAAGTTAATATATTAGTTACTAGATGTCACTACCTCTACTTCTTTATTACCATTTCTTAAATATATATACACTCAATCTCCTTCTCTTTTCTGTATCTGCTACGTCGTAATTTGTACATTACATCCATATCTAATATGCATCTTTTTAAAATTTTGTAATAATTTACCTTTTGGGATGCGAGGAGACTTGAACCTACGAAGTTGGGTTTATAGGATTTTAAAACAACACGCGTTAGCCAACTGAGATAAACAGACACGATGGTTAATTAAGTTTTAATATTCCTCTTAAGTTTACAGAAGTAAAATGTGAAATTATTTTAATCACATTAGTCCCGTGAACACTTCTAAATAATCCCTGAAACTTCAAAAAGACGAAAATACACGTTTTAAGTGAAAAAATATACATTAAAATGATATAATTAATTATAATTTGTTATTTATCCAACGCCTTAGATAACATTCTTTACTAATCATGGCCTCCTACATCATGACCTACCTAGTAACGTATTGATTCTAAAATCCATGCCATGGTATGTGATTACACGAGGACTTATTTTGGTAATTTCATAGAAGACGGGCACCTAGTTGGATGTACTAAGTATTACCAACCTTTTTACTTTAGAGTTAAATGTTAGTGATTCTTAGTGACTTTTATATGTTAGTTCTAGGTTTTTATACGAGGTGTCGCATTGATGATGTTTCAATTTGATTGGTTATAGTTGTCATTTGTTCTAGAATTTTCGTTAATTTTGAATGGGTAATGACGTTGTTAATTGTTCTTGGTTGTTTGAAGTGAGTGGTGTTATAGTGTTTTACTGGCTAAAGCTATTGGAAGTTTGTCATTTTATGATTTTCCTTCGATATGATTGGTTATAGTTGTCATCATGTGTTCTAGAATTTTCGTTAATTTTGAATGGATAATGACGTCAGTAAGTTGTTCTTGGTTGTTTGACGTGAGTGGTGTTATATTGTGTCTGATGGGTAAACCTATTGAAAGTTTGTCATTTTATGATATTTGTGAAAGATGTGTGAACATAGAACAGAGCATTAAATTTTATGTCGATTTTGGTTCAGTTCTTTCGCTGGTGAATAAAAATTGTATCGATTGTTGACGAGAAAACTGTTCCTGTGATTCCAAGGAATTGTTCATTGAATTCTCCGTACAAGTTAAGGTGTAATAAGGGTTCAAAGAGAATTTCATTTTGTGTAAATACATGGTTTAGTTATGTGAACTTGATTGTACGACAAAGTGGTGGTTTAGTTCTTTGTTGGCTGCATGCTTTAAGTTTAGATTGCCTTGAAGCCTGTGTCATAATGCAAGTGAAGTGGTTGTCTTTGAAGACGTCAATGAGGATTGAATTTTGTTTGATTAGGTGATAAATTATTGTTTTGTTTTGTGTTTTAGTGATTTGTAGTGGGTAAAGTGCGGACGAAAACTGCCAGAAAAGTACTACCAACTATGAAGTTCAAATGCCACCAAACACCATAACAATCAGAGGTGAAAAATTAAACATATTTTCATTTTTTGAAAGGCTTTTTCTTCCTTAAAAATATGAATATATGTTTGATTTTCCATGTTTGATTTTGTAATGTTTGGTGACATTTGAACTTCATAGTTGGCAGAACGTTTTGGTAGTTTTCGTCAGCCATGTTGGATTTTGCCCGTCTTCTAGGAAATTACCCTTATTTTCAACATATTTTCTTTTATAAAACATAATTTTTCGTTATGGTCATGGATAAAATTACGTATGGTACTTGTGAGCGTGATCTTTATTGCACTCGTGTAATTTAAGCACTCGGCTGACGCCTCGTGTTTAAATCTTTCCACTCGTGCAATAAAGATGCACTTACCTCACAAGTACCATAAATAACTATTAACATCATTTTAGAAATATTATGGTGACGAAAGAAGAATGGGGCTACAGAATTCAAAATTTTAAGAAATGAAACATTGTTGAATCCACTGTTGAGAGGGTGAAAATAAGACAATGCTATAGCAGAATAAGTAGAATCACATAATATACTTCCTAAGTAAAATTATTCATAAAAATCATTAGTTGTTTCAGCGTTTTATTCGTTGCTCGTTGCGGGAAATGAACTAACTCATCATGCCAGCAAGAACTGAAATGGCCTGCTATTTTTCGTATAGTAAAATGATGTACAGTAGTGGCAAAAAAACCGGACCGACCCTTGTAGCTGATTTCAGAACCTTGTTCGCTCCAGAGCACGATAGACTGGTAACTAAGACTTTCGTGGTTCGAATCCTGCCTGGGAAGGAAACTTTTTTTTTTTTGTTCCTTATTCAAATTTATTCCCAATACTTTTCGATTGCTGGTAAAATTCATGTTCTGGGAATAATAAGTTAATTAAGTAGTAAAATATCGCTGCAATCTAAAAGTATTGGGAATAAATTTGAATAAGGAACAAAAAAAAGTTTCTTTCCCAGGCAGGATTCGAACCACGAAAGTCTTAGTTACCAGTCTATCGTGCTCTGAAGTGAACAAGGCTCTGAAATCAGCTACAAAGGTCGGTCCGGTTTTTTTTTTTTGCCTCTACTGCACTTGACAGAGTTCACGAATCTGATCCATTAAGCTGAAAGAATATGGTATTAATTTTTATATAGTTTGAAGACGTAATGACTCAATTACTAATGACTCTTCCATAGTTGGCCTACTGCATTACTATCTAGGATAATTAGAGAATCACACATAAATATCTATACCGCACCACCAGTTTGTATGTGTTATTGTAATTAGAAGGTGAAGGGGAGCATAAATACGGATGTGGTGGCGACCCATTAAATAAATAAGAGCTGTAGAAATAAATATATCATATCATATCATATCATATCATATCATATCATATCATATCATATCATATCATATCATATCATATCATATCATATCATATCATATCATATCATATCATATCATATCATATCATATATCATATCATATCATATCATATCATATCATATCATATCATATCATATCATATCATATCATATCATATCATATCATATCATATCATATCATATCATATCATATCATATCCTCTGAAGTTAAGTATTTAGGCATAATTTTCGATAATCATTTAAAATGGAACCGACACATTAATTACCTTTGTAATAAATTACGTAAAATAGTATATTATTTTGTTTTATTGAGGAATTACTTGTCAATAAGTTTATTACGCACAATATATTTAACTTTATTTCAATAGGTAATTATGTATGGAATTATAGGATGGGGTAGCTAATTTAAATCCAATTTTAATCCACTTTATTTATTACAGAAGAAAATAATTAAAATATGTCTTCATAAATCTATTGATTTTCCATCTCAAAAATTGTTTCTAGACTTTAATATACTTAACGTAAGACAAATTTATTATATTGTATTAATAAAATTCATACATAAAAATCGAAATAATTTTGAATTGTTTTCTCATAATTATGAAACAAAAGGTATGAATTTTTTAAGATTGTTTGAACCAAAATGCAACACTGTTACAGTATTTAATCATAGTAGTAATTTAGGCCCAAGAATATATAACAAATTCATATTTAAATATCCTAATCTTGTCAATTCTAATAGTTCTAGTATTAAATTTAAAAAGTTATGTATGAATTTTATAAAAATTGAAAAATTGTAAATTTAGATTTATAATACTATAATTGCATAGTAGACATAAGACAAATTGTATTGTATACTTATTAATTTCAATTCAGGAATCCGCTCCTGAGCATGAGTTCTCCTCTTTCAGGGGCGAGCTAAAGTTTTTTATATATATTATATATTTATGTTATAATTATTAGCAAAATAATAAATAAATAAATAAATATCATGTCATGCCATATATCATATCATATCATATCATATCATATCATATCATATCATATCATATCATATCATATCATATCATATCATATCATATCATATCATATCATATCATATCATATCATATCATATCATAATGGTGATAATGTTCACACACCTTCTTGAGTTTTGTAGTTTTTAATAACCTATTCTCAGCTGTACTAAGAAACATACAACAGAGAATCAGATCTGTAAATTCATGATAATATAACCTTCACAATAAGTTTTGAAGTTCTTTCAGGAAATTACACAAATGAAGATCGACCTATTGGCATTATGATGTCAGAGAATCTATTGACAATCCTGGAGGCATGACCTCCATGATAATGTTTATTTTATTCTTTTGTGTTATTCTGAAAAGCTTTTAGTTCTCAAAACTGATGATAGATGGATTTTGGAAAATAGGAAAATTATGTAGGAAAATTGACATTTCACTGAAAACCACTATTTTGCACACATCGTTGGATGCCAAAGTTTAAAATGAGGGGTCATTCATTAAAATCCGTTCAGGCGTTTTCCCGTAATTTCCATTACCAGTTCAAATTATATACAGAGTGATTCACGAGGATTTACCATCACTTACGGAACTTATTCCCGAAGACATTTTGAGCAAAAAATGTCTTATAAACATTTGTTCTAATCTCAATATTTTCAGAGTTAGACTAATTTGAAGTTGTTTGTAAAATACCTTTTTTCTTTAGTTTTAAGGGTAAAAGAATATTACAAATATAGAATGAACTATTGAGAAGTATCATTTCTTTAATTGGCTAGTGTTCTGAAGCTAAAAATGTGTTGTCAGTTCCTTTGTACAGATTTATTTTTCAATTTTTAACTAAAAATGACATCATTCTTACACACTTATCACAAAAATTGTTACAAATCATACGACTTTAGAAGCTTCATTCTTTACAGTTTAATTATGCATCCTGATGTATAGCCTTAAAGAATTTGCAAGAGTGGCATATTTTTTAACAATTGCTGTGATAAATACGTAAGAAAATGTAATTTTATAGTTAAAAATCGAGAAAAAAATCTGTACAAAGCAACTATGGAATTCACAACACAGTTTTAGCTTCAGAATATTAACAATAGGAGTTTTGTCAGGCACCGTCAGTGCTTATCTACATAACAAATATTATTAGTTTACAATAATTTGTCACATTTATTTGGTTTTTAACGTTTTCGGCATGAGTAAGCCAACTTCAGAAAAGTTTATGCCTATATACATGAAAGTGGTACATGTGTTTGTGTTTGATACAAATAAATAAACCAATTAAAATGAATCTCTTCAGAAGTAGGTGAACATACAATGAAATTAAAACATTACAGTATTAAAATTGTTAAAAAGTTATTAATTACTATATGTTTTAATCTAATTTTAGTATTTAATAACTTTTAACAATTTTGATCATGGCTCACATAGCCCAATTTTAATACTGTAATGTTTTAATTTCATTGTATGTTCACCTACTTCTAAAGAGATTCATTTGAATTGTTTTTAATTGGTTTATTTATATGTATCAAACACACACATGTACCACTTTCATGTACATATATAGGCATAAAGTTTTCTGAAGATGGCTTACTCAAGCCGAAAACGTTAAAAACCAAATAAATGTGACAAATTATTGTAAACTAATAATATTTGTTTTATATGTATAAGCACTGACGGTTCCTGACAAAACTCCTATTGTTATTTTATCAGCTTATCGGTCCTTATCATGCCTTTCAAATTTCAGAATATTAGCTAATTAAAGAAATGATACTTCTCAATAGTTCATTCTCTATTTGTAATATTCTTTTACCCTTAGAACTAAAGAACAATAGTAATATGCGTTACAAGAGCGGTATGTTGAAGTTTTCATGTTCGAGGAAAAGTTTGAAAAAGCGAAACGTAGTTGAGCTTTTTTAATTTCCGAGAATTGAAAGAAAACATACCGCTCGTGTATCGTACATTATTTTGTGCGAAGATCGTTTATTACATACCTGAAAGAGAAATTTCTAATTAGTTGCAATGAAATCTTCATCTTGGTTTCTGTTCAATGACGGCAAATTTGCAAAACAAAAATATCTATCTTCAACATTGTTGCTTTAAAATGTTTTCTGTGTTTACTATACTCCAACAGGCCGTGATATACATCTGTCTTTTTTTCCCCAGTCTATAAATGCGAACTTAAAACAAACGGCTTCCTTAATGTTACATGCATCACGAATGCAGTAACTTTAGTGGAGTTGTAGAGTTTACTTAATTTTTGCAAATATTTAAAAACAATAATTAACAGTGCAATTTAGGTGAAATTGCAGTGGTAAGTTTCCAATTTATAATTATTACTACATTGAACGTTTCTAAAAATAATATGTTTAAAGCCTAAAGCAGTAAAATCAATATGTCACTTAAGCGGTAAGAAGAGGGAAATTGTTATGTGTGTTAGGTTGGGAATACTGAATGTGGAATTTTAGACTTACCGCGGATTGGTTTTGTGCGGAAACCAAGCAAATGCGCACTATCTCGCACAAAGGTATTTTACAAACAACTTCAAATTAGTGTAACTCTGAAAATATTGAGATTAGGACAAAAGTTTATATGACATTTTTTTGCTCAGAATATCTTATGAAATAAGCTCCGTAAGAGACGGTAAATCTTCGTGAATCACCCTGTAGAAGATATGTCTTGAAAGTAAAGTTATAAAAGGCCATGTAAGTTTCCATGGCAAAGATTGTTGTTTCAAAATGACGCCATAAAATTAGTTACGTGCTTCAAATGAAATGCGTTAATTGCAAATGAACTGAAGAGTCTATTTGACTTCAGGTATGTAAATTATTAGTAATTTCCACCAACTGTTGAAAATGTTAAAAACCTAACCGGATAAAAAACCTGGCATTGGAAAAATGTTATTTTATTCTCACTTGTAAAGCATTTTGTGTTGATTACAAAGGCTGGGGGTTAGGGGAATTACTAATTCAGTTCAGCGTTTATATTATTATAGAAAAGGAAAGCAGACTTTACATTAAGGCTTGTTATCTATTGACTGAGGTTTTATACGATTTTCCGCATTTCAAAGTGAACAGCTTTGTGTGTGTAGGTACGCTCTGAAAAATGTATTGAAATGAAAACGTCTTTTATATGGAAATCCGACATCGTGTGCCACGTCATTATTATAATTAATAAGTAAACGAGATCCGTGGGATCCGGCATTTTAATATCGGATGCCAAAGGCGCAGAGTCGTTGAGCGAACAGCTTTTGGTTTTTGCTGTCATTTTTTTTTTTTATCGTGTGGCAGTGATGTTCAATTTGCATGCGGGCTTGCTACTGCCATCTTGGGGCTGGGGGGTGGAAGCTAACGAGATCTTGCGACTGAGGAGGCTGGCGACATCTGCATGACATGCATCTCATTAAAATAGTAAGAAGGGACGACAAGAACCGCAGGGGGTGGAACATGCAGGTCCTGGCGGGCCCCGACCTAACACATTCAGCCTCTTCTAAATCCAGTGCTGGAGGGAGGAAAAAATCAAAGCAGAATTTCTAGGAGATATGATTGACGATGGTCCAGAATTCGATCCTAAGCAAAGGTGTAAGAGACTTGCATTTCCTGTCAGGGCTAATTAAGCTCATGATGATGATGATGATGATGATGATAATGATGATGGTGATTACAGTTTCATTCCCTTTCAATGTCTGCGACAGAAGATTCGATCTTATAGACCAGTGATGTCAAAGCAAGCGCATTTTTCTGACCTTGACGTCGTGCGCGGGCATTAAGCGCTAGGTATGCTAGGAGGAATAAGCAGCCTGTTGGACTAAGAAAACAGTGGTGCACAAACTTCAAACGGAACGTGAAATCTCATGTCGTTATTTTTATACAGCTTCTTTCTGTTTGTTATTTTCTATATCGTCTGTAAAACAAAAGTACTAACACCTATTTCTTAGCCTAATATTGCAGTTGTGTTTTAAACGTTAATAAAATAATAAAGAGTAAAGAAGGAATATTCACACAAATTCCATAATAACTACAACTATACTGTACTAAGTCAATTAAACACATCATTCATAAAGAAAGTGTTATCCCTAAAAGAAAAAGACAATGAATATGACATGATAAATTGAAATTGATATTGATGGTATCTTTAGCCTTATAAAAGTATTTAAAACAATATTATAGCACAAAGCAAAGTTGTCTAGGTATATGTTTTAACTGTAACTAATATTACATAATAAAACTCTTATCGCATTATGCTTTTTGGTCATATTGGTGCGCAACTTTCTATTATCAGAATATTAAATTAACTCGAAATCTGCTGAAGCTATAGAGCTGACGTTTTAACAACACATAGGCACATATCTTTTGTTTGTGATGTAACAGTATTTGCTTTGTTAATTCATTTCCTTACAAACATTTTCCATGCGAATATTTTCAAACATTTTAATACACTATCTTCAGTAATACGTATTTACGATATATTAGATTTACGAAAACATTGTTTTAGTACCTGTAAGGCTACTAAACAAACATATCTGAAACTTTCACTTTTCTGTAAAAAAAGTTGACAAAATATTCCTT
This sequence comes from Periplaneta americana, assembly GCF_040183065.1. NCBI lineage: Eukaryota > Metazoa > Arthropoda > Insecta > Blattodea > Blattidae > Periplaneta > Periplaneta americana. Next base: position 20,219,117 of record NC_091130.1, read on the forward strand.
TTGAATAAAAAAGCAAACTTGTGAAAAATGAGCATTAAAATTAAAACTTACATTATTATAATGCACTTATACTTCTCAGACAAATCTAAAAATCAACATGGATACAGTTTTAATAAGTTCTCTTCCCTTTATCTATTGAATCAGTGCTGGCCATCCCTGAATATAGCTCGACCAAGCGGCATATACTACCTCTTTCGTCTGTCTCTTTCCTTTCCGCTGTAAAGCGCTCAGGCCCTCCTGGGCTCTAAAGCGCGCGCTTGCTCTTGTGGGCATCAATTGACATGCCTGTTATAGAGACACAAGGGAGTTTCTTCTCCCAAAATTCCCAGTGGAACTTTAAGAAATGTTTTGGACAAGTGTCTGTTATAGATCCAATTTACCTTAAATTTAAGCACTGATGGGAGTACATACCTGAGGCTGGATATGATATGTTCTTATACAGACAAAGGATCAAGGATCTATTTTTTTTTCCCGAGTTCCAGAACTGCTCTGAAGAGCACTGGTTTGTTAGGTAAGTAAGTAAGTAAGTAATAATAATAATAATAATAATAATAATAATAATAATAATAATAATAATAATAATAACAGGGAGCATCCTAAATTAAATGAAGCACGATCACTTAAAATAACATTTAAAGTAAATCTAATTTGTATCTTAACCCTAAGTTCGAACTAAAACCCACGCGTATGATATGTTCATATATGCACAAGTGCCTTTCAGGACTGCACTCATTTCACTGACAACTCACTCATTGCACTGGAACTACGACACATTTCACTGATTCTATCTTGATTTCACTAACACTTCAAAAACATTTCACTGTTCAAATTCTTTTCACTGCCACTATAAACTATAAAGCTTCACTGACACAAACACACTTCACTTACACAACACACTTCTTCACTGATACAACACTTTAATAACAAATATCAATTGAAGGGTACACGGGAAAAACGAACAATGTCACATTTCCATTAAGTTTGAGATATTGATCTATTTCGGATATTACTGCTAAATTTATTGGTGTTTCTACTTGAAATGAAGGAAATGATGAGTGTATCCGTGGTTTTAATTCTCCTTTACCACTTTTGGTAAAAATAACACTAAAGTTTGTAGTAATACAGTGAATTAGATAATGACATCACCCTTAACAGCATTGTAACATTGTTCGTTTTTCCCGTGTACCCTTCATTTACTTACTTACTTACTTATCGGCTTTTAAGGAACCCGGAGGTTCACTGCCGCCCTCATATAAGCCCGCCATCGATCTCTATCCTGAGCAAGATTAATCCAGTCTCTACCATAATATCCCACCTCCCTCAAATCCATTTTAATATTGTCTTCCCATCTACGTCTCGGCCTCCCAACTACCACTCTATATGCATTTCTGGATTCACTCATACGTGTTACATGCCCTAACAAATATCAATTACACCCTTTAAATAGTGTACTACCGTCTATCAGTAAAGTCCTTACGCCTATTTTTAAATACATTTTTGGTTATTGGTAAAGGCTTTAGTAAGTCTGCAGGTAAAGCATTCCAGTCCCTGATAGTACGATTGAGAAAAGAAAACTTTCCAGTGTCCGTCCTCTGTCTTCTTTCACTCAATTTATGTGAGTGGTCGTTCCTTGAAGAGTAATTTGGCGGCTGCCAAAGAAAAGAAGCAGATGAAAGAGTAAAAGTAAAAGATAAGAAAGTAAGTGCCGGTGGAAAAAGGAGCAGACGAAGGGAAGATGAAAAAAAAGAAGCGATGAAGGAGAAAGGAAATCTGAAGATGAAAGAAGTGAAGATGAAAAGGAGTTGAAAGGATGGAAAGGAAAACTAAGGTAAGAAATAAGACGGAAGATGAAAAAGAAGAGGTAGAAGGAGGAAATATGAGATTGAGTTTTGATACTGGACTTCTGGAAATATTTCTCTTCAAAATTTTAATCACAAAACTCTTAATATATTTTCATCTAATTTGGGTAGAGTTAATTGACCTTTACCTACAAAAACGCAAGAGCTCTTCTCTCGAATAACAGACAATGTCCTCTTCCAGAACAGGAAATCATGCTTCTTGTGGTTTCAGGGATCCGTGAGGGGTCAGGTGAGCAGGTGACACACAATTATTTATCAACTGTAAACTACAAATCTTGTGGAAAACCTGGCAGAGGTGGCGGCGGCACATTAATCTGTAATTTAATCGTGCTGGCGCATTACGCGTCCAAGACACGCCAATCACGTCCGGATGATTATTTAATGAACCAAACCATTCACTGAGCAACACGTGCCAGTCGGAGTGGAGTTGGTGCCCAAGTCACGGCCCGTTTAGGCAGTTTTAAACCCTTGTTCACGGGTCTTGCGCACGCGCTGATGGGCGAATAAAGGCGTCCACACAGACAAAAGCCATAATTTCTCGGAAGTTGTTCACACTTATACATTTTAATGACGCCTACTCGTTTTATGACGACGTCCCTACTGCCAATTTGTTTTTATATTGGTTCTGTGATAAGCAGACAGAATTGAGTGAGAGTACGTTCTAACACACCCTTGCCTTAAGTTCGTCACTCAACTGTGACAACAAAGTATAGCTTCTTATCACTTTATTAGTAGGCCTAGTATTTATTGTTAATAGTTCACAAAAGTAGATACACTTAATAATTTAAAATTGATCTATACACAAATAGTAATTAAACGTAATAAATATAGGCCTACAATTTAATAACTAATTTTTCTATCATATATCTGTGTAATTTGTGTTGGTTCAAACTTGCACTTACGTCAGGTTTTAGTGCATGTTTAAACCTATCGTGTTTACTATAAAACATTATAACTTATATATCTGCTACTTTTGACGATTCTTTACAATAAAACATTGTAAATCAATTTTTCTTGTTACTTTAATGATCTAATTCTCTTCTATGTCTTCCATAGACTATATAGGTTTATTTTTAGGTTCAAATATAGTTTCTTATGTACCACCACCACACACGCATTTGATTTGAATACCAGTGTTTCGTCACTTAGTCACTGTAGTAGGGCTGTCAGACTTCCTAACGGCAGAAAATAACGGTACATGTTACGTATAGGGTAAGAGTTGGTAATATTATGATATGAGTAACATTGAGATAGTTCTTTTTGAGAACTTACTACAATTTTACTGTGCGAGAGGAAGATCGATTTTTTTTTTGCGTCAACGTATTAAGGGGATGTTCGTGGACAAGTTTCTGGACAAAACTGGTCCTTTTCTCGCACAGTAAAATTGTAATAATTTCTCAAAAAGAACTATCACAATATTAGGCCTACTCATATCACAATATTACCAACATTTACCCTACATCGCTCAGTAAAATTGTAATAATTTCTCAAAAAGAACCATCACAATATTAGGCCTACTCATATCACAACAATACCAACCTTTACCCTAAATACATAATGTTCTGCCTAAGAGCAGGTTTGTCACTGCAAAGCCAGCATTCTCCAATGTTTCTTATTTTTTGCCTTTCTCTTATGTAGTCTCCGCATATGATCCATACCTATATCTTAATGTCGTCTATCACCTGATATCATCTTCTGTCCTGAACTCTTCTCCCGTTCACCATTCCTTTCAGTGCATCCTTCAGTAGGCAGTTTCTTCTCAGTCGTGACCCGCCAAATTCCTTTTTCTCTTCCTGATCAGTTTCAGCATCATTCTTTCTTCATCCACTCTTTCCAACACAGCTTCATTTCTTATTCTGTCTGTCCATTTCACACGCTCCATCCTTCTCCATATCCACAATACTTCTAGTCGCTTCTTTTCACTTCGTCGTAATGTCCATGTTTCTGCCTCCATACAATGCCACACTCCACACAAAGCACTTCACTGGTCTCTTCTTTAATTCTTTTTCCAGATTAAAAGCTATCTTTGCAATTGCTATCCTACTTTTTGACTTCCTGGCAGCAACTCGTGTTACTTCTTATAGTACACCCAAGTAGTGTTAATCTTTTTATTTAATTTGCAAGAAAGTCGTCCATTGTATTTAAAAAACTGCAAAGGGAGAAATCATTCCTTATTAGAATATTAACTTACTTACTTGCTGGCTTTTAAGGATCCCGGAGGTTCATTGCCGCCCTCACATAAGCCCGCCATTGATCCCTATCCTGAGCAAGACCAATCCAGTCTCTATCATCACATCCCACCTCCCTCAAATCCATTTTAATATTATCTTCCCATCTACGTCTCGGCCCTCCAAAGGACTTTTCCCCTCTGGCCTCCCAACTAATACTCTATATGCATTTCTGGATTCGCCCATACGTGCTACATGCCCTGCCCATCTCAAACGTCTGGATTTAATGTTCCTAATTATGTCCATGTACCATATCTTATAACCTTATTCCTTTGCTGTGGTCGTGCCGGAGAATCAGTCCCATTCCGAGGCATATTGTTAGGTTTCGTAACAAGCTGTTTTTTACGGTGATGGGTTGTTAGCCCTTCCCCCAACCCCCAAGCTGGAGGACCACCTCTTATCGGCTGTCCACGACTGCTTATTCAATATATTCGCAGCTACCCTCCATATCGTGGTGACAGAATTTTTTCTCGTTGCCAAACTTTCAGAACGGCCCCGAGGTTCACTCAGCCTCCTATAAAATTGAGTACCGGGTCTTTCCCGGGGGTAAAAGGCGGTCAGAGCGTGGTGCCGACCACACCACCTCATTCTAGTGCCGAGGTCATGGAAAGCATGGGGCTCTACCTCCATGCCCCCAAGTGCCTTCATGGCATGTTACGGGGATACCTTTTACCTTTACCCTCCATATCTGGAGGCCGTCTCCTCTATCCGCAACCTGAGGACGCGCCATGCCGTGGATTAGAATATTATAGGTTTATTAATTTGTTCTACAGAATAATCTCTGTAATATTGACAATTAATATTTGAGGACAAAAATTCGCTCCGGCGCCGGGGCTCGAACCCGGGTTCTTGGTCCTACGTACCAAGCGCTCTGACCACTGAGCTACGCTGAATTCAATATCATTTAACATTCTCATAGCTAGCAGTGAATATTCTGTACAGATTACTGTGCACTTAACTGCGGAATCTCGGCCAAACAAGTCACTCAGCTGAGTGCGCCCCTTGTATAATGGCAGTTGACTTGGACATAAAACGTCAACGTATATGCCTAGCTTGGAGTCAGGCCAAGGAGGAGGAGGGTTCGATCCGGTGCTTTGGATTGGATTCGGCGTAGCTCAGTGGTCAGAGCGCTTGGTATATAGAACCAAGGACCCGGCGCCGGAGCGAATTTTTCTCTTCAAATATTAATTGTCAATTCCTTATCAGGTTCACTGATGATAGGAGTAAAAATCAGATTCGTACGGATAGTACTTATCGAATAAAACTGTGTTAACATTTAGGGGAAAATTATTTTTTGTGAGAAAAGTATTCATTTGGGACTAATATGGTATTAAAATTTATTGTAGTACTCTATTCAAGGAATAAGCTTTAAATCGCCACAGTTAATATTGAGTCAGGGGCGGATGCAAGGAGGGGATTAAGGGGCTATATCCCCTCCCGAAATTTTGAGAAAAATATGAAACAAGAAACAAAAATTATATTAATTTTAATTCGTGAGTGTACATAGGAATTAGAGGGTTTTCCACGTAAATTCTCTTTGCTAAAGTGTTAAATTCCAAGAACTGCAGGAAGACAAACACAGCGTTCTTACTTCAAGACAGAGAGTCATGAAGGGTATTTTAGGCTTTTAATTTTCCTTCTCTTCTTAGACTATTTCATTAGTCACCTCAAGGACAGGTTTTTAAATCATAAGGGAATCTTAAAGTCCATACAAACGTTTCTGTCTAAAAGCATAGTGTGAGCATCAGATGAAGATTTAGAATCTGCTGTTGAGGTACCGTACATAAAAATGTAGAAGTAAAAGCTCATGAAGTACTGGATGAAATGTCTAAGAAGCCACGTCGCCTTCTTCTGTAAATGTCATTCTGTCATTGTTTTTGTATTGCAGTCATTATAAATGTTAAAATTAAAAAATTATGGTTTATTTAACAACGCTCGCAATTGCCGAGGTTATATCAGCGTCGCCGGTGTACCGGAATTTTTTCCCTCAGGACTCCTCTTACATGCCAGTAAATCGACTGATATGAGGCCTGTCACATTTAAACACACTTAAATGCCATCGAGCTGGGTTGGGGTAGAACCCGCAACTTCGAGCACAGAAGCCTATACCGACTACGCTACTCAGGCCAACTTGTAAATGTTTGTGACTCGGAAACAAATTGTGAGTATATAAACTTATTTCTCATTACTCCATTTTTACTATCTCCTCAAATCCCTCCCCGAAAAAAAATCCTGCGCCCGTCCCTACCTATATTGTATAGGTAATCAATCCAGTTTGCAGTGGTTCATATTGTGCTCGTTTTTTGATTGCATTGTTAACTGCATGACTAAGCAGTCTAATCATTCTGATGTTTTAAATCTTATTTCTGCCCTCCGTAATCATATTCTCTGGACATAAGTCAGTGCTAAACACAAGATCACAATAGGCCTAAGTTCCACTTGAAAATCTTTGTATTGGTTATACAGAGATATAAAAAAATAGAATAAATGTTGAAACTTGGACTCTCACTCTGAGAGAGGAACATAGGTTAAGGGTGTTTGAGAATAAGGTGCTTAGGAAAATATTTGGGGCTAAGCGGGATGAAGTTACAGGAGAATGGAGAAAGTTACACAACACAGAACTGCACGCATTGTATTCTTCACCTGACATAATTAGGAACATTAAATCCAGACGTTTGAGATGGGCAGGGCATGTAGCACGTATGGGCGAATCCAGAAATGCATATAGAGTGTTAGTTGGGAGACCGGAGGGAAAAAGACCTTTAGGGAGGCCGAGACGTAGATGGGAGGATAATATTAAAATGGATTTGAGGGAGGTGGGGTATGATGATAGAGACTGGATTAATCTTGCACAGGATAGGGACCGCTGGCGGGCTTATGTGAGGGCGGCAATGAACCTCCGGGTTCCTTAAAAGCCAGTAAGTAAGTAAGTAAGTAAGTAAGTAAGTAAGTAAGTAAGTAAGTAAGTAAGTAAGTAAGTAAGTAAGTAAGTAAGTAAGTAAGTAAGGTTTAATTTAAGTAAAAAAAAATCTTGCTTTGTTCTTAACTTTTACAATAAACTGTCTAGCTTTTATTAATCAGGTAATCTTTTAGTACTTTGATTTGTATTGTATTTGTAAATTTAATATTAATTATAATTGTAATTGTATTCTTAATATCGTAGTTGTAATCCCTTGGTAGAGGGTAAGAGGCCTCATGGCCTTATCTCTACCAGATTAAATAAATATATATACTACGAGTCAATGTTAAACCCAAGATCACAATAGGCCTAAGTTCCACTTGAAAATCTTTGTATTAGTTATACAGAGATATAAACAAATAGAATAAATGCTAACTAAATGACGGTGGATATGAAAAATTATGGTGTCAAAACGCAACCACTGAAATACAAATGCTGCGTGAATTAGAGCACGATCAGTATGGTGTACTGACGTCGGCGGACGGGAACAGATATAAAAATATGCAAACTGTGTGCCGTATTAACATTCAGGAGGGCAGTTTCAGTGTCGGCATCCTGCAAGACAAGGCTGCATCGACGGCTGCCTCTCTCATGGTCGCAGATGGTCTTCTGTCTCATTAGGAGCAGATAGCTGTCATTCGTCGTGGACGGGAGATCTCCGTGGAAAACACTGCAACCACCTCCACGTCGAATCATCAGATAAGAGTCCTTCATTTGAGAGGTTCCCAACCGAGTTATTCTCCAAATGGGTGGCTGTGGTTACGGTGAAACCAAGTTCATAAGGCATGTTTAATAACATCAAGAACATTGATTTATCGTGACTTTATGGCTCAGAACGTTCTTCTGCGCCTGCCCCAATATCTTATGTCTCATTCCACCTTCTCCTGATTTCATACTTTAAGTTTTCCAATAGCGGTAAGTACATATCTAAAGGCTTACAGTGCAGCACGAGTATTTTGAAATATTTGTGTTTCTATAGGTCTACTATAAGCTATTATTTTTTCTTCTTCAATTCTCGTTTTATACAGAGTGATTCACGACGAGTTACCGGCACTTACGGAGTATATTTCCAAAGACATTTTGAGCAAAAAAATGTCATAAATATGGGATGTATTCTCAATATTTAGTTCAAATATTATAAATGTATTAATTTAACGATTAGGGAAAACGCGGAAATTCTACTTGAAGCAAGTAAAGGGATAGGGTTGGATGTAAATCCCGAAAATACTAAGTACATGATTATGTCTCGTGATCAGAATATTGTACGAAATGGAAGTATAAAAGTTAGAGATTTATTCTTCGAAGAGGTGGAAAAATTCAAATATCTTGGAGCAACAGTAACAAATATAAATGACACTCGGGAGGAAATTCAACGCAGAATAAATATGGGGAATGCGTGTTATTATTCGGTTGAGAAGTTTTGTCATCTAGTCTGCTGTCAAAAAATCTGAAAGTTAGAATTTATAAAACAGTTATATTACCGGTTGCTCTTTATGGCTGTGAAACTTGGACTCTCACTTTGAGAGAGAAACATAGGTTAAGGGTGTTTGAGAATAAGGTGCTTAGGAAAATATTTGGGGCTAAGAGGGATGAAGTTACAGGAGAATGGAGAAAGTTACACAACGCAGAACTGCACGCATTGTATTCTTCACCTGACATAATTAGGAACATTAAATCCAGACGTTTGAGATGGGCAGGGCATGTAGCACGTATGGGCGAATCCACAAATGCATATAGAGTGTTAGTTGGGAGGCCGGAGGGAAAAAGACTTTAGGGAGGCCGAGACGTAGATGGGAAGACAATATTAAAATGGATTTGAGGGAGGTGGGATATGATGATAGAGAATTGATTATTCTTGCTCAGGATAGGGACCAATGGCGGGCTTATGAGAGGGTTGCAATGAACCTTCGGGTTCCTTAAAAGCCAGTAAGTAAGTAAGTAAGTAAGTAAGTAAGTAAGTAAGTAAGTAAGTAAGTAAGTAAGTAAGTAAGTAAGTAAGTAAGTAAGTAAGTAAGGTTATTTTACGACCCTTTATCAACATCTTAGGTTATTTAGCGTCTGAATGAGATGAAGGGGATAATGCCGGTGAAATGAGTCCGGGGTCCAGCACCGAAAATTACCCAGCATTTGCTCATATCGGGTTGAGGGAAAACTCCGGAAAAAACCTCAACCAGGTAACTTGTCCCGACCGGGAATCGAACCCGGGCCACCTGGTTTCGTTTTTCTTCTTCAATTCTCGTCTTATACAGGGTGATTCACGAGGAGTTGACGAAGTATATTTCCAAAGACATTTTGAGCAAAAAATGTCATATAAATATGGGTCCTATTCTCAATATTTTCAGTTACAATAATTTTAAGTTGTTTCTAAAATACCGTTATTCTTTAGTCTAAGGGTAAAAGAATATTTCAGATAAAGAATGAACTATTCAGGAATTCCATAGTGACTTTGTACAGATTTTTTTTTTCGATTTTTAACCACAAAATTACATTTTTCTTACGCACTTATCACAACAATTGTTACAAATCATGCCAGTTTTGTAAATTCTTTAAGACTGTACATGAAGATGCAGAATTAAAATGTAAAGAATCAAGTTCCTAAAGTCGTATGATTTGTAACAGAATTGACTTTTCGTTGTGCAACGAAATTTTACGAAGTTATATTTGTTGGGATCAAAATTTCTGCACATTTAAAGGACAAAACTAAATTTCATTCAATAATTTATCTACAGTTATCTCACTAGAGGTTTTGATTTATCTAGAGAAAATCAAAACTCGAGTGGGATTTAATTGACTATTACACGATTAGAAGAAAGTATATAAAGATTAGAAGTAACGAAGTACTCCAATACAATTTGACTTACGAAAATACAACTGTCTTCAAATATATTATTGCATCATCTCAAGATTACGCTAGATGGGAGTAGTGTGTTATGATTACGTAGCTTTTTTCTTGTTATCAGTTGTGCCAACTATGGAATCTTCATTGAACTCTGTGGACGGTTACTAGTCAAGGCGGCTTTGTTGATTCAGTTTCATTTTTATTAAAACATTTGCATTCCACTTCACTCCTCCGGATCCCAGTAATCAACGTCACTTGACAGATGATTTTCAATAATCTTAATATTAAACAATCTCTGATACGTGACTATCCATAATATCATATAGCAGAAGCTATAACATAACCTAAATAATATAAACAAGTGTTAGAAAAGTTTTAATTAGGGATGACGAAATAAACGAGAAACGTTTTAATTAAAGATGATGAAATAAAAAATAAACATGAATAATTTTAAAAGAAACAATTATTGAAAGTACAATTCAAATTTGAATGTTTTAGTGGTTGGTGGTTCAGTTCATGTTATATTGGACGAGTGCGTAAAAGAAGTGAACTCGTTGATGTAGGCCTACATGGTGTATCCCTCAACTTATTCAGAATTGCCGAATGGTGCCCTTCATTTATTTGTAAATAGGATTTCAGGGAAGATGCACAGTTATGACCAGTGATCTGTATTAAATTCTTGATCTTGAATGCCAATGCGAGACATATTTGAAAGTGCTGTGCATCGACTGGAGTGGTTTGTAATTTTCTGTTTTTTGACGTCCAGACCAGTGCAGTTTGCAATGTTGGCAAACAAAGAAACAAATGCTAGGGTAGTGATAAAAATAAACAAATGCTAGGGTCGCGATAAAATTAAACAAATGCTAGGGACGCGATAAAATTGTGCGATAAGCAGCCATGATTGGTTGAAAGACGTCCTATTGTACCGTTTTATTGGTCAAAAGTAGTGTGACGTAGTAAAAGTGTAATAGTCATCATAATACATTGGTCAGTCTGCTGTCAAAAAATCTGAAAGATAGAATTTATAAAACAGTTATATTACCGGTTGTTCTGTATGGTTGTGAAACTTGGACTCTCACTTTGAGAGAGGAACAGAGATTAAGGATGTATGAGAATAACGTTCTTAGGAAAATACTTGGGGCTAAGAGGGATGAAGTTACAGGAGAATGGAGAAAGTTACACAACACAGAGCTGCACGCATTGTATACTTCACCTGACATAATTAGAACCATAAAATCCAGACGTTTGAGATGGGCAGGACATGTAGCACGTATGGGCGAATCCAGAAATGCATATAGAGTCTTAGTTGGGAGGCCGGAGGGCAAAAGACCTTTGGGGAGGCCGAGACATAGATGGGAAGATAATATTAAAATGGATTTGAGGGAGGTAGGATATGATGGTAGAGACTGGATTAATCTTGCTCAGGATAGGGACCAATGGCGGGCTTGTGTGAGGGCGGCAATGAACCTCCGGGGTCCTTAAAAGCCAGTAAGTAAGTAAGTAAGTAAGTAAGTAATACATTGGTCTCTTAAATTGACTGAGGATATTGTGAATTAAATCAATGGCTTTCCCAAAACATGCTATGAAATTTTTATATCGAAAAGGAAACAAAAAGGAGCAAAATTGTATTAAATTTTTATGCTTGAAATATCTCAAAGAGTAACCTCCTGAAATTCATATTACTTACGGTTCGTTCTGTATATGACTTGGTATAAGAAGTTGGCCAAACAGAGAAAAAGTGTAAATCCGAACACTAACAGTTTAGCGGCAAGTAGAGCTGAAGTGGCCGTGACCACCCCGCAGTCCGGGAGCCCCTCAGTTCACGTGAGGTCAGCAGTCCATTGTGACAAGTCGCGTAGGCGCTGTAATTACCCGCTGACGCTTCCAGGCGCATCTGTGCATCGGGCAAGTATTGTTCTCAAAAATTACTTTCTTCCGTCGCGGTCCATCACGAATCTTTAATCAGAAGCGATAGCCTTACATGCACACTTCAATGATCATCGTAAGGAAATCCAAGCTTTCATTTACTAATGAGCATAGGAATGGCATTGGCGCCAAATGTAAGGGGCATTCATTAGCTACAAGTGAGAAGAGAATTTTTAGTGTCTATAAGGAAAATACAGGCTGATCCGTTTGGGTATGGATAATATTAATTTATTATTATAAAGCTATTATGTTAGTATGAGAAATGTTTTTCTGGTAATATCGTGCTTAAAAGAAGGGAGTTACCATCAGTGGCGTAGCGTCAATGTAAGCTAAAAAGCTCAACTTCCCCAGTTAATAATAATTTCATAATAAACCTGCCGTTTATGAACAAAATTATTTATTAATTTTAATAGAGTTTATATTTATGCGTTAAATATTGTGATGCGGCAGCTCAGGATGATTTGTGATGCAGCAGTAAACAAGAAGCCTGCACACGCCAGCTTCCAAGCAGACTGGTTTCTTTCACTCATCCTTCTGTGTAACCCATCCCGCAGATTCTCCATCCCTTTCTAACTAAACTACCCTTGTGGCAAGGCACGTAAGAAGCTAGCTTTTACATTGAAAGTTTCCGAGTTATCCCTTTCGTGAGGGTTTGTTCAGTTGAAGTGTTAGTGTGCATTGCGGCTGATATGATAAATAATGAGTGAAATAACAGTTCGTGACACCAATTTACTTGAATTTTTAGGACAATTCTACTATCAAGACTGACTTACGAACAAAAGTGCGATTTAAAAAAAAATGACCGTGTCTATTTGTTAGAGATATGTGTAAACCATGAAATCATATTTTACTACGTACCATTTGAGGTCATGCCTTATTGGTGTTACGAGGTTCCAACCAATCTTCGGACTGCTGGCTTGACATTGACTATTATTTATTTTAAGACTATATTTTTGTAATACGTTTTCTCATATGTACACGAAAGAGAACTTGAGTTAGCTTCCCCTGCTCAAAATTTCATGCTACGCCACTGGTTTCCATACATGGCAAGAATGAAAATCAACAATGCATAATGTGTTCTTTGATATGCTACAAATTTGAGTGTGTTAAACGAGTTCAAAGAGAATTTCGACGTAAGTACGGTGTACGTAATGTACCTAAATACGATTCCATAACGTTGTGGTTCTGTGTTAGAAAAAGCATGTAGCTCGTTTCAGTTTTGCATCCATGGTATGCCAGCAGATTGCAGAAGAGGTTAGGTTATTTTACGACGCTTTATCAACAGCTTAGGTTATTTAGCGTCTGAATGAGGTGAAGGTGATAATGCAGGTGAAATGAGTCCGGGGTCCAGCACCGAAAGTTACCCAGCATTTGCTCACATTGGGTTGAGAGAAAACCCCGGAAAAAACCTCAACCAGGTAACTTGCCCCGACCGGGAATCGAACCCGGGCCACCTGGTTTCGTGGCCAGACGCGCTAACCGTTACTCCACAGGTGTGGACGATTGCAGAAGATGATGGCTTCTTAAACAAATGGCTATTTACAGATTAGCAAAATTCTGTTACAGAGAAAAGTTTCCTAATAGCCTAAAGAATGAGTGTTCTAAATTTCATGCATGTATCTTTAATAGTTCAGAAATTATATCCATTTTTGTCTGGCAATGTAGCAAAAAAAAATGAAGTTACTGCAAACCGATAAAAGCGGGCGTGTGATTTAAAAATCCATAGGGCATGAAGTTTAAAAATGACGTCTCAACATCCGATAAGGGCACAAATACCCACAAAATGTTATGCTATGCATTCCACACATATCAAAGGGTATTTTAAAGAAAACTTTTTTTAAAATTTAATTTACCAGAAACAACAATAAAAGTGGGCGAGTAATTTAAAAATCCATAACGCGGGAAGTTTAAAAATGGCGACTCAACATCCGATAAGGGCACAAATACCCACAAAATGTTATGCTATGCATTCCACACATATCACAGAGTATTTTAAAGCCTTTTTTTTAATTTACTCATTTTTTACCAAAAAATACCATCCTCTCCCCTTAAGGAGGCCGATGCCCGAACAGGGCTGTAGTGCATATGATGATGATGATGATGATGATGATGATGATTATGATCCTCTTTTTAACTTCCTGGCAGCAACTCATGTTACTATTTACATTTATTGCACTCAGGTATTTGAAGCGGTTTACTTGTTCTACTGCCTCATTTCGAATTCGCAAGTTTTATTTCTTTGTTTGTCTTCCATAAATGTGCGAAGTGAGGCAGTGAATGATGATGACGACGACTATTATTATTATTATTATTATTATTATTATTATTATTATTATTATTATTATTCAGTGCACGCATCTTGCAGGTTGTTGCAGAAACTAGTGTGTGTTTTACTAATATCAAGGAACAATTATAAAAGCTTCTGGACGTCTGAATGCTGTCGGGGCCTCTTTCATGGCTTCACCCCACCTGAGTGCGTGCTTGTTGCGTAAGGCTACGTGGAGTACGTGCGTACGTTCCGCACAGACGGACGGACACGTGCTGCCGGACGCAGCATCTGAATACAAGATGGTCTAACTCCCCCATGCGCGGTCTCTTCATCCCAAATCGATGCTATTGTGCTACCTGAGGAAACCTCCAGAGTCTTCCTTCCATCATCTCACATCCTGTGGTATCTTCCGAGAAAGGAAACTCTGTCCGACTAAATATCTGCAGGGTCCAGATTGCCGGATGTGATGTAATCAGGGATTACGACGAAGCTTTCAGGAACCTGAAATATTACACAGCTAACCCTATAAGAATTGTTTCTTTGATTTTTATGTAAATGGGCCTATATTAAGCATCAAATTGCTTCGAAAGAATATTGTATATATGTATATATATATATATATATATATATATATATATATATATATATATATATATATAATACGTTTCTGATCGCAACGCGTATGGTCATCCGTTTCGGGATCCGTGGTGGAACAGAGAATGACAGAATTACAAAAGCTTACTACACCAAAATTTTGCTTTTATTCCTGATGCTGATGTTTGCAAAACTGTACGCTAACTCATATATTTCTCTTTTAAATAACATAATATAGAACATTTTCATTTTTATTAAATATGTTCACTATAAAATTTTTACATTTATAATAACTTGTGAAATTTGAATTTATTGAAATAAAAAAATTAGCCTACACATTTAAAACATATAGTATATTTTGTATCCAAAAGAGCAAATTCTCGTGCTTGGAATAGGTGCAATTACATAATACACGTATAATATTACAAGTTATACGATACTCTTCAAGGATCGACCATTCACATAAATTGAGGGAAAGAAGACAGAGGACGGACACTGGAAAGTTTTCTTTTCTCAATCGTACTATCAGGGACTGGAATGCTGTACCTGCAAACTTACTAAAGGCTTTACCAATAACCAAAAATGTGTTTAAAAACAGGTTTAAGGACTTTACTAATAGACGGTAGTATATTATACATACTATTTAAAGGGTGTAATTGATGTTTTGTTAGTGTTGTATCAGTAAGAAGTGAGTTGTGTCAGTGAAGTGTGTTGTATTAGTGAAGTGTGTTTGTGTCAGTGGAGTTTTATAGTTTATAGTGGTAGTGCAAAGTATTTGAACAGAGAAATGTTTTTGAAGTATTAGTGAAATCAGGATGTGTCAGTGAAATGTGTCATAGTTCCAGTGCGTGAGTGAGTTGACAGCGAAATGAGTGTAGTGCTGAAATACTTGTGTATGTATGAACATACCATACTCGTGGGTTTAAGTTCGAACTTAGGGTTAAGATACAAATTAGATTTACTAATTAGATTTACTAATTAGATTACTAATTAGATTTACTAAATAAGATTTATTAAATCTACATACTTAGACTTCAACAAACAAAATTTGATAACACAATCTCAAGGGAAAAAAAAGAAACTCTCTGCATCATAATCCACAGTTAATTCCCGATTTACCACGAAAAAATCGTCTGTAGCTGCATTTAGATTGGCAACAGGCCATGACTGTTTGGCCAAACACCTACATAGAATTGGAATATATCAGTCCCCTAACTGTCTATTGTGCAACTCAAACCAAGAAATGGATTCGGAACACCTCAAAATCTGTGCTTCAGTGGCTGGGCATGATAATATCTTTGAAAAATATTGGAGTGCAAGAGATCAAATGACTTTACTGTCAAACGCCTGGCATTAGAAAACAACAACAGATTTACTTTAAATGTCATTTTAAGTGATCGTGCTTCAGTTAATTTAGGATGCTCCTTGTTAATATTATTATACTGTTGTTGTTATTATTATTATTATTATTATTATTATTAGTATTATTTATTATTAATTGTATTTATCACTAATTCTGTTTTTTAATTGTCATTGAGTGTAGGCCCTAATTAGTTACCACTGCCACCGAGTATTTACCCATTTGCAGAGTGAATACATACATACATACATACATTTAAATTGTTAAGTAGAAGTTGAGAAAAAACACTAGTTGAGAAAAAAAAAACATGTATACAAAAGACGATAATAATGGACAGTATCAACTTAAAGAAATATAATGAATTAATTCTCTCAATGAAAATATTAAAATTACTTAATTTTGGATTTATTTAAATAAATTGATTACATAATCTAGATCCATAATATGAAGAATGAATTTGCCTAGATTTTCTATTGCATTTTGGTTCAAGTGACAGAGGTAACATATTTCACCCAGTATTGTGAAATATTTCTATGTCATGTTTATACTTGAACGATTTTAATGGGAAAAGTTCTACAGAGTTAAATTGTACATTTGTTCAATATTATGAATACAAAATTCTGAAAAAAAAAAAATCAAATGTGTTGGGTAATTAAGATGTTTTGACTAAATTTAATAAAATTACTCGTTTTTTCTAAGCAAAGACAACGGAATAAGATGTAATTTAGAACTTTCTATCCAACCAATTATACTGTTTAAGTAGACTCAAATATTGCTAAAATATGAATGGGTATCGGTAAATAATTTTGGGAACTGACAAATTTATATATAGTTTCACGAATACTGTTTCATCACTAGTCAGAGACAAAAAGCTTTTTAAGATAAACAGAACATTAGGAATAACATTAATGAAAGATGACATTGATAGTAGTACAAATGGATGAGTAGATGTAGACGAGAATGTTTCTATGTAAGAGAAAGGTAGACAGTATTGCATAGTATTCGTGAATGGGATTGAGGGGAGATAAAGAAGGTAATGAGTTGAAAATACTGTACATCAGAAAGTATGGAGGAAGCAATAGACAGAAATAGGGTTTAACTTTAGGTAATTAGAAGATATGGGGAGATATAGATGATAGGAGAAATATAATAGGATATGTGATTGAATGTAATTCAAGGGTAGTGGTGGATCGTATGCAGAAATGTGAGGGAAACCAATACCTGAAAGCCGTATGATGAATTGGCGAGATGAGGCCGAGGATTCGCCGTAGATTACCTGACATCAGGGGCGTAGCGTCCATGGATGTGGGAGATGTGTTACATACCCTGCAATTTCCTTCAAGGTGACTCTGAATTATGAATTATAATATTGTAACATGTAATCGTTTTCGGACAGATCAAGTTTTCCCAGAATGTTTGATTTTGAATTCGCACTATGTTTTAATCACCTTGAACAGAAGGCGCGACCATTATATAGAAAGAATTATACTGTAACTCTTATGGGCACGGCCCGCTTGATGTTTAAAAACACTTCGCAACGTCTCAACGACATCTGTCGTCAGCCCGAGGAAACTCGTGCAGTGAGCATACTCGTGACCCCGGGGATGTATAGCGTTGTAATACATATTGTCGTATAGTCATGCTTGTGTTATAATATTATTTCCAGTGACTTATAAAGAATGATGAGTGAATTATTTGTTCCAAAATGTTACTCTTTTCATTTGTGAACACTGAAGACTGTTTTGAAAGCTTAATTGTTTAGTGTTGAAATAAATTATTTAGGTTAAGATCTTTGTGTTACGTGCTTATGGGCTCAAGATATGTACGCTGACAATATACATCCAAGAGGTCACGCAGTGAGTGAAAGGGAAATTGTTTCGTGTTCATTGTCGCAATGCATCAAATATGGAAACAAATTGTTGTATAATCGACAAATTGAAGGTAAGAAGCTTCCAGACTTTAACGTTCTGTGAAAAAGAAGACGTAATTAAAGCAGGTCCTTCAAAACCAGTACTGAATATCACTACGAACATAAAAAAGTGTGTAAGACATTTTAATGTAAAGATTTATGAAAGTAAGTCGTGGCTGTGAGATTGTAAGGCTCTAAACAAACTGTTTTACTGGTCTTGTCTTCTCTTTTCTAATGAAAAGTCCGTTTGAAATACCAATGGCTATGAAGATTTAAATAATATTGATAAAGCAGCCAAGAAACATAACTATTTTTGTAACCATATAATATTTTTTGAAAAAAAAAAAAAGACTAAAAATGTTCGGGGAAACTCCAAGGAGAGCCACCGGCGTAACTCGGTCGGCTAAGGTACTTACTTGCCGATCCAGAGTTGCAATCGGGCGTGGGTTCGATTCCCGCTTGCGCTGATTACCTGGATGAGATTTTTCCGAGGTTTTCCCCAACCGTAAGGTAAATGTCAGGTAATCTACGGCGAATCCTCGGCCTCATCTCGCCAAATATCATTTCACTATCACCAACTTCATCAACGCTAAATAACCTCGTAGTTGATACAGCGTCGTTATATAACCAAGTAAAAAAACTTCAAGGATAGTAAACGTGAGTTTATTAATTTTATTTTTACTGCATAGTCCTAAACTAAGTTTATTAAAACACTTTTCAGTGTGTCTATTATTTGTCGATGTTTTACTAGGTGCGTAATATACGTGTAAATTTGTACTAGCAAGGAAGATATATGCAGTGTTTATACTACATGATACAATTGTATTCGGTATATACGCTATGCTGGATACACATATGGGAAATTCCATTTTCAAACTATATTAACTGGGTTACATACCCGAGTCTGAAAACCAGGCTACGCCACTGATGATGATAATAAATTTGAATAGGATGAATAAATACTGTTTCATCTGCTTGCAAATCTCTTGAATTACATTTGAAATTGCTTTATATTTCGGAATTTTAATGCCTTCTGTATTCTTGGCTTACAAATGTAATGGATATCAACAAGATGTGTGTTTTACTCTTACGGTCTTACTAACAAACCGTGTATAGTTTTTATACAAGACTTATGCAGCGTTGAGACAGAAAACGTTACTAATAAACCATGCATAAACGATGGATGTATAAACAATCTGTAACTATACAACGGGAATTGCTTTGCAGTAGTTATATACACGAAACATCTTGTTTAAGCACTGTATATAGAGAAAAAATGGTCGTCCCTCTAACAGCTGTTCGTATCGACTGTCATTTTATGATGATGGATGCCTTGTAACCACAGAAGAACAAACCAAAGAGCACAGCATAAGTAGAATATTATTGCTGTAGCTTGTATTCTTTAACCAAAATATAGCGTGGTAATCGATCAGAGCCAGTTGTACTATCGATTCTTAACACGGCACACTGGAGTGCTCTACCAGATGCAATAGAGAATCTCAGATATTTTATTACTTACTTATTGGATTTTAAGGAACCCGGAGGTTCATTGCTGCCCTCACATAAGCCCGCCATTGATCCCTATCCTGAGCAAAATTAATCCAGTCTCTACCATCATATCCCACCTCCCTCAAGTCCATTTTAATATTATCTTCCCATCTACGTCTCGGCCTCCCCAAAGGTATTTTTCCCGCCGGCCTCCCAACTAACACTCTATATGCATTTCTGGATTCGCCCATACGTGCTACATGCCCTGCCCAACTCAAACGTCTGGATTTAATGTTCCTAATTATGTCAGGTGAAGAATACAATGCGTGCAGCTCTGCGTTGTGTAACTTTCTCCATTCTCCTGTAACTTCATCCCTCTTAGCCCCAAATATTTTCCTAAGAACCTTATTCTCAAACACCTTAATCTCTGTTCCTCTCTCAAAGTGAGAGTCCAAGCTTCACAACGATATAGAACAACCGGTAATATAACAGTTTTATAAATTCTTTCAGATTTTTTGACAGCAGACTAGATGACAAAAGCTTCTCAACCGAATAATAACAGGCATTTCCCATATTTATTCTGCGTTTAATTTCCTTCCTGAGTGTCATTTCTCAGATATTCTATTACCTTTCGTAACGAAGTAATGACGAAACTATGACGTAGCTGTGTAACAGTTATATTGTTATACACGACGTATGTAGTGATTATTATTAGTAAGGAATTTACACACGACTTATAAACGAGCTACTCATTGTATAAGTATAAGCGAGTTAAACGTCTGTAAATAGAGTTTTTTTATTAGTAAGACCGTTAGAAGATTGAGTCTACGGTTCAGTCGTATTTAATAATCAATACAAAATTAACTCTACTCCTTGCCCAACTCTAACTACTCTGTGCTATCCAAAGATCAATAAATTCTGTAACCCAATGGACTGTGACATATTTCTCCTCTTTCTTGTTCCCCATTTATTGATGCACAGTAAACCGCGTTTCCTTATTTCCGGCGCACGTAATGTTTCTCGCTCTAAGAACTGTCAAGCTGACAGATTTCCGTGTGTTGGCGTTACACGGTCGCGCGGCAAGGCGATAACTGTTGGATGTAGTGAGACGTGTGGCAATAATTGAGGCGCTGTCGAATTTGTCGGTCGGCCCACACGCGCGGTGTCATGTCGGAATCTCCAGTCGTCTCAAATATTGACTCGACAGTTCCGGTCGTCTGCCGCGCGGCGGGCGGATTGTCCGACGTGGTGAGGTTTCAAAATAAACGAGCCTGCTGCTCTAGTGTAGTGATTTCCAACCTTCCTGTACACCGCATTCTTAAAAATGTTCTAGGCCTATTATGTTTCAATAATAATAATAATAATAATAATAATAATAATAATAATAATAATAATAATATTGTACGAAATGGAAATATAAAAATTGGAGATTTATCCTTCGAAGAGGTGGAAAAATTCAAATATCTTGGAGCAACAGTAACAAATATAAATGACACTCGGGAGGAAATTAAACGCAGAATAAATATGGGAAATGCCTGTTATTATTCGGTTGAGAAGCTCTTATCATCCAGTCTGCTGTCCAAAAATCTGAAAGTTAGTATTTATAAAACAGTTATATTACCGGTTCTTCTGTATGGTTGTGGAACTTGGACTCTCACTCTGAGAGAGGAACATAGGTTCAGGGTGTTTGAGAATAAGGTGCTAAGGAAAATATTTGGGGCTAAGCGGGATGAAGTTACAGGAGAATGGAGAAAGTTACACAACACAGAACTGCACGCATTGTATTCTTCACCTGACATAATTAGGAATATTAAATCCAGACGTTTGAGATGGGCAGGGCATGTAGCACGTATGGGCGAATCCAGAAATGCATATAGAGTGTTAGTTGGGAGACCGGAGGGAAAAAGACCTTTAGGGAGGCCGAGACGTAGATGGGAGGATAATATTAAAATGGATTTGAGGGAGGTGGGGTATGATGATAGAGACTGGATTAATCTTGCACAGGATAGGGACCGCTGGCGGGCTTATGTGAGGGCGGCAATGAACCTTCGGGTTCCTTAAAAGCCATTTGTAAGTAAGTAATAATAATAATAATACCTAGATTGATTGTTTATTCAATTCATGACCATATACATGGATGTACACGTCAATTACATAATAAAGAAGAAAAACAATAAAATTTAAAAAACATTACAAATTAAAATATATTTAAAATAAATAACATAATCAAGTAGTATTGTATATTGTCATAATTTGTAATTTAAAAATTCTTTTATTGAATAAAAACTTTGTTCAGTTAATAGTACATTATGCAACGAGCCTATAATGGTAGTAGACGCAAGTATGATTGTTTATGAAACGAGCGCAAGCGAGTTTCATAATTATCATACGAGCGTCTTAATTACCATTATAGGCAAGTTTCAGACGACTTTTTATGCTCGACCATATTTCTAACTTGAAATTATTTAAAATTAGGTCTTCTTATGGTTATATGCGAACTGACCTGAATTGTGAGATGTGCGCAGACGCGAAAGTATTGATTTTTTCCGAGGCCGAATGTCATTGACCTTGGCAGAGAATAAGATGAAGATTACTCTGATATAACCTGGAAATTGATTTAGAATTGAAAAAGGAATGACAAATTGAATTTATTTGAATATTATTTACAATTAACGCAAATTATTATAGTAACAGAACATAACCTTCTGCGAGAGTATTGGATTTCCAGCCTCCGTGACTTTTCGCTAATTGTCTTTCGATTGCATATCCGAGAATAATCGATATAACGGTACAAAGCTGACTTGTCATTGGCTGAATACCTGAACTTTAATGAGTAGGTGTATAATTTAATGACATGCATTAAAGGACTGCTACCAGATGTATAATTACTACATTTCGGCATGGTCGAGCATAAAATCTCTTTAAATTTCACTTTAAATTTTGTATAAGGTAAACTTTGTATCTGCAATGGTAATTTATTAAAAAACATAATACCAGTACAAGCAGGCGATTTTTCATATTTCACAAGTCTATGATTTTTTATTGAGAACAGATGTGCATTTCGTGTATTATAATTATGATAATCTAGATTCTTATTGTAATTATTCTCATTCTGTTTCAAGAAAATAAGGCATTTGTAAATATAAATGGATGGAAATGTTAAAATTTTGTATTGTTTAAAATAAGGTTTGCATGAGTCAAAACTCTTTAATTTAAAAATGGATCGTATAATTCTTTTTTTTGCAATAAATATCCTATTAGCGTTTGTAGAGTTACCCCATAAGAAAAGGGCATAACTGAGATATGCATAAGCAACTGAGTAGTGAATTGAAATTCATGTTTTGGTGTTTAGTATATCTCTCAGTTGCAAAATAGCAAAATTAGCAGAACAAAGGTTTTCAGCAATAAAATCAGAATGCTCATAACAAGTCAATAGATTATCCATAATTGAAGACCTAACATTCTAAAGGTGCTAAGTACCAAAAACAAATTTCTGAGATATTGATTAAAATACATTGTCAAAAATGCTTGTTGAAATACCTCTGACAATGTCTTTTGGGCACAAATAAGTCACTGTTGAGCTACTACAAAGACAATTTAGTATGATATTCTCATATGGATGTTCCTCCCTTAGACTGAATAAAATTAAATTTAAAAAATTGACACTTAGCACTTTTAGAAAGTTAGGTCTTCAATTATGCCAAGGAATTTAGGCAAAATGCCTTTTTTAAACTGATTGTATGTATGAAACACCTATTAGAGATAAACACGTTTCCACACATTTGGGTATAATATGCCCAATTTTTATTTTGCCTTTTTGCCTATTTTAGCTCCCGTTGCCTATTTTAAGGTTAAATGCCCCTTTTTTATTTAGACTTTTTACGTCGTTATTGTACATTTCCTATATTTTAATGCATTTAAAATAAACTGCACATAAATTATACAAAAAAAAAACCAAAAAGAACGATTGTACAAATTAAAAATATATAAATAATTGATTAAATGGTCATCTTACTCGTGTTAATTGTGTAAGCATGTGCGGCTTACAGCTGTTTCGGTGCTTCTTCACACCATCCTCAGAGCCTACTACACGCTCTGCTAGTGAGCACCTCCTATGAACAAGTGTTCAGATCTCAGAAAGTATGTTTATTACACTTTTTTTCTTGTTTTGATGCATACTATCACCTCTCAAAATATTGGATAATTTTTAACATCCTGTATATATTTTTCTTAAATTTTGGTACAGCCTACGTTTTCAGCAATATGGAACGAGACTTTTGAACCACCCTGTATTTTAAAAACATAGGACAATTATTTTACATTTTTACATTTTCTGGAAGTCTACACTCAATAATACATCAATTGTTACATATTCTAAATTCTTAACAAAGACTGTTATATGATGTTGGTGAGGGTAATTGTATTACCACCCCTTTAGTATTAATAAGTTGGTAATAAATTTTGGTAGCAGGAGGGTTAAACCAATGTTAAAATTTCACATTTAGGCCTAATTCGAATTTCGAAGCGTACATTTGTATAATTGGAAGCTGGAAAGGACTTTATTAATTTAAACGAAAATAGTCTCCAATCTGGAATACTAGAGAAATTGAAAGCGTTTCGTGTTAACCTGGGTTATTAATGATTCCAAGAACTCCAATTCTATTCGTAAACTTCATAGTGATCGACAGAAAACAAGTCACCGCAGATAAGAGCAACGGGAGGGATGTCCAGCGCTATTATTTATAGCTGTATGTGTCCCTCTTCCCCTTAACCTCCAGTCAGTAACATGGAAAAGAACAATTTAATGTTGATTTTCATTATTTTATGTATAGAAGCTAATACATTAGCCTACTATTATCTGCGACAAATCTCTTGGATATGAGGAGATTGCTGCGGCGATGTAGACTACCTATAGATGGCTTGTGCGAGAGAGAAACAGCGATACTGGAGCCAGAGGGAGGGAGAAATCAGTTTTCCTCTGCGTTAAATATTTATCACGTTGTAGCTCCTAAGACAGTCAATCAATCGTGCTGTAATTTTTATGATTGATAGATGAATGTCTGAGGAAATCATATAAAAAAAATCGAAATCAAAATCTTTTTCTGGAAACAGAGAGAAAAAATAGTAACTTCGAAGTGATCTGTTCAAAACAGACATTTACACTTTCAAAAGTTAGTAAGCGACAAACTTTTTTGTTTTTCACGTTAGATGGGAGATCAAAGTGAGAGATAATTTGAAAAAGAATGAAAATTACTTTTAAAAGTTATTGCTACTCAAAATCTTTACTGGTTTCCGAGCTACGGTGAGTTAAACGACGTTTTCGCTTCGTCAAAGGACTAAAGACTCAGCCTTTTGTCTGTTAAAAGAGGATCAATTCAGAGTCTCAATAAACAAATACTGGTCTCTTCTATTCACTAACTTTGATAACAGTTCAAAGTGAGTTCTACGCAATGAAAAACAAGAGTGTGGTTTGCAGTATTTAAAAGAAAAGTTTATCAGTTTGAGTGAGGGAAAGTTAAAAGAGAGCATTTTCATCGGTCCACAAATTCACAAAGTTATGGCTGACTGTTTGAGGAAAAACTTTGCATTACAGAAAAATGGTATGGCATGCTTTTAAAAAAAGTTTGCTCAAATTTCCTTGGAAATTATAGGGCAGACTACTACATCGAATTTGTTGTGGAAACCATGTTAAGTACATATGAGAAAATAGGGTGTAATATGTCTCCCAAAATACTTTTTACATTCTAATTTGGATTTCTTTTCTCCTAACCTTAGAGCGGTAAGTGACGAACATGGGGAAAGATTTCATTAAGAAATATCTGAAATAGAAAGGTGATATAGAGGAAGATCATCATCCAACATTCTTGCAGACTATTGTTGGTTCCTTTTAAAAGACAGTCCCGGGTCTAGTTATAAATGGAAGTCATCCAGAAAATTCTTTTAATTGGCAAGTTCAAATTCCGAGATTTTTCTCATTGCAGACATGAAATTTCTTATTATTGTCGTGTTTTTTTTTCTGTTTTAAACTATATAACATCACTTTTGTATCAAGTACACATTTTTCAAGTATTGTGAAGCATTCTGAATTTCTAGTCTGTTGTAAATTTATTAGTAGCTGTGAAAAATAAAAATAAAGTAGGCCTAAGTTTTTCCATAAAAAAATTCAATTCACTTTCCCCGCAAAATAGTACGTGATGAGGCAATTTGGATTTTTTATTCAGATTTAGGACAAACACATCAATAATATTCACCTATTTTTATTTCGGAGCAAGACAAAAAGTAAACATTTGTTGTTCAGTGATCGGTGGCAAATTTTGTTTGTCGCTCTTCGATCTTTGATGTTCTATTAAGATAGCCTGCGACTTACTTGCATTTAAATTAAGTCCGTGCGTTTTCGACCATAAGGATATTGAATTCAAGTCATCATTAACTTTAGTTATATGCAGTGGCGTAGAATCAATGTAAGCTAAAAAGCTCAGCTTCCCCAGTTAATAATAATTTCGTAATAAACCTGCAGTCTATGGACAAAATTTTATTAATTTTAATAGAATTTATATTTACGCGTTAAATATTGTGATGCGGCAGCTCAGGATGATTTGTGATGCAGCAGTAAACTAGAAGCCTGCACACACCAGCTTCCAAGCAGACTGGTTTCTTACACTCATTCTTCTGTGTAACCCAACCCACAGATTTTCCATCCCTTTCTAACTACCCTGGTCACAAGGCTCGCAAGAAGCTAGCTTTTACATTGAAAATAAGTAATTTCCTAGTTATTCCTTTTCGTCAGTTGTGTTCAGTTGAAGTGTTAGTGTGCACTGTGGCTGATATAATAAATAATGAGTGAAATAACAGTTCCTGACACCAATTTACTTGAATTTTTACGACAATTCTATTGTAAAGACTGACTTACGAACAAAAGTGTGATCTAAAAAACAAATGACCGACTGTCTTGCTGTCAATGAAGGACACAACCAAAACATAGATGCATACTTACGTAATGATACTAATACTGTATCTATTGACCGTTAATATTGTGATTTCTCTATGACAGGGAGTGAGCTAATGTTATACGTTTACGTGTCTATTTGTTAGAGATATGTGTAAACCATGAAATCATATTTTACTACGTACCATTTGAGGTCATGCCTTATTGGTGTTAAGAGGTTCCAACCAATCTTCGACTGCTGACTTGACATTGACTACTATTTATTTTAAGACTATATTTTTGTAATACGTTTTCTCATATTGCATGAAAGACAATTTGAATTAGCTTCCCCTGCTCAAAATTTCATGCTACGCCACTGGTTATATACCAGTTAGGTAGTTAGGTCGCGTATGCAGATAGATTTGCATGTTGTCAGCATAAATCGACCCTCACAAGTACTAACATTGTAACTGACTTTCTTACATTTTTCAGGAGATGAAAATGAAGTTTTAAAATGATCGTGTAAATTAGTGTATACAGATATGTAGAGTAACAATAAAATTTTACATACAATTGGGGAGGTTTAGAGTTACAATGATAGTACTGGGAGAAAAAGAAACAATTATTTAAGACCATATTAACGAGGATAACTCAAAACCATAAAAAATTGAGTTGCAATGTTAGTACTTGGGAGGGTCGAAATATAGGCCTACTACTATTACTACAGGGACATCATTTTATTTTTACTAACATTTTTAATATTAACCTGTCTATACCTTTAGAGAACCGGAAACACCGCTTGCTCTCCCCTCCAAGACTTGAGTTCGATGATACTGGCGTAAAACACAAATCACTCTACTAGGTATAGTAAGGAAGAAAAGTAGTTCATCCATTTACGTAAACTAGGAAATATCGCGATTTTGAGTTTGATAATTTTCATTAGGTTTTTCTTTAATGAAAGTAAAGTACTGTATTAAGAATAAGTGTTTTTACTCAGGAAGTGAGTTATCCATGCGAACGTATTCATTATGCGATGTATATTATACTGTCTACAGCACATTAGCGTACAATATAGAGAAAGAAGTTAAATTGAAAAATAATCATAATATGAATATTTAAACACAATTTTGAAAATGGTGGCCGTTCATTTCGATACAGGCTTTGTGCATATTATCGCACTATAGACTATTGCATCTAATTCCAATTGCCAGTTTCGTCCTTCGTACTAGTAACTCATGTTGAAATAATTCTGTACCTACTCTACGTACTATAAATTCAATCTTCACTTCTGCCCGACCCGAAAATATAAAATTACTCAGACATGCTATCTACTGTCCGTTCAAGTGGTTATGCCGCAGGATTGTAGAAAGGGAGGAAATCACGTGACAGTTAATTACTTAACGAGGCCCTTTTATTCAAGTTAAATTAAACAGCTGTATAATATTACGTAAACGCCCAATTCCTAAGAGAAATTAATGTTTTCAGAAAAGAGCTAAGACAGCACAACTTTTACAGAGGGGCGAGCAGAAGCAGGTGGGGGAAATCGGGATGCGACGTAGGCAAAGGGACGACAGTACCTGTGCGAAAATATGATTCAATATTGAAAGCTCTTTCGTCACTGGAAAACGCGAACATATTTTTGGAACGTACTGTTTACTATGACCGTAAGGCTACTATGACTGTATATGCGGTCTTGGATCTGTGTGGAGGACGATTGAACTTCATTAGTAGAAGGGGTGGGAGTGAAGTACATTCAAAAACTCAGATACAATAAAAATTGAAGTAAAAATAAAATGATGTCCCTGTATATGGAACAAAAAGGAAAGTGCATATTTTAATGTATTTTCCCCTTGATCTTGCAGGTTTCATAGTTTGAGAGAGCATGAATACATGCATATTTTGGGATTTTATAGTGTATAAGATTCTCGTCTCTAGTTCTAGATTACTTAGGTAGTTAGGTCGCGTATGCAGAGAGATTTGCATGTTTGTCAGCATAAATAAAGGCCTACTACTATTAATTGAAAAATGAGTTCTATTCAGTCAATACTTAACATAAACACAATAAAACATGTTATAATAACATTTACACAGATTTTAAAAACAAACGTTTTCGCCAATTTTGATTGGCATCTTCAGGTCGTGTAGGTCGAATGGAACATGTTATAAAAAGTGAACACTTGGTATATGACGTTAAAAACCAAAGTTACAACTGTAATATCACTTAAAAACAGAGAATAGAATATAGCAAAAAGCCTCCACGATGTGTGTAGAATCACTGTGTTGAAAGAGGCGTGTGTGAACCAAGGAAACAGCAAAACTCTTCTGTCATTGCAGATACAGTTTTCAAGATAGATTTGAAGGTGCTACGAACAGGTCGGTCGTGTGGCCGTTATGGAGAGCAGGAAAAATCCTGTAAATTGTAAGGTTAGAATGAATGAATATTTAGAAGCATTTAAGTATTATTTAAATCTTCTAAAACAATAGTTACAAAAAATAGAAGAACGTCTTGAAATCCATGAGGACGGCGACACGACTGATCTTTACATTAAGTGGTAGCGTATGACGAAAACTGTATACGTTGCAAGACTAGTGGATGAATGACCATTACTTGCGTGTGATTTTAAACAGCGGGTTATTTGAATTTGGGTATTGTTCGTTAAGGAGCGGGCTATCATTATTAATAGAAAAGGTAGTAATATATAGTTCCTCCGCAGCATTCATATAATTATGATTGTTAATAGTCTTTAAGACCTGAAGGGCTTCTTCAAATTCAATAGGAATAAATCAAAGTTTGCCACGCATCTCATTTCCCTTAATGACGAACTTACTGGCATAGAAGAAGCCCTTCAGGTCTTAAAGACTATTAACAATCATAATTATATGAATGCTGCGGAGGAACTATATATTGCCACCTTTTCTAATAATAATGATAGCCCGCTCCTTAACGAACAATACCCAAATTAAAATAACCCGCTGTTTAAAATCACACGCAAGTAATGGTCATTCATCCACTAGTCTTGCAACGTATACAGTTTTCGTCATACGCTACCACTTAATGTAAAGATCAGTCGTGTCGCCGTCCTCATGGATTTCAAGACGTTCTTCCATTTTTTGTAAGTATTGTTTTAGAAGATTTAAATAATACTTAAATGCTTCTAAATATTCTTTCATTCTAACCTTACAATTTACAGGATTTTTCCTGCTCTCCATAACGGCCACACGACCGACCTGTTCGTAGCATCTTCAAATCTATCTTGAAAACTGTATCTGCAATGACAGAAGAGTTTTGCTGTTTCCTTGGTTCACACACGCCTCTTTCAACACAGTGATTCTACACACATCGTGGAGGCTTTTTGCTATATTCTATTCTCTGTTTTTAAGTGATATTACAGTTGTAACTTTGGTTTTTAACGTCATATACCAAGTGTTCACTTTTTATAACATGTTCCATTCGACCTACACGACCTGAAGATGCCAATCAAAATTGGCGAAAACGTTTGTTTTTAAAATCTGTGTAAATGTTATTATAATATGTTTTATTGTGTTTATGTTAAGTATTGACTGAATAGAACTCATTTATCAATTAACATTGAACTTATCGGAACCAATATGCCTTTGAAACCTACTACTATTACTACAACCACCACGATCGTTACGACGTCGACAGTGGTTATGATCACGACGATACAAGTACGTACAGTATTACAAAATGGGAAATTGGAAAGTTAGTTATAATTAGTGTAGACTATCGAACACAGTGGCCGATGTCCCATAATTTAGTCAGCTGGAGATAGTACAAGATGTAGTAAGCCTGAAGACAACTTGTAGTGATACATATTTGGGGATGTTAATAACACTACTCAAATATTTACACACGGGGGTTGAGGGTTGTTAAGGAAGTGCTGTTCTGGACTGTCAAACTGTACATTAGCGTTGTGTGACAAGGCCCGTGTCAACAGAGTCCACCCTGTTAACAAGTGTCGCTCCTGCATGCAGGCCCGTGATGGATGTCCTGCAGATGTCAAAGAATGTCCGGACTACAGCCTTATCGTTTCAGCTACAACTTCCAAAACCAACGTGCTCGCAAACTTCATCGTCAGCAGAGTTGCGATGACGTAATAATATTGGTAATAAAAATATATCAGTTTATGTCACTTGAGATTTTCGATCGCTGATAACCAAAACGCTCTGTCCAGTCATTGATATCATTGTTAAGGCCCAATTGTATAAAACTCCCTGACTAAAGATCAAATTTTGATCGAAGATCGAAAAGTAAACCGAGTTCAGACACTTCTTCTATTGTATAAAACTTTTCTGCGATCAAATTACCTTGGTTCAAATGCAATCTAAGTTCACGTGAAAAGGATTTGGCAACATCGCATAAACAGGTGAAATACGTGATGCGCGGACAATGTTATACAGGTTTGTTCAGTGTTGCCAATCTAGCGATTTTAACTCTTTTTCAACAAAAATTTCTTTTAACTTTTATATTGCTTAAATAGGGCTTTAGTGAACTTTTTAGCACCCCATAGTGACAAAATTTAATCTTTCTTTGATGATAATGAGAAATCTAGCGACTTTACAACAACTTTTTGGCGACTTTCCGTATTACACTCTGTTGGAGACACTGTTTTTTTTTCAATGTAAATAATGGCTGACAATAAGAAGAAGGTTGACTGTTCTCCAAGTTGTTACTGCTAAACATAATAAAGCTTTATAAAACGACAATTTTCGTTTAGTAATACTGTTAATTGAACATTTATGAATGTACCTATCATATCCATTAATAATTAATGGTTGTTATAAACATAATATAATTATAGGTTATGTTATTTGATACTGCTGAACACGATAGAGCCTTATAAAATATAAGAATGTTTGTGTATTAAGGTAAGAAATTGAAAGAAATATATATATATATATATATATATATATATATATATATATATATATAAATGTACGTAACATATCTATTAATATTAATAATAATGGATATTTTATTTGCACAATCTGTCACTCGTATATTTCAAACAGAAAAGAAATAACTGAACTTCGATCATCTAACTTAATCGGAGAAATTTCTTCAGTAAAATTTGACTTTAGTTTGAGACAAATTAATCTCAGATTAGACTTTATTCAACACAAAATTCCAAGTTCAGCTGAAACAAGGATCAATTTAACCTCTGATCTAAGATTAAATGGTTTATACACTCGGGCCTAAGTCTTCTTGCATTACATCGCATGTTCATTTTTTCCACAATTTCTCCCTCCTTACTTTTATATTTTGATAAGGTCCCTGAGCCAAATAACGCCATGTATACCTTTAACGCCACCCTATTAAAATTTGTTAACGACACAAGTTTTCGGCAGTGTACTACTGTAGCCTGCATTCGCTTGCAATCTAGTGATGAAATGAGTTACTAGCTGTTCGCTGACATTTACGAGTGACATTATATTCCATCATTTTCCTGTTGTGTGTTGATAGTGAATGGCTGTTCTTATATCAAGGGAAGAGGCAATATTTTATTTTGTGTGTTAAGCAAATAATAACTATATTAAACTATATATTTTCGTGATCCTTAAACATTCTTCTATGTATAGAAAGTATTTGCTATCTATAAAGTTTGAAGATGCTAGAGAAAAAGGCATGTCATGTTATCAAGTACTCAGTAGCGCTTTAACGCCATGTGGCGTTAAAGGTCTGCAGAAAAAATTTTAGGTTATGTTAGTACTAAGGCTGACAGTGAAAACATCAGGAAAATCACTAAGCTTTCAACTTACAAATGTTCAGAATGTGCAGTGATGATATTGGTTCAATTGCTTATCGAACTCTTAACTTAATTTTTTTGTTTTACTTATTGGAAAAAATTCATATTAAATTAAGGTAAATGCTTTTGTGTTTAATAACTTTCTACTCTGTCACATTGTCTCTTTTTTTTAAGTAAGGAGTCACTGGAAAACACATTTTCCTAATCCATCTGGTGTTTCAGTTTCAGATCAAGAATCTTTCATTAGTATTGAGTGATTTTGTATATTTTATTAACAGAAACTCAAATTTAGTCGCTTAGTTCAATTTGTGTTGCTTAGGAAATATAATTAATTAACAATTATAAGTGTACAGGTTACTAGAAAATAGGTGGCGTTAATTGGACAACCTGTTCCTAATAACGCCAGTTTACAAGGTTTTCCTATTTGAGTTTTCCTAATTCTTGTTCGGTATATAATATACCCATTTTCATTGTGCTATTTTGTAAAGATAAGATTACAGTTTCTATTTCATAATTTTCGTGTTTGTACATAACTTATTTCCAGAGCAAAAGTGACTGAAGTGTTAAGGTGGCGTTATTTGGTACGTGTACCTTACAAATTCAGAGCATTTCATGGCAATATCCTGTCTGTATCATGTTAATTGTATTGTTTGTATAATATAATAACTATTCACATGTTATTTGTAACTGTCCTATTCTAAATGAATCTCCTCAAGTTAAATATCTCGGAATAATAATCGACCACCATTTATGTTAGGATAAACATGTCCTTTTTCTGTGCAATGGATTAAGAAAAATTATTCACTATTTTGTCATACTACGAAATTACTTGACTGTCCATACTTTACGACTGATTTACCTTACAATTTTATTTACACAATAAGTGACATCTAACAAAAATGTAACATGAGTTATATGTATTAATATTCACATTTCATAATTATAAAGTTCATTTTTCGGTAATTCTACAAATTAAATAGTTATTAAAAATTGGAATCCTTTTCATTATAAGTTTTTCATTACATAAAATTCATGACTAATCATTCAATGCATATTACTGTGTACAACTTAATGGACTTATGTTTAGATTTCGTCAAATTTTTTAATATCTGTTGATGCCATACAGGCGAAAACGTTCATGAATATCTTTTTCAAGATGTATTAGCAAATAACAAATTTGCAAATTCATAAATCATATGATTGAGCATTTGAATAAATTTATAATCTCAACCATACTTCACAATAATAATCATAAACAGTATAAACATTTCACGTAATTATAGGGATTCGGTAAATCTCTTGTCATTTTTAGGCCTATTAGTTTGTTTTACGACGCTTTATCAGCTGCGATGGTTATCTAGCGTCTGGGTGAGATATAGGTGATATGCGTTTGTTCTTAGTGAGCTGAGGGAAAACCACGAAAAAAACCTCAACCAGGTAACTTGTCCCGACCGGGATTTGAACCTAGGCCTCCTAGTTTCACGGTTATTAATGCTAAAGGTTACTTCACAGTGGTGGACCTCGTCATGTTTATTTCTGTTGTAGGGGAGAGTTGGGTAGTATCGGACATCGGGTAATATCGGACAGTGAGTTTCTTTCATCTACAACCAGATGATAGTAGCTGAATGACATGGTTACGTTTTTGTGATGTCGCATACAGTTACGTAACCACGTCATTCAGGTACTACCATCTGTGGTAGATGAAAGAAGCGCACTGTCTGATATTACCCGATGTCCGATAATATCCAACTCTCCCCTATCTAGCATTGAGTTTCAAAGAGTCATGGCAGAAACAACATAAAATTAAGTAACACTGTTGATGGATTAGATATGGCAAAATCTAGCATACATAGGGGAAACTCGGCAAATTTGGCAATATGGGAAATTTGGCAACATTCTTGTATTTCTTTTATTGCCAAATTTCCTCCAGGGTTTTAAGAAGTTCAATGACACGATCACAGAGTGCAACATCTGAGTGTACCTTTAGTTTTCGTTTCATCCGAATCTGCGCATTATAATGGCGCATATTGTTACTAATAGAAAGAAGTGTTGAATACTTCCTGTTGACGTGGTGGTTGTCTGGACGTGTGTGTACAAAGACGGAAGAAAAGTGTTGTTCATTACCTACGTTTGTTTGTGCATTACATAGCAAAAGCTGAGATTCCATATTATAAGGTAAGCCATTTATATAATTAATATCTTCTGTTAATAACTCATCAGGCCTTAGCTCGTTTTATGTTCTTCTTAGCAAAAAATGTCTTCTCCAGGGTAGTGTGAATTAGCCATTTTCTTTTATAGTGATATATTGCTGCTCTCTTTGAACAAGAATGTGTACTCGATGGTAAAATTTAAGAGTAGGGACGTATGAGGGATTTTTACAGTCTTCAATGCAGCACTGTGTGTGGTATGTTGTAGATATGCCGATGGAATGAGGACATTATTCTGAAAAATATTCAGAAGTTGATTTGCGGGCTGCGGTTGGGAGTCTTTTGAAAGATAGATGGTCGACTTATAGGGCTTCTAAGAAGAACAACTTAAAGAGGTTTCAGTATGCATCCTCAGGACCCGATGACGTTGTCATTCCCAAGAAAGGACGACCCCTAGCTCTAACCGTTGAGCAAGAGCAAAAACTGGTGACATATGTAATCAAAATGCAAGAACTTGGGTTTGGGCTATCGGCAAAAGAAATTAGAAGAGAACCCTTCAATATAATTAATAAGAGTGGTCGGAAAAATCCAATCAATTCCTTTTTTTTTTCTTTTGTTTTGTGTTTATGATGTTTAGTGACTTCTTGTCCCAGTAAATTAAGTCTTATAAACCTTGTACCACTGTTTTATTTTGAAAAATTTACTTTTTAATCCTACTGCCTAATTACCCCTGTACTATTGCCAATTTATCCTGATGAAGTACCAAATCTGGAAACATGTCATTTGTTATTTATTAGTGGTAGGTAGGTAGGTAGGTAGCTGGATGGATGGATGGATGGATGGATGGATGGATGGATGGATGGATAGATAGATAGATAGATAGATAGATAGATAGATAGATAGATAGATAGATAGATAGATAGATAGATAGATAGATAGATAGATAGATAGATAGATAGATAGATAGATAGATAGATAGATAGATAGATAGATAGATAGATAGATAGATAGATAGATAGATAGATAGATAGATAGATAGATAGATAGATAGATAGATAGATAGATAGATAGATAGATAGATAGATAGATAGATAGATAGATAGATAGATAGATAGATAGATAGATAGATAGATAGATAGATAGATAGATAGATAGATAGATAGATAGATAGATAGATAGATAGATAGATAGATAGATAGATAGATAGATAGATAGATAGATAGATAGATAGATAGATAGATAGATAGATAGATAGATAGATAGATAGATAGATAGATAGATAGATAGATAGATAGATAGATAGATAGATAGATAGATAGATAGATAGATAGATAGATAGATAGATAGATAGATAGATAGATAGATAGATAGATAGATAGATAGATAGATAGATAGATAGATAGATAGATAGATAGATAGATAGATAGATAGATAGATAGATAGATAGATAGATAGATAGATAGATAGATAGATAGATAGATAGATAGATAGATAGATAGATAGATAGATAGATAGATAGATAGATAGATAGATAGATAGATAGATAGATAGATAGATAGATAGATAGATAGATAGATAGATAGATAGATAGATAGATAGATAGATAGATAGATAGATAGATAGATAGATAGATAGATAGATAGATAGATAGATAGATAGATAGATAGATAGATAGATAGATAGATAGATAGATAGATAGATAGATAGATAGATAGATAGATAGATAGATAGATAGATAGATAGATAGATAGATAGATAGATAGATAGATAGATAGATAGATAGATAGATAGATAGATAGATAGATAGATAGATAGATAGATAGATAGATAGATAGATAGATAGATAGATAGATAGATAGATAGATAGCTAGATAGCTAGATAGCTAGATAGCTAGATAGCTAGATAGATAGATAGATAGATAGATAGATAGATAGATAGATAGATAGATAGATAGATAGATAGATAGATAGATAGATAGATAGATAGATAGATAGATAGATAGATAGATAGATAGATAGATAGATAGATAGATAGATAGATAGATAGATAGATATGCTTTATTAAGTTTGTCTTGTGACTACAGACAATCAAACTAAGTCAAGAAACAATCAACATAAGTCATAGCAACACATTCTTAAGCATACCATGAAAATCACTTATTCTATAATATGGATGGATAGTAATTTTTTTTAATACAATCTTAAAATGTCTCATATCCAAACGTTTAACGTCATTATCCAATATGTTATAAAACTTTAAACTTTGTTTCATAAATGAAGAATTTGTTTTTTCAAGTCTAATCAATGGTAACTGAATATCATTACAATATCTGGTAGCGTGCTCGTGATAGTCTTTACGTAAAGGAAACTGAGTTTCATTTCTTTTAACATACAACAAACATGTATAAATATACAAAGATGCAAGCGTCATAATTTGAAATCTAATAAACAATGGTTTGCAATGTGCTACATAATTACTGCCAGATAAAATTCTAACAGCCTTCTTTTGTAACAGAAAAATGCCATTAATACGTGAACAATTTCCCCGGAGTCTAATACCATAATTCAATTGACAATGGAATAAGGCAGAATATACTTTAACTAGCAATGTGTGAAGTAATTTAGATTTGTAGAATTTTCTTTCAGAGGTTTATTGGGATTTAATGTTTAAACACATTCCATAATAGAGGAATATTTAATTTTTGAATATGTAACTACATAGCTACTGTGTCAAAATACAAATATTGCCAAATTAGACGAGTCTCCCCTACACCTTTTGGGCTGACTCGACCTGACATTTAGACGAACATATAGGGACTCCCATGACAAGATGTTTGCACGACGCGGGACAATAGAAGACATGACACCGACAACGGGCAAACATTGATGTAGCCGGGATTCTACAAGACAGTTACTGTCTGCTATTACAGCATATCATCACTTGTGAGTTTACAACAATAAACATCAAGAGTTGCGGAATTTCTGCATTGCGTGTGGAGTGGCCTCCGATGCGCCCCACCGCGTTACAAGTACAAGACTTTGCTGTTACAAGCGGCAACGCCACCTCATCTTAAAAAGAACCCCCCCCCCCTACTCTCCTCGCCGCTAATTGAGGTGTAAACTAGTATACAGTCCATTAATGTATAGGATGTTTATCACCAGAAGGAGCCACCTGTGTGTCCGCCCGAGGATTTTGCAACAACTGCGTTTGTGCAATGGGAACACCTGTAACTCGACATCCTGCCTCTTAAGCTGGGGGACTTACGTAACAAGCAGGCAGCGCTAGGAAGTTTATCATAACGAGCTGCACATTTAAGAGGGCCCAAAATCATTATACATTTCACGGGTTAGGCCATCAGTCTAATCCAACTACATAAATACTCGTAGTTCCTTCAGCATTTAGCATTTCTTGGTCTAGTCGCAGAACTGAATGTCTCGCAGATTACTATGGGCTACGCTGACCATACTTCCTTAAGGGGTTAGGTACAGTTCACAGCAGTAAAATTTTGGATAGGCTATATTCAACATTTTTTTTTCCTCCATTACTGTAACTTCTACAATAATTATAGTTAATTACGTATAGAACACTGTTCTTTTGCTATATGAAAAAAAATTTGCGGTTAAAAAATTGTGCAGTGATGAAGCGTTTCCCTCATAATTAAAAAACTATCCAACATTCTGTGATGACATTTTTTGTGTGTATTTATGTATGTAATCTAGTCTGCTGTCAAAAAATCTGAAAGTTGGAATTTATAAAACAGTTATATTACTGGTTGTTCTGTATGGCTGTGAAATTTGGACTCTCACTTTGAGAGAGGAACAGAGATTGAGGGTTTTTGAGAATAAGGTTCTTAGGAAAATATTTGGGGCTAAAAGGGATGAAGTTATAGGAGAATGGAGAAAGTTACACAACGCAGAGCTGCACGCATTGTATCCTTCACCTGACATAATTAGGAACAGTAAATCCAGACGTTTGAGATGGGCAGGGCATGTAGCACGTATGGGCGAATCCAGAAATCCATATAGAGTGTTAGTTGGGAGGCCAGAGGGGAAAAGGCCTTTGGGGAGGCCGAGACGTAGATGGGAAGATAATATTAAAATGGATTTGAGGGAGGTGGGATACGATGATAGAGACTGGATTAATCTTGCTCAGGATAGGGACCAATGGCGGGCTGATGTGAGGGTGGCAATGAACCTCCGGGTTCCTTAAAAGCCAGTAAGTAAGTAAGTAAGTAAGTAAGTAAGTAACTAAGTAAGTAATTAAGTAAGTAAGTAATATCTGCAAAATCACTTCTCTACCTTTGATAGAGTGTCTGATAAAAAATAAATTCATTTTAAAAATTGGTCAAATATCAGTATTTCTTCTAACACAAAATAAGCATATTAGGCCTATATTATATCTTGCATTAAATTATTAACAAAATACGAATGTCAGCAATAAATAATATTGGTGGAAAGGACTTAATTGTTGAATTTTATAATTAATTATGAGTAGAATGGTGATGTCATTTTAATCATTTCATATGTGTTTTGTAACATGAGTTATATGTATCTGCAATCAAATCGACCTTCCAAATTTATATTTCCTGGAAATCTTTTTCTACATAAACCTTTTTACTTATAAGACATACTACATAAAACTCATGAAAATCTATTTGTCATGCATATTACAATGTACATTTTTAATTTGTTCAAGGTTTAGATTACGTGTTTCTTAACAATATCTGATGATGCAGAAAAGGCGAAAACGTTAATATTCTATATACAATGCTATAGCAAATAAACATTTGCAAAATAGATAAATCTTATAGATTGAACTTGAAACATTTTAATTATATTATCCACTTTATTTTGATTGAGTTCTGGCTGAAACTGCTAAATCAGGCAGTACATCTCACTTGACGATATGTGTCAGAGGAAGAACAACAGTTTGTATGCATCTGAAGTCTGATTAGTGGAAAATGTAGCTAGTCGGCGATGTATGCAATTGAGGGGGAAAGGAACTGGCCACCCTACCCCATTATCTCCTGGCTTAGTTGCCTCATGAGTGATTTTTTTTTATTGGTGTCACTTGTGAGGTTCAAATCTGTCTTCGGAAAGTTGACCAACAACAACAATGTGCACTACCAGACTACCAAGTTGGTGGCACAATTATTACAAAGAGGCTCTGAACCAGCGAAATTATGAACCGGCTTGTTCCACTCTTTTTAAGGGACACTGGAACTGTTTTTTCAAACTTCTAAAGTTTTTGATTAATTTCTTTCAAATTCGGCGGATTTGTTGTGGCTTTATGTTTAAATAAGGGTACCAAATTTCACCATTTCATTCATTAGTTCCTTAGATATTAATTTCAATTTATTTTAATGATATTAAATTATGCCAAGATTCAAAACATCCCTGACGGCTTCAGAATTGTTTTTGCTTTTAAACATTTTCTGTGAAGGACTTACATTTCATGATGAAGAAAACTACGCATGGATTTTTAAATTTGA
This sequence comes from Periplaneta americana, assembly GCF_040183065.1. Lineage (NCBI taxonomy): Eukaryota > Metazoa > Arthropoda > Insecta > Blattodea > Blattidae > Periplaneta > Periplaneta americana. Next base: position 20,258,880 of record NC_091130.1, read on the forward strand.
GTACTGGTTCATAAGATAAAAATTTTCTTACAAATTATAATTTTTGCTTGATAATTTTGTCTAATTTTTAGAAGTTAAAAATTCATATAATGAAAAGTTTTTACTGAAGAGCTATGCACAGCTTTGTGTATTGTAATACGCCGAGAATTCTTGCAAAGTTTCATGTAAATCGGTGCAAATGGAAGCCGCTAGGAACTTTATTATTGACCGAAAACGTAGTTTTGAGAAAATTCAATTCTTAGCGGGTGTGGCATTTTAAAAATGGTCGCAAGACCTTTAAAAGTAGTAAGCGGAGGGCTAAATATAGGACAGAATATTAAACAATTGTATAAAGTAATTATTTATGTAAAAAAACAAAAATATTTATTTTTACCATTTTGGCCAAAAATTCAGTTCTAGTGTTCCTTAACAGAGGTCTTCATTCATAATCGTCACAAGGGTGCCGTCTGTTATCAAGAGTTGAGGACGAAGTAATTGCGGGGAATAAAATAGAATTTATCCTTTATTTATGGACAAAGAGAGTTTTGAAATGAAGGCAGTTGCATCCAGAGATAAGCAAGGCAAATCACTAAGTAACTGTATTCTTAATATTGTAGTTGTAATTTTCTGGTAGAGGGGAAAAGAAGGCCTGATGGCCTTATCTCTACCAAGTTAAATAAATATATACTGGGTGTTCAGTTCAAAATGTGTCTTGGCTCGCTGTATGCCGTCATGTGGCTAGCTGATGAGCCTAGAGAATTCAATCTTCCTACACTTCCGCAGCTCAGGTGTATAATCTAAGAGGCAGAGAAGTTGGCTAGCAAGTACGGCGTTCATTCTGAAGAGTACGTGCCGATACGTACGGTAACGCCGGTAGTGGCAGGAATGTGAACTGTTTGGAAATACGTACTGTCGGGATATGGGGAGAAGGTTAAGACGATTACTTACGTATTTGTTGACATTAACTTCGACGGTCAACATGGACACTGAGCATTTGATTTGTGTTGTGGAATGTTACCGTACGCAACCGATGATAACAAATACCCTGCGTACGACTTGCCGGCGCAAAACACAGTTCGAAAGAGGTTATGGTAGCACACAGACCGTACAGACCGCCATCTGTTGCTACGACGTTCAAGTTATACCGTACACGTTCTCAAGTTCAGATTGAAGAACGCTTTAAATAATAGGCAACTTCTCTAACATATAAACTGAAACTCGCTTCAAATCGGTGACCCAACAACAGTGACGTCATGACACACTTTGAAATGAACACCCAGTACTATTATATACTATAAGTACGTAACTAAATGAATGAATGGATGATGAATGAATGGATGAATGAATGCTGTGTAACAATAGATACAGAAGTGCACTCTCACTAGAGTAAAGACTTTTTCTTGTATCTAGGGAATTCGTCAATATTATAAATATTATTTTAAGGTTTGGACAAAATATCACCTAAGTAATTATATTTCATAATGTTAAAACATTAATTATAGAAGCTGTAGGCCTATATCGGACAGAATCTCCGTAAAATTACAGACAATATCTAAGTCGCTTGACAAATGTCTGTTGAATATTGATACAGAATAAAGTAACATTGTAATGAGGGTTTCTACAAAGAAACATTCGCAGATGTCAACGAATAATTATAATATATTTATATCGTTAATTATTATAGCCAAATCAGTACAATCCTTGCCTGCAAAGATAAGAGTCTTTACATATTATGTAACATGTGTATTAGGAAATAACATTTGGCAATATTTCCCTGCTTTAAATATCTTATGTTACTAAAACCTGATCATAAATATTTAACGAAATCTCTCTCCTACATTACATTATCTTTAATTCACTTTGCATGTTTCCAATTTCTACGGCTTAACGTGGAGAATCCTGAACTCGTTAGAAGTAGTCTTTTTTATACAGAAACAAAAGAACACAGGATCAACCAGAAATACAAGGGATAAAAAAATAATTAAAAATGCATCACAGACTTTTCAGATTTTTCACCGAGAACTGTTGAATAAGGTATCACCGGCATTTTCTCAATTAGTCCCATCAGTTTCCGTTCGTTACACTCAAGAACATGTGGAAAAAGACGACGTGGATATGCAGCGCTACAACCTCTTGAATAATACAGCCTTCATGGACACGACGGCGTCCCTCAGTTTGTGAGATTCTGCGTAGCGAAGGAAGCAGCGCATTTGCACAAGCAATACTACCCGCAATACACAGAAGATAAATTTATTGCATAAGCAACAGAATAAAACATCTCAGTACTATTTATTTAGTTATTCTGGTGTAGTTAAGGCCATCAGACCTTCTCTTCCACAACACCAGGAATACAAATACAATAATATAGAAAAACAAAGAAAAAATACACTATATACAAAATAAAGCTACACAAAAAATAAAGAGAGAGAGAGAGAGAAAAAAAAACTATAATAGTACATTACGCAACGAGCCTATAATGGTAGTAATTAAGACGCGAGTATGTTTATGAAACCAGCGCAAGCGAGTTTCATAATTATTTTCATACGAGCGTCTTAATTACCATTATAGTCAAGTTTCAGACGACTTTTTATGCTCGACCATATTTCTAACTTGAAATTATTCATAAGTATTTATGTTATTCTTATCTGACTGAGGAGCGGAACTGACCTTGTGCAATACCTCGTAAATTGTGAGATGTGCGCAAACGCGAAAGTATTGATATTTTCTGAGAAACAAATGTAGTCATTGACCTTGATATAATCTAGAGAGTAAAATAAAGATTAATCTTGATATAACATTGAAATTGAATTAGACATTGAAAAACGAGTTGATAAATTGAATTTATTTGAATATTATTTACAATTAACGCTAATTATTATAGTAACAGAACTGATTTTATTTCAAATATAGGTGATTTATTGTTGTCTTTCGATTGCATATCCGAGGATAATCGATACTTGCGCTTTCATATTGCTACAATGGTATTTTCTCATTGGCTGAACAACGGAATTATAATGAATAGGTGTACTTTAACAAGGTCCATTAAAGGGCTGCTACCAGGTGTATAATTACTACATTTCGGCATGGTCGAGCATAAACAAAGTAAAGTCACACAAAAATATACACAGGTTGCAGTCACACAAACTTTAAATGAGTAATTAAGTATCATAATTAATTGTATCCTAACAAATTAACTAACATAAACAAGAAACTTGCAATTTTAATCTAGATTAAGAAAGAAAAAGAAAAAAATACAAATCAATACTTCTAGCAATACCTAAAAACATTAACTAAGACAAAATTTTCCAATTTAATTTTGAATTGTGATAAAGTCCGGCAGTCCCTGACGTCATTAGGTAACGAATTCCAGAGGCGAGGTATTTCTACAGTATAGGAAGATGAGTATAAACACGTTCTATGGTGAGGGATAGAAAGAAGGGCTTGATGTCGGTTTCGAAGAGTTGTAAGAAATTGAAAGCGCGATAACAGATAATTCGGAGTAGAAGTATGCATGATTCTAATCAGAAGAGACAGTGTCCAGTTAGACGAAGTTAATTTTGTAAAACGAATAAAAAATGAGAAACTGTCTTGCATGTTTTAGTTCTACCTATATATTCTAATAGTTTTGAGAGGTTTTATTTTCTCTTACATTCTTGATAGAGAACCACGATTTCCTAGTCTATTATTATTATTATTATTATTATTATTATTATTATTATTATTATTATTATTATTATTATTATTATTTAAGGCAAGTGGAATATTATTGCTATAAAATTAAAGAAAACCTCGATATCATGGCTTCTGGACATTCAAAAGTTGAGTTAAGAGGAGATTTCAATGAAAGTGCAATACATTATCGTACTAAAAATTTCGTAACTCAGTTTATGTTATAGCGTTATGAAATTCGGTATGATTCATACACCAACATGTGAAGCATGTATGACAATTTTCATGGAAATTCAGTAAGTATTTTGGGTAAGACTGGCTTAAACAATTTTATAAATTTTCATTTTATTCATACCATTTTTACAAAAAACCAATGAAGATAACTAAATGAAATTTTGTATACAGAGTATTCACGAGGATTTACCGTCCTTTACGGAGCTTATTTCTTAAGATATTTTGAGCAAAAAAGTCATATAAACATAGTTCATATTCTCAATATTTTCAGAGTTACACTAATTTAAAGTTGTTCTTGTTCTTGAATGCCAAAGCGAGTCATATTTGAAACTGCTGTGCATCGACTGGAGTGGTTTGTAATTTTCTGTTGTTTGACGTCCAGACCAGTGCAGTTTAAAACGTTGGCAAACAATGAAACAAATGCTAGGGTAGTGATAAAAACAAACGAATGCCAGGGAAGTGATAAAATTAAACAAATGCTAGAACAGCGATAAAACTGTGCGATAAGCAGCCATGACTGATTGAAAGACGTCCTTTCGTACCGTTTTATTGGTCAAAAGTAGTATGACATAGCAAAAGTGTAATAGTCAACAAAAAAAAACTGTCTCCATTTCTTTGATCGGTTGTTTTCCCAAAACAAGGTTTTTTAATTGAGGTTGTTTTTCCAGCAAGCTCCTCTGTCTTCTGTTTACAATATTTATTATTATTATTATTATTATTATTATTATTATTATTATTATTATTATTATTATTATTATTATCATCATCATCATCATCATAATCGTCAGCAGCAGCAGTAGGAGCAAGGAATATAGAAGAACAACAGCCTTCAATCTTCTGGATGGACTCTGTAGCACATTAGAAGTGTAGCCTAATAGTAGAGGGGAAATAATTTAGCAGGACATTCATTCTTAATGGCGGAATCACAACCTATCCCAACACGCACTTCACACCACGACACGGTTGTACGCGTCATACACACGAATGTACATCAATGTTTCAACGCAGCGGTCCAGTTTCGTCTCTTGTTACCAAGACAGACTTGCGTCCTCGTGGAATAACACCACTCAAGTCGAACGAGTAAATTCTAAAAGTACCACTATAGCAGTACAATGGCGAGAACCGCTTCTAATCCTTCTTCCATTTATGTTCCCCGTGTCCTTCTTTATTACCACTTTCACTCATCAAATCGTTTTCCTTTCCTTCTTTCTTTCTTTCTTTCTTTCTTTCTTTCCTTCCCTCTTTCTTTCTTTCCTTCCTTCCTTCTTTCTTTCTTTCCTTCCTTCCTTCTTTCTTTGTTTCTTTCTTTCCTTCTTTCTTTCTTTCCTTCCTTCTTTCCTTGTTTCTTTCTTTCCTTCCTTCTTTGTTTCTTTCCTTCTTTCTTTGTTTCTTTCTTTCCTGCCTACTTTCCTTCCTTCTTACTTTCTTTGTTTCTTTCTTTCCTTCTTTCTTTCTTTCTTTCTTTGTTCCTTTCTTTTCTTCTTTCTTTCTTTGTTCCTTTCTTTCCTTCTTTCTTTCTTTCTATCTTTCCTTCCTTCCTTCTTTCTTTGTTTCTTTCTTTCTTTGTTTCTTTCTTTCTTTGTTTCTTTCTTTCCTTCCTTCTTTTTTTCTTTCCTTCTTTCTTTGTTTCTTTCTTTCTTTGTTTCTTTCTTTCCTTCTTTCTTTGTTTCCTTCTTTCCTTCCTTCCTTCTTTGTTTCTTTCTTTCCTTCCTTCTTTCCTTCCTTCTTTCTCTGTTTCTTTCTTTTCTTCCTTCTTTCTTTATTTCTTTCCTTCTTTCTTTCTTTTTTCTTTCTTTCTTTGTTTCTTTCCTTCTTTTTTCTTTCTTTCTTTTTCCTTTCTTTCTTTGTTTCTTTCTTTCCTTCTTTCTTTGTTTCTTTCCTTCTTTCTTTGTTTCTTTCCTTCTTTGTTTCTTTCTTTCTTCCTTCTTTCTTTCTTTGTTTCTTTCTTTCCTTCTTTCTTTATTTCTTTTCTTCTTTCTTTCTTTTTCTTTCTTTCCTTCTTTGTTTCCTTCCTTCTTTCTTTCTTTTCTTCCTTCTTTCTTTGTTTCTTTCTTTCCTTCCTTCTTCTTTCCTTATTTCTTTCTTTGTTTGTTTGTTTCTTTCTTCCTTTTCTTATTTCTTTCTTTCTTTCTTTCTATATTTCTTTCTTTCTATCTTTCTTTCTTCTTCTTTCTTTCTTTCTTTCTTCCTACTACAGCTCCTATCTTTCTTGTCTTACTCATTCTCAATCTTCTCTTTCACCTTCTGTTCTAATCTTCCTCTTCCGTGCACAATTTCTTCTTACATATTCATTGCCATTCTTTTTCTTCTTAATTTTATATTTCTGTGGTTTAGTGCAAGAACCTTGCAGCCCTCAAATAGAAGTTAAAGAAAATTGTAAGCATTACACAGAACAGGAGGCGAGATCCGACATGTTAGCTTGCGAGATGGAAAAGAATGAACTATCAGAATGAGTATTAGTATGATGTACCGAAGTACACATGGTATTCCGTGCAGGAACTCTACGTTACCATATGATTGAAGATGGATAGAACAGAGAAAATTCTCTCCGGCACCGGGACTCGAACCCGGGTTTTCAGCTCTACGTGCTGACGCTTTATCCATTCTTCTTCATATGGTAACGCAGAATTTCTGCACGGAAATATCATTAATGTACTTCGGTACATCATAATAATATGATATGAGTAAGTAATCACTTAGTGATTCAAAATGTATTGATGCAGGGGAATGACACTTTAAACATCTCTTATGACTCAATTAATATGCATTTCAATTCATTTTTAAATTGTTTATATTGCACTTTCACTTAATTTATTTCCTTTCCATGTCTTGTATTGTCTTTCATTCTGTTCTTCCATCTCCATGATTTATATTGGATGTGCAGTGTGTTGCAGTGAAAGTGTAGTGAGCTTGAAGTAAATTCTGAGAGTTATAGTTGCAGAGAAAACAGATTGATTTACAGTGAAAGGGTGTGAGTTACAGTGAACGTGCTAAAATAGCTTGCAATAGGGTCTAGGCTAGCGATTTGAGGTTAATACATATAGTAAGTACGATTCTACGGAATAATAAGAGTGTAATTGATATTTTGTTATTTGAAATGTTGTATCAGTGAAGAAGTGTGTTGTGTCAGTGAAGTTTTATAGTTTATAGTGGTAGTGCAAGTTATTTGAACAGTGAAATGTTTTGAAGTGTTAGTCAAATCAGGATAGTGTCAGTGAAATGTGTCGTAGTTCCAGTGCAGTGAGTGAGTTGACAGCAAAATGAGTGCAGTGCTGAAAGGTACTTGTGCATGTATAAACATATCATATACACTCGTGGGTTTTTGTATTGTATTGTATTTATTAACATTCCATGGTATTCACACATTGCTTTATAGCTAGAATATGGAACAGGACAAAAAACTTAATACTATTATATAGTCTTAATTTATAGTCACAGTCTAGATGAAATATATACAGATGAGATTTACAATATAGTCTACTAGTACAACACAAAGTTTTAGTATCAATTTCATTAAGTGTTATTGAATGTCATGAATTCACCTACAGAACAGAAGCCGTGAGAAATTAGGTACTTCTTTAATTTGGCCCTAAATAATCTTATGTTTTGAGTTTCATTTTTTATATCGATAGGGAGGCTATTAAAAATTTTTACTGCCATATAACGCACTCCTTTTGATAGCACGATAAACTTGCCGATGGAGTATGAAACTCATTTTTTTGACGTGTATTTATGCTATGAACTGCTGAATTAGTTACAAAGTTTTCACGATTACATACGAGGAAGATTATTAATGAAAAGATATACTGACAATGAAAAGATATACTGATATAAGTTCGAACTTAGGGTTAAGATACAAATTAGATTTACTTTAAATGTTATTTTAAGTGATCGTGCTTCATTTAATTTAGGATGCTCATTATTATTATTATTATTATTATTATTATTATTATTATTATTATTATTAGTAGTAGTATTGTTATAATTGCAATTTATTATTGATTGTCATAATTGAGTATAATTAATTAGTTACCACTGCCACCGGGTATTTACCCATTTGCAGTGTGAATACATACATACATACATACTGTACATGCAGTGAGAATTATTTGTGGTGTCTCTTCTAGAACTCATTGTAAACCACTTTTTGTACAACTAGGAATACTTACGTCGCCGTCAATGTTTATTCTCGATTGCCTTCTGTATGTTAAGCGTAATGTGCATAATCTTCCTACTTGTTCATCCATTCATAATTATTCTACTACAAGCAATAGTTTTATTTCCATATCTTATAAACTTTATAATTCCTTACCATTGCATATAAGAAACACGTCATATTTTACTTTCAGAAGGATGGTCAGAAGGACTTTGATGGCAAATCCAATCTACAGTGTCAATGATTGTAGCAATATTGCGTTTTAGATACTATTTGTTTTAACCTCATGTAATTGACAATCTGTACATTTTAACCTTTTAAAACTTTTAACCTGTCTTTGTGATTATCTGGTGATTGTATATTTATTATTTCTTTTTTTATTGTTACATTTATTCATATTGTAGTAGCCATGTATTATATATATATATATATCTGACGTTGTCTATGGCTGTAAATCGCTGGATGACATTAAATTCATCTGTCTGTCTGTCTCTCTGTCTACCTACCTACCTACCTACCTACCTACCTGTCTGTCTGTCTGTCTGTCTGTCTGTCTGTCTGTCTGTCTGTCTGTCTGTCTGTCTGTCTGTCTGTCTGTCTGTCTGTCTGTCTATCTATCTATCTATCTATCTATCTATCTATCTATCTATCTATCTATCTATCTATCTATCTATCTATCTATCTATCTATCTATCTATCTATCTATCTATCTATCTATCTATCTATCTATCTATCTATCTATCTATCTATCTATCTATCTATCTATCTATCTATCTATCTATCTATCTATCTATCTATCTATCTATCTATCTATCTATCTATCTATCTATCTATCTATCTATCTATCTATCTATCTATCTACATACATACAGACATCTTTTAACAGAAAAATTTTACCACATGACAGATGCTGCTCCTACTCTCAATATATCGGATATTCGATTCCCGAGACAGTTGCTTTCTTTTTGGCGTGTTCTTGTAGCTAGCCAGGGTAATATCCTCCAACAGAGCAACCTGTGCCTGTTTAAATAAAGTTCTTTTTACTTGTCTGTGAGGGCCACTTTGTAGCAATCTGGTCTGGGCTGCGACGCGAAATATTGGGGCTGAGCGAGGCGCTGTGGGGGATCCGGGGGGGACACAATGGCCGGCCGGCTAGACGATAATATCTCTCGGGACATGCAGATGGGCCCGCGCATACTAATTCGGGCATCTGTTCATAGTTTATGTATACAGCAACCAACATTAAAATTATATTAATTCCTCCTCAGAAATTCCATAAAATTGACTACCTTCTGTAAATTGACCATTTATCTACGCCACAGACCCGCTAACTGGTGGGCCGGGCGGTAATTCCACTTCGATTACATTCAAACAACAGGGAGAAATGACGCTCCATCGGCCTCGTTTTGTTCTTGTTTCTTCTCATAAGAGAAAGGCATAAAAAACTCGTTCTCGAGTTATTGTCGTGTATCGATGTGTTAGGAGGCTTGAAAATGTTTTAATTCATTCCCAGACTTGTTTACACCTAACAGGAGGCTACGAATCCAGCGCACAGGCGATCGATTCCCGCAGAGAGGAAGTGCAGATATTTCTCTGTCATGGGGAATGCGGGTCTATCTTTATCTGGTGTTTATTCCGTGTTGTCTACAGTAGGCGCCATGCCCACAATACTTACACACTCAGTCCCTAATGATATGTCTAGAGCAGGCCTGCACAAGGTTTGCGCTCTCCGAGCCAGCTCACAGCTCATGAGCGGAATGCAGATATTAGCTGCGCTCTGTATAAGGGTGGACTGGAAGAAGGGGTGATCTCGTACAAAATATACATAAAAGGGAAGTACTAATACGAGTGTTTATGAAATGAATCCCCGTTCAGTGTTTGCAAAACTATCTTGGACTATTATTAATTAATAAAGAAATATTTATTTTACAGAAATAATAGAAATTCTATAGCTACTTAAATGTACAATATCATTTTGTTATATTTTTATTTATCAGTACATCAAAACGAGGTTTTATGCTTTGCAGCTAAAAGGAACAGTAGCCTACTGGTCGTAATGAAACATCAGTTACAGATGTTCGATGTCTGCCTTTATTAAAGTTGATTATAGAAAACAGTTGCTCACAAATATAAATGTTGAGCCAAACATAGCAATCACTTTCACAGCCAGCCTATCTAGTCGTGGATATTATTGCTAATGTTTAGTCTTGTAAAACTCAACCAGACTAGCAGTATTATTCAAACGATCTTTAGCCCTTAGGTCACATTGAAGATCAATAAGTTCGAGCTGTAAATCGTGAAATGTTAAATGTTATGTTCCGTCTTTTAGATTCCTCCATACTGTACTGTAGCAGTAGGTAAGCAACGTGAAACAGTTACTGAGAATAGGCCTACACACTGCACTCCACAAGATAGCTGAGTGGTCGTTTCCCTCTCCTCCATCTATAGCAAGTCTATGTCATTCTGACGTATCTTCCTCTCCGTTTCGGCGAGCGGTTAAATACGGCTCTCCCGCTCCCAGTGTTTGCGATATGATATGACATGATATGATATATGATATGATATATGATATGAATCCTGTGCAAGTAATCAGTCAATAGCCGGGGCTAGTTTAGCACGCTCGTAGCGCGGGCTAGCGAAATGTCTATGCAGAGCACCCCGAAAGTTTAATTTTCCATCGTTGTAACTCTGGCGCATGTAGACAGACGGCTACAGGGTTGCCAGATTGGGCGATATTTCGCCGTTTGGACTACATAAACAAAGATTTTGCGACCTATTGAGATCTTCCCCCTAGTCCCCCCTAACGGTCCAAGGCGAAACTCCTCCTCCAAGTAGGTCCGCCTCGGGTGCTCGTTGCAGAAGCCATCCAACGTCGCTTAACTCCATTCCACGGAGGACGGTCGAGTGAGCCAGCAGCTTCGGGAGGCCGCCTGTAGAGTGATCTGAAAAACCAGAAACGGGATGGTGAGGAAAGGATGATGGGAGAGGAAAGGAAGTGGCGAGTGGTGTTCCAATCGCCTGATAAAGTTACCTGACATTCGTCCATAGGAGTGCGGGAAAAACCCCGAGAAAACCTCACCCAGACAACTCGTCCTGACCGGGAATCGAACCCGGGACCGCTGGGTTTGGAGTTACACTCGTTAACCCCTCAGCCACAACGGTGGACATAAACTATAAAGCTTCACTGACAGAAACACACTTCACTTACACAACACACTTCACTGACACAACACACTTCACTTACACAACACACTTCACTTACACAGCACACTTCACTGATACAACACATTTCACACTTCACTGATACAACACACTTCACACTTCACTTACACAACACACTTCACTGATACAACACATTTCACACTTCTCTGACACAACACACTTCACTGATACACCACATTTCACACTTCTCTGACACAACACACTTCACACTTCACTGACACAACACACTTCACTGATACAACACATTTCACACTTCACTGACACAACACACTTCACTGATATAACACACTTCACACTTCACTGATATAACACACTTCACACTTCACTGACACAACACACTTCACTGATACAACACACTTCACACTTCACTGACACAACACACTTCACACTTCACTGACACAACACACTTCACACTTCACTGACACAACACACTTCACTGATACAACACACTTCACTGACACAACACACTTCACTGATACAACACACTTCACTGATACAACACACTTCACACTTCACTGACACAACACACTTCACTGATACAACACATTTCACACTTCTCTGACACAACACACTTCACTGATACACCACATTTCACACTTCTCTGACACAACACACTTCACACTTCACTGACACAACACACTTCACTGATACAACACATTTCACACTTCACTGACACAACACACTTCACTGATATAACACACTTCACACTTCACTGATATAACACACTTCACACTTCACTGACACAACACACTTCACTGATACAACACACTTCACTGACACAACACACTTCACACTTCACTGACACAACACACTTCACTGATACAACACACTTCACTGATACAACACACTTCACACTTCACTGACACAACACACTTCACTGATGCAACACACTTCACTGATACTTCACACTTCACTGACACAACACACTCACTGATACAACACACTTCACTGACACAACACACTTCACTGACACAACACACTTCACTGACACAACACACTTCACTGATACAACACACTTCACACTTCACAGACACAACACACTTCATACTTCACTGACACTTCACACTTCACTGACACAAACACACTTCACTGACACTTCACACTTCACTGACAACATTTCAAATAAAACATCAATTACACATTTAAATAGTGTTTATAATATACTACCGTCTATTAGTAAAGTCCTTAAGCCTATTTTAAATACGTTTTTGGTTATTGGTAAAGCCTTTAGTAAGTCTGCAGGTAAAGCATTCCAGTCCCTGATAGTACGATTGAGAAAAGAAAACTTTCCAGTGTCCGTCCTCTGTCTTCTTTCCCTCAATTTATATAAGTGGTCGTTTCTTGAAGATAATAATAATAATAATAATAATAATAATAATAATAATAATAATAATAATAATAATAATAATAATGGAATTGGGAAAAAGACCGTACACGAGTTACCATTTGAGAGTTGCTGAGCAATTCTAAAGTTCTGGCACTGGACTCAAGGTGGGACAGGACAACCTCGCGTTAATTTTGACACTAAGAGGAACAGCCTGGAGGCACAGTCTTTTGTCTTAATAGAGTTGCATTACTAAACAAAAGAAGAACTAAACTAATGCCTCCTCTAAAATGGAATTTGAAAACAGACTTTTTAGAGTAAATTACTCTGTAGATTCGAGACGCATATGTAATGTTTGGCTGCTAATTTAGGCAATGGGCTAAATTGGGGTTGGATTATACATGAGTGGTAACATTATGTAAAACACTGTTTAATGCCACAAGGTGTGTGTCGAGCGATACAGCAATTATTGTCCCTAGGGTTTTTTGTGTTCCTGGATCGTTAGCAAGACGCGGAACCTCTCAATCCGTCTCGTTTTCCACATTTACTCACAAAATACAACGTGTCGCCCAACAGTAATCAGGCCATGTGTATGTATAGGCGCTCCTGCAACCAGTAGCAACACCTTCATCAATTTCGCCAGTAATCGGTCGGGTGTAGTTACGGGAAAGAGTGATGATTGTTCACCAAGTGATCGGGCTACAATAATGGTGAGATGTTCCAGGGATGCACAACTTCTGAACTTACGACGGCAACCTGCAGACTGAGTTCGAACTGTACTTTGTTCCATAATGTTCGACAGGCAACGTGAATATTGCCGACAGGGAGAGAGGGAACGATATTTGTTATTGAACCAATCAGCGTATTCCGAATCTCACCGTACCGGTGGACAACAATGACGTCACACTGCAGCGAAATAGGAACAAAACTGCTGGAAGGATTGATGGCTGTCATGGCGACTGTATACAGCTCGACCAAGTTAAGTCTGCGAGCCGAGAGGGGAAGTTGGAGGCAGTTTTGTAGTGAAAGGAGGCGGTAACGAGAGGAGACCAGTACAGTCTCATATGACAGCAAAGTTTTCCTACTGCGCTTCATTTCATAGAGCGGTAACAATTTAAGACGCTTTAAAATAGACTGTACTTCTGCTTCTGCTTGACAGTGAGGTTTGGCGTTCTGATTGGCAAGCGTGGGCGTAGGAGAGAAAGTTGTATGAGGGGGGAGGCAGCGTAACTGTTGCCTTTATCTGAAGACAAGGACAACAAATGCGTGCGCTCCGTAGTGTATTTTAAACGATGTGCACACGTTGAAATCTGAGCGTCAAGTGACCTATGTGGCAACTGTGTTTTGCCTCTACATTCCATCCCGATATCCCCACTCGTAGACTTGACTTGGACGAGCTGTAAGTTGTTGTCTATGCTACGCTAGCAAAATTTTGCGAAATTTCCGTACTGCCATCTCGTTCAAAGAAAAGATAGCATAAACAATTTATTTCTTGAACCGGTAGTAATAACTGGTCCGTTGACATGTTCGCTCATGAGCCATTAACATATTGCGTTTACGTTGTGCTCATTACAAACAATACAGCAGAACACACCGCCATGACACAACAGTGCACGATGTCATTCGTCTGCTAATTCCCGCCCTATACAAGAAACAATTAGATTCACTGATGGCGGCTGATGGAGACTGCCACCACCTCTGCAAGCTGATGGCACCGGTGCGACACCGGTGGAGCATCAGTGACTCCATCGGTGAAATTCGGAACACCGTGATGCCATCGGATTGCTCAGCGCTGAGATTCGGAATACGCTCAATGACAGAGCTCTCATTCCACGCTTATAAAGTTGGGCAGTTTGAAGCGTATTACCACCGTCCAACTTCAAGATAAGCGTGGAATAAGGTCTCTGCCATCGGTTCAATAGCAACTGTACTTCTCTCCTTCTCTGCCGGCAATGTTTACGTCGCCTATCAGATACTATGGAATGAAGTATAGTATCCTGCAATGTTCGAACATGAAAGAGGCAACTAAGGTATTACAAACTTCGTCTTATTTGAGGGGTCAGAAGCAAAGGGGTACAAGTGACATTTCTAAAAATGTAAGTTAAATGCATAACATTTTTGGTGGCAATGGGATATATCTTTTAACGACATCACACTTTAAAATTTCAAATCAAAACTTTATGAAATTCTCTAAAAATGTTAGTTAAATACATAACATTTTTGGTGGCAATGGGATATATCTTTTAACGACATCACACTTTAAAATTTCAAATCAAAACTTTATGAAATTTAAGAAAACTTAAACATGTGGTTACATTTTCTCAAAAGTAACGAAAGTGCACTTGTATCCCTTTGCTTCTGACACCCTCATTTCACATGAAAAACTAATCGCAAGATCTGTGCTAAAATCGTTGATTGAAATATGAAGGGGTGAGTGTGAAGGACAGCGAATATTTTAACAAAAAGGTGAAACAAACATGATAGGTCTTCTATGCAGAGCGAACATTGGCGAATATCGAACTTCACCATACTCTATAAACTTCAACTGAACATAGCGTCTGTAATGCACGGCACTAGTTCGACTCTTACGATGACACTCAGAGTACAATGGACCAGGAGAAAATAGAAGCGAACATGGTCCCTTGACAAAAACTAGAAATTTAAGAATAAATAAAATGTAATGTATTCATAACTTAATATTACTATTTTTTTTTTATGTCATCAGCTTTCTTTCAGAAATCCGTGTGCTTTCAGCTTAATGTTCAGTTTACAGTAATAATTGTGATGTTAGACGAACTGTATTTCGATATTTCGGAGGAAGTACAAGTCAAGAGCATTATTAATAAGAAAAAACGATATGTGAAATATACAAATATCACACAAAATGTAATTCCTTGTCAGCTATTGTGACGCCATTTTTAAATATCTGGTGCACAAGGTTTTTAAATGGCATTAAAATCTGATTGTATTTTCGCGTAACTTCAATGTTTTGCTTTATTCTCATACATATGCAGGGCTTAAACAATATAAATTACCAAAATTATAAACACTGTACATTTCGGTCTACTAAACATGATGCGTAGTGAAATTTTGTTTGTGCGAGATCGTGCGTATTTGCTTGTTTTCCGCACAGAACCAATACGCGGTAAGTGTGAAATACCACATTCAGTATTTCCAACGTAACACACATAACAATTTCCCTCTTCTTGCCGCTTAAGCGCGACATTCATTTTACTGCTTTAGGCTTTTAACATATTATTTTTAGAGACGTTTAACATAGTAATAATTATAAATTGGAAACTTACCACTGCAATTTCACCTAAATTGCAATGTTAATTATTGTTTTTAAATATTTGCAAAAATTAAGTAAAGTCTACTACTCCACGAAACTTATTGCATTCCTGATACAAGTAACATTAAGGAAGCCGTGAAAAAATCAACAAGATTCCAGATGCCTATGTTATTACTGCAATATGTTATATAAATAATATTGTTAAAATATTAAAATGAAAAATAAATCATTACATAACCTTACCGTTTGTTTTAAGTTCGCATTTATAGACTGGGAGAAAAAAAAAAGACGGACGTATATCATGGCCTGCTGGAGTATAGTAAACACAGAAAACATTTTACAGCAACAATGTTGAAGAAAGATATTTTGGTTTTCCGAAGTTGCCGTCATTAAACAGAAACCAACATGGAGATTTCATTGCAACTAATTAGAAATTCGTAATAAACGATCTTCGCACAAATTAATGTACGATACACGAGCGGTATGTTTGTTTTCATGTTCTCGGAAATTAAAAAAGCTCAACTACGTTTCGCTTTTTCAATCTTTTCCTCGAACATGAAAACGTCAACATACCGCTCTTGTAACGTATATTACTATTTTCTTCTATTTTTGCTTTTAATTCCTAGAATATAATGTTTTTAGGATTGATAATAGTCTAATATTTACTGTTTGAGTAAATGTGAACGTCATTGCCAATGACCTTCCTTTCAACACACGCTAACACCACCACAATAGAGAGACAACAGAGGACCCTGATTTGTAAACAAGGATATCACCACAGATGCAATGTACGTAGCGGACCGAAGTAAATAATGACGGTATACTATCATTTCTAAAAATATTAGACTCATAGATAACATTTTTTTCTCTAGGAAAACCACAAAAGTTCCATAAAAATTTGATTAGATATTTTTGTTCAGTAATTTGTGCTCTATCACCAGTTCTTTGTCAGTTTTTATCCTTTACACCCTGTGTATATCTTCGGAAATATTAATGCTATATAGGGGCCTGCATGATATTTGGAGCACATTTTTTGCTTGGAATAGAAATTTGTTAATTTGTTGCCTTTAAAAAATATTCCTCCATATTTTCTCTAAAATTTATTCTTAAAATGTAATCGTTCGTCTTAAAATTTTGAAAGCGAATATAAAAATTACGATCCAGAAATTTTAAAGAATATGCTTTTAGGAGTAAAATGTCAAAATATATTTTGAATTTATTCAAGAAAAATGGCCGAGACATATCAATTTTAGTAAGTTACTGAATCTTGGCACTTTTTTTTTAATTTGGGCCTAAGTTCTTCTTTTCAAAAGCTAATCTCGAATCTAAGTTGTTGCATCAATGATATTTCTGCTTACAATAAATGAAAAATATGCATCAATTAAAATGAAATAAATTCAAATTATACCTTCCTCTCCCCTTAAGTTATAAGTACCGTATATGTTTAAATATTCGTGCAATGACAGACCATAAATTAGGGTTCAATTTAACATTTTTATGCTCAATATTTCTCAGAATTTAAAAGTAAAACAATTGGTTTATGATAGCTAATGAAAGAAAAGAGAAATTAAGTACAAAAAAAATTGATTAGGCCTACTACTTTTTATGAACTGCTTTTCAGATATTTTATGAGCACGTTTATTTTGGTAGTCTTTATACGGTGAAGTATTTGAGCATTACCGGCTGCAAACCCAGAGGATACGGGTTCGATTCTCAGCACTCAACTGGAGATTTATATCAGTTCCATATAACGGTGTGTGTTTCTTATCTCGTATCTTCTTAAGCGACAATCTTGAGCCGTGCTGTTCATATGAACAGACAGCCATGAACAATGGATCTGACAGCTGAACGATATTATGTATAATAAGATGAAGTACATTTTTTCAGCTGTAATGTTTCGGGAATTTTTCTTCGAACACACTAGATAAGTTAGTCAATGAATACGTCAGATAGGACACCCCTGGAGTAGCAGATCATAATCTCTTATTGACGCCACAATCTTTCCCTCGGAGAACTAATTGTGTAGCCTGTAGCGAGATGCTGTAGGGATTCAAACAGCTTAACAATTTGCTTTCGTTTACTGTTGATGGAACGCTCTTTAGCTACCGTGAGTAATAGCTTGAAAAAGCAATCCACATTCAGTCTCTGAGAATCTGAATACTGAGAGTAATATAACAAATATCTACAGTTCTAGACGATATCATGTGAATCGAAGATCTTTGAATTCTCATAAGATTCTGTACACTTTTGTTTTAAGGGAAGACTCCAATGAAAATCATGAATATTTTTCCAAATTTTTTTTAGCTATTTCACTTACTCAGAATTTATATTTTCATACCCCTAATGGATTCAGCTCAATTCTGATTACAAATACTCGTATGTTAACAGTTTTAAAATTAAGGCTGGAAGGGGGCGTGGAATTTAAAGAGCTGTTGCCCGAGTTTTCCTTTTTGATTCTGACTTAAGGAGATCTCGGCAACTCAACTACAGAAAAACAAAACGAATTATTGTCTTTACTAAGCTTTCCTCGTCCCTAAAGATGAATCTCTACATAGCGTCACTTACATGAATTAATGACCCTAGCCAAAACGCCTGCCAAGATTAACACAATTTTAAACAGCTGAAGATCAGGCATCGAAAAGAAAAGATATCATCATTTGTTTTTAATTAGCTTTGATTGTAGTTATTTTTTCTGGCACTGACAGAGTTAAGGCCATAAGGTCTTATCTTCCACTGAACCATTATAAAAGTACATAGCAAATATAAATACGATCAATACAGAAAACAATGCATTAATGATAATAATAATAATAATAATAATAATAATAATAATAATAATAATAATAATAATAATAGTAGTAGTAGTAAGAGCAAAATGTAGATGTGTTTAGTTATATTTAATGCCAAAAGTTAAACAATTACAATTTAGTGTTAAATAAGACAATTTGGATGGAAGAAATGACTAACATAATGAAGGAAAATTGATATATTAAAAATAAATATTCTACACAAGTAATATTTGAAGAAAGATCATATTCTAGAGACGAAAAGCAGTCTTTCTGACAATCGGCTTTTGAAAGTAGTCAATGTCTGACACCCCTTTACACTATGTAGGCCTACACTAAATTACACTATTTTTCTACTACATTATCATAATGAAGGAAGGCTTACATGATCAAGCATTATTTACACTATTGTACACAATTTAAAAAATAAGTAGGTCATAATATTATGAAATAAAATATCTTGCATTAGAATATACAGGGACACCATTTTATTTTTACTTCAATTTTTATTGTACATGAATTTTTTAATGTACTTCACTCCCACCCCCTCTACCAGTAAACTTCCAATCGTCCTCCACACAGAACCAAGGCTGGGTATGCGGTCATAGTAAGCAGTACGTTAGTGAGTATAGTACGTTCCAGAAATATGTTCGCGTTTTCCAGTGGCGAATGAGCTTTCAATAATGAATCATATTTTCGCACAGGTACTGTTGTCCGTTTGTCTACGTTGCATCCCGGTTTCCCTCACTCGCTTCTTTCGCCCCTCTTTAAAGACTAGTGGCTGGGCTTTCTTAGCTCTTTTTTGAAAATATTAATTTCTGTTAAGAACTAGGACGTCTACGTAATATTATACAACTGTTTAAAATAACTTGAATAAAAGGGCCTCGTTCAGTAATTAACTGAGCTCCCCCCTTTCTACGACCCTGCTACATAACCACTTGGAAGGACAGTAGATAGTAGGCCTACGTAAGGTACTCTTTTATAGAGTAGGTACAGAATTATTTCAACATGAGTTACTAGTACGAAGGACGAAACTGGTAATTGGAATTAGATGCAATAGTCTATAGTGCGATAATATGCACAAAAGAACTGAAGCCTGTATCGAAATAAAAGGCCAGCATTATCAAAAATTGTTTAAATATCTATATTATCATTATTTTCAATTCAACTTCATTCTCTATATTGTACGCTAATGTGCTGTAGACAGTATAATATACACTGCATAATGAATACGTCCGATTGGATAGCTCAATTCGTGAGTAAAAAAACTTATTCTTAATTTTTTATTGGGTTATTTCACGAAGCTGTATCAACATCTAGGTTATTTAGAGTCTGAATGATATGAAGGTGATAATGCCGGTGAAATGAGTCCGGGATCCAGTACCTAAAGTTACCCAGCATTTGCTCGTATTGGGTTGAGGGAAAACCCCGGAAAAAACCTCAACCAGGTAACTTGCCCCGACCAGGAATCGAATCCGAGCCACCTGGTTTCGCAGCCAGACGCGCTGACCGTTACTCCACAGGTGTGGACCGTATTGTTAATACTGTGCTGTATTTTGATTAAAAAAAAAAAAACCTAATAAAAATTATCAAAATGAAAATCGCCATATTTTCTAGTTTACGTAAATGGATGAACTACTTTTCTTCCCTCCTATACCTAGTAAAGTGATTTGTTTGTGTTTTACGCCAGTATCATCGAACTCCAGTCGTGGAAGGGGGTGGCAAATGTCGTTTCCGGTTCTCAATTTTTAATCCAGGGTATAGCCGGATTAATATTAGAAATGTTAGTAAAAATAAAATGATGTCCCTGTGCATAACACTGTAAATAATACGATGAAAGAGTAATGGAACGGAGAAAAATTCTCTCCGGCGCCGGGATTTGAACCCGGGTTTTCAGCTCTACGTGCTGATGCTTTATCAACTAAGCCACACCGGATACCACCCCGACGTCGGACAGAATTGTCTCAGTTTTTAGTTCCAACTCTTGGGTTCCCTCTAGTGGCCGCCCTCTGCACTACGTCATAGATGTCTATGAACGAAGGACTGAAGTCCACACATGTGCTGAGGTGCACTCATTATGAGTGACTAGTTGACCGGGATCCGACGGAATAAGCGCCGTCTTAAATCACGAAGTGATTTACGCATATCATATATATTATTTAATGTACCGAAGTACATTATGATATTTCCATGCAGATATTCTGCGTCATCATACGATGAAACAGTAATGGAACGGAGAAAAATTCTCTCCGGCGCCGGGATTTGAACCCGGGTTTTCAGCTCTACGTGCTGATGCTTTATCCACTAAGCCACACCGGATACCAACCCCCGACGTCGGACAGAACTCATTATGAGTGACTAGTTGGCCGGGATCCGACGGAATAAGCGCCGTCTTAAATCACGAAGTGATTTACGCATATCATATATCTGCATTGAAATATCATATGTACTTCGGTACATTAAATAATATACTGTAAATAATGTTTGATCAATGTAGACCTCCATTCTTTATTATAGTGTAAATAGAAAAATAGTGGATTATAATGTACATAGTTTGAATAATTTAAAGTGTAAATATTTGTGTAACTGTTAAAGTGGTCCATGTTTTGTTTTGCCCCACTTCACTAAACAAGAGTAGCATGAGCCGTCAATCAAGTACTTCGCTTGCAAGAGCACGTGAGTCGTGTACTTAAAAACCCCAGTAATACTTACGGCGAAGTGCATCAACATCGGTTAAAAATGCAGTAATCATAGATTACGGAACGACAGTTAAACAGTAACAGTGGTTAAAATGTAATTTCTGTGCACCATTCATAATCACCGATTACTAAAACATGGCTAGCTGACACCTCATTTAACCAGAGTAAAGTCTATTATGGTATATTGTTTCTACAAAATGACTAAAGGAAAGCATCCATACCACTGCAAAGATAATAGTCAACGTCTAAAAACGACTGCGCTCACTACGTTCTACATCGAAATGAACGTGTCCTACATTTTCGCGTTGCATTTGTTTGCCTTTAGGCGCTGTTATATTTGCGAGTTGCATTTATTTGTTTTTCAGTACTGTTAGGTTAAAATCGTACAAATGGAAAATTGAATGCAAAAATGAATATATCCCAATGTGAAGCTGAAGTATCGATAGACTTAATTACTAGACTTAAATATATTATATAAAAAAGATGGAATATCCATAAAGGAAAAGGATGCAGAAGATTAGTTAGGAATGTGTGTACAATCTTGGAACTCATTTACACCAGGGAATTGTGCATTATCCTAATGGTGAAGTGTATCAACATCGGTTAAAAACGCAGTAATCGTAGATTATGAAACGACGGTTAAACAGTAACAGTGGTTAAAATGTAATTTGTGTGCACCATTCATAATCACAGATTACTTAAACATGGCTAGCTGACACCTCATTTAATCAGAGTAAAGTCTATGCTGGTGTACTGTTTCTACAAAATGACTAAAGGAAAGCATCCATACCGCTGTAAAGATAATAGTCAACGTCTAAAAATGACTGCGCTCACTCCGTTCTACATCGAAATGAACGTGTCCTACATTTTCGCTTTGCATTTGTTTGCCTTTGGGCGCTGTTATATTTGCGAGTTGCATTTCTTTGCTGTTAGGTTAAAATCGTACAAAATAGAAAATTGAATGCAAAAATGATTATATCCCAATGTGTGGTTGAAGTGTCGCTAGACTTAATTACTAGGATTTAAATATATTATATAAAAAGATGGAATATCTATAAAGGAAAAGGATGCAGAAGATTAATAGGAATGTGTATACGATCAAGCACCTCATTTACACGAAGGAAGTGTTCATTATCCTAAGATCCATAAATAACCTCTCTTTGTTCAGCCAGTGACATAGAGAAAGAGATATTCGAGTATTCGCTCTTAAAATACAGAAAATATCAGTTACATAGAATCGTAATACAAGCAGCCGAACCATAGGAGAAATATGACTTTTTGTGTTATTTCAAGTGATCCATTTGTAGATTTTGATAAACGAAATCCCTCCTGAAATTTTCTGTCACCTAATTCCTCGTAAGAATTCTCTCTTTCCACTATAGAAACTTCACGCTCACGCTCTATCCAAGTAATTCAAGTACTGTATAATAATAATCGTCTTCGAAATAAACATCTGTGGCTCTGGCCGCCATTTTGCATTACTTGCTCTACTAATCACTGGTTATCTCTTTTAACCGCTCGAATATGACCGGTTAGAGATTACTGTGGTTAACCTCCTATTTAAGTCGTAACCGAGGTCGATCCACTGTAAAAATGCTTAACCAGAGGTTAGGTGACAATTTTAACCGGTGGTTACACTAACCGACGTTGATGCACGTAGGCATAAGATCCATCCATAACCGTTCTTTGTTCAGCCAGTGACGTAGAGAAAGAGACATTCGAGCATTCCCTCTTAAAATACAGAAAATAACAGTTACATAGAATCGTAATACAAGCAGCCGAACCATAGGAGAAATATGACTTTTTGTGTTATTTCAAGTGCTCCATTTGTAGATTTTGATAAACGAATTCCCTCCTGAAATTTTCTGTCACCTAATTCCTCGTAAGAATTCTCTCTTTCCACTAAAGAAACTTCACGCTCACGCTCTATACAAGTAATTCAAGTACTGTACAATAATAATGGTCTTCGGAATAATCACCTGTGGCTCTGGCCGCCATTTTCCTTTACTTGCTCTACTAATCGCTGGTTATCTCCTTTAACCGCTCGAATTTGGCTGGTTAGAGATTACTGTGGTTAACCTCCTATTTAAATCGTAACCGAGGTTGATCCACCGTAAAAATGCTTAATCAGGGGTTAGGTGACAATTTTAACCGATGGCTACACTAACCGACTTTGATGCACGTGGGCATTAATCTTGTAGTCTGCAGTACAAACTACGGTTCCTAGTTATCACCATACCTGTAGGCCTATACGTTTCTGTTGCGATTAGATCATTAGACTAAGAACATCAAATTGTTGTTTTAAACATGGAATACGAAGAAAGAGAAGGATAAAGGTTAATAATTATTTCTATAGTCTGAAATTTTATTCTCGGTAAATAAATTCGCCATGGTTATCGTGCCACTGATTTTATCGAAGTCTTTATTGATCAGTAAACTCGATAACGAATATTATAACCCAAAAGTCTTCCTCACAAGAGAGGGAATGCTGTGCCCGATATTGCGTAGGACAAGGCTTTTTCGCCCCGTTCACTGCTGGCCTATTAAAATAATTTGTGTAGTTACGGCTGATAATATATTTCCGGCAGACTGTTTTTTGAGACGAAAATTCTAACATCCGCTTTGATATGGCCCTTAATTCACAGTAATGGTTTGTGAAAGTTTTGCAGATTCTCGCGAAATGTTAAACAGAGATTCACATTAGACCATCGCTATATATAATTATCAGAAATAAGCACCTTCCTGCCGTAACCACCGTCGATTTATCCATCCCATTCTCCTATGAGAAAAACTTCACGCATCTAACAAATGAAAGTAAAGAAAAAAGTGATTGCAGTGAGGTCCCGGGAATTGTGGGACAAACAGAAACACAGTGTGTGAATCCTCTCTCAAACTAATATTGATCACACTGAAGGAAAACCATTGCAAGGCCCGGCTTCATCAACAGGGGCTAAACCTTAACCCCGTGT
The DNA here is from genome assembly GCF_040183065.1 of Periplaneta americana. Classification (NCBI taxonomy): domain Eukaryota; kingdom Metazoa; phylum Arthropoda; class Insecta; order Blattodea; family Blattidae; genus Periplaneta; species Periplaneta americana. The sequence continues at coordinate 20,283,210 of NC_091130.1, forward strand.
TATAGAGCTTTAACTCTAGATGTGACTAAAATTCTGTTTCATAAACAGAAATTAGTTTTAAGCTTGGGGTTTAGTTAACACCTACTTTCAGTTGGGTTAAATGTTTAACTCGGAGCTAACAACAGAATGGCTGCTGTAAATAATGTTTTTGACACAGAATTTCTCTATTTAATTTTTTAAATTAATTTAATTGAATTGAATTTATTTATTTAACTAGCTAGCTAGTGAGTACAAATTAAAATTATAATACAAAAATGTTTCTAGCCACTACCGTAAGAGCCAGGCTCGTGTACGGTGTGGTCTTAGTCAATAATCTATACTAATAATAACTCTGTAGCCAAAATTTTTCTGGTAATTTTCGATTTTCCAAAAATAATTGGTGTTAACATATATAATTAACCATCCTGAAACCGAAAATCGCTTTTTTGAAATTTTTGTTTGTATGTCTGTCTATCTGTCTGTCTGTCTAGATGTTTGTTACCTTTTCACGCGATAATGGCTGAATCGATTTATATGAAAATTGGAATATAAATTAAGTTCGTTGTAACTTACATTTTAGGCTATATGTCATTCAAAATACTTTATTTAAAAGGGGGGTTATAAGGGGGCCTGAATTAAATAAATCGAAATATCTCCCTTATTATTGATTTTCATGAAAAATATTACATAACAAAAGTTTCTTGAAAAATAATTTCCGATAAATTTTATTCTATACAAAATTTTGATAGGACTGATATTTAATGAGATAAATGAGTTTTAAAATTACAATAACAACGGCATCTAAGGAGCTGTACTGAAATAAAAACGAATGACTTCGTCTATAAGGGGCCTTGGACAACAACAATCGAAAGCTATTAAACATAGCCTACAGAGAATGTTTCTGTGTTTGTATGAAGTAATATCGGAAGCTAATTAATTGTTTAATTATTATTTCACCATTGGAAAGTGTAGTTTCTCTAGATGGACATAATTCTACAATGTTATTACAGTAACTTCTGAAACATATAGCAAGTAATATAAAGTGTAAACATTAAAACTAAATGATATGTCAATCTTCATTAAACTATGGTTACATAATAATAATAATAATAATAATAATAATAATAATAATAATAATAATAATAATAATAATAATAATAATATTTATTAATACTATACACTTGAGCTACATTAGGCATTGCAGCCCGAAAGAGCAGAAGCTCGTGCTCGGGCGCAGTTCAGATCAGTTATACAAAATATATCACAAAATTACAAGAGTTCATTGAGCACAATCACATTAATAAATGGTAAAATACATACAGCATGTAATAACAGGGTCTATATACAAATAGAAAATACAGAAGTACATGAATATTAGAGTAACAATTTTAACTCAATTAGCTTAAACAATTAAATAATTAATCTGATTTGTTTCTTAAATCTATGTGTGTTAAGTGTACTTAGCTCAGGGTAAGCTCTAATTAATGTATTATATATTTTGGGTCCAAAATTTCTGCTGTGTTTTAATCCAGCAATTGTGTGGCATTTGGGAGTATTTAGAAAGAAACTGTAGTTTTGTCTCGTCTGGTATTCATGAGGATCATATTTAAATTTATTGTGGTTTTTATGGAAGTAAATCAGCAATTTTTGTTTATAAATTTGTTCTAGATTTGATACGCCAAATTCCTGAAAAATTAATTTTGTTGGGTAATCAAAAGGTTTATATAGACAAATTTTGATAATTCTTTTTTGGAGCAGATTTAAAGGACGGAGAGTCATGTAATAACAATTAACAAACATGTTAAAGGAATTGTCATTACACCAAATGATTGCTCTCTGGACCAAAATGACCGCATTTTAATTAGTTAAATACAATTTAAATTAAGTAACATATTAAACGATTTATCCTTCTATCAAACACGAATGTTCCCTGGATCAAACGTCCTATTTTAATTATGTAATTACTTTATATTTATTTCTAACAGGTGCAGCGGAGCGCACGGGTACGGCTAGTATAACATAAAATTTGCAAGGACAGTGTACTAAATACAGTAAGTAATTTAATTTAAACCGATAAAGAACACACAAGAGAAAAAAAAAAGAGAACAAGAGAGAAAAAAACGGAACTTTTTCTTTATTTTCTGCAACAATAATACATTTTATTCAACAACCTTTTTTTCTGTAAAATGATATTGATCTTCTAAATTGATTCTAATAATAAAAAGTAAACGAAAGTCATTTCATTTTCAATATATAAAGTTTGAAAATAGTAAAAAGTAACATCCGTGACAACACGAATGGCTAATATATACATTTTGTTTCAATAGCATTTATTAAAATAGACCTAAAGCATTCTCTACAGTGTCAATTTTATTAATAGATCTATCATAATTTGTTTACTCTAAATATTACTTGTACTTCCAGCATGTTCTCACAATTTTATGACAGCTATACATACGTAAAAGATACTTATTTTGGGGATGTGGATAACATTGCATGCAGGAAAAAACCAAACAATCTCTGGCATTCAGACTGTACGACAAAAGCTGTAAAGAATAAAAATGCAAAATTCATAGAGTTTACAAGTTACAATCATATTGGTGATGGATTTTAAATTCACTATCGACAACAAGAATCTGCATGGCAATCCCTTTGCACGGCCGACTTTTGCGAGCTACGGGTGGTCCCGATTGCTAATTTGCGGGAATGGCAGCGTTGCCACGGGGACAATAAGCCAGACAAATGAGCACGGCCGCGCGACCTCCCAAATTTGTTTGCATCTGTCCCAGCGCATCGCTAATCCCAGATTTTCTGCAACACTTCGCACACTTCAGTGGCGGAATGTTAACTGGCAGTTCCCCACTTAAAAAATCAGCGCCATTTACGTGACACATGATCTCTCATTATACACGCCACACGTTTTGCAATGATTAATTTCTTCCTTCATCTTGCGAATGATAGATATTCTAATTCCTTTCTTTGGATTATCATTTACAAGATATAGCCTTACTTACTTACTAGCTTTTAAGGAACCCGGAGGTTCACTGCCGCCCTCATATAAGCCCGCCATTGATCCCTATCCTGAGCAAGATTAATCCAGTCTCTACCATCATATCTCACCTCCCTCAAATCAATTTTAATATTATCTTCCCATCTACGTCTCGGCCTTCCCAAAGGTCTTTTTCCCTCCGGCCTCCCAACTAACACTCTATAAGCATTTCTGGATTCACCCATACGTGCTACATGCCCAGCCCATCTCAAACGTCTGGATTTAATGTTCCTAATTATGTCAGGTGAAGAATACAATGCGTGCAGTTACGTGTTGTGTAACTTTCTCCATTCTCCTGTAGCCTCATCCCTCTTAGCCCCAAATATTTTCCCAAGAACCTTATTCTCAAACACTCTTAATGTCTGTTCCTCTCTCAAAGTGAGAGTCCAAGTTTCACAACCATACAGAACAGCCGGTAATATAACTGTTTTATAAATTCTAACTTTCAGATTTTTTGACAGCAGACTAGATGACAAAAGCTTCTCAACCGAATAATAACACGCATTTCCCATATTTATTCTGCGTTTACTTTCCTCCCGAGTGTCATTTATATTTGTTACTGTTGCTCCAAGATATTTGAATTTTTCCCACCTCTTCGAAGGATAAATCTCCAATTTTTATAGTTCCATTTCGTACAATATTCTCGTCATGAGACATAATCATATACTTAGTCTTTTCGGGATTTACTTCCAACCCTATCGCTTTACTTGCTTCAAGTAGAATTCCCGCGTTTTCCCTAATTGTTTGTCGATTTCTCCTAACATATTCACGTCATCCGCATAGACAAGAAGCTGATGTAACCCGTTCAACTCCAAACCCTGTCTGTTATCCTGAACTTTCCTAATGGCATATTCTAGAGCGAAGTTAAGAAGTAAAGGTGATAGTGCATCTCCCTGCAAGATATAGCCTAGCCAATATAAATAAAGGTTTCAAAGAATGGAGAATAACTAGAGTGGATACGGGATGAGCTAGCATATTATGCAATGTGTCAAGAGCCTCTTTGCACTAAACTGCTACTAACTACCTGGACATGGCAGCTGCTATTATAGAAGACAAAGGCATAGATGAATTACTTGAAGATTGCAAAACTTACTGACTTTCCCGTTTCAAACGCTAGAAGCACTAATGTAAAAATTGACGTTCCTGCCATCTGTTTTGTGTAGGAATAACTAACTACTCGATACGTCTAGCAGCGCACTAAGTGCCGAAATACACCGTGTCCATAAAGTTTCAGTATCATTTTAATTAATCATTGCTCAGAAATCACATGACATAGAGAAATACGGTTTTTTGAAACATGTACCACATCTCTGAAAATGTTGTTTTCATTCTTTTCGCGGATTTTAATTAAGGGGTTAGGTACAGCTTACAGCAGTAAAATTTTTGGAAATTATCAACATTTTTTTCCCTCTATTATTGTATTTTGTACAATAATGAAAATTCGTATGTGTATAACACTGTACTTCTGCTATATGAAAAAAAAATATATATATATTTTTAAGATTAAAAAAAAATTATTTATATATTTTTTCAAAATTCAAATTGGTGGCAGTTCACTGTGCAGTGCACTTTCTCCATTTGTGACATTATTAATTCAAATATAATTTTAGCAGATCAAACAGCCAGTCTTGAATTTATGGTATTACGTAATATATGATTCTAGATATGTTGTGTATAATTTTCATTGCCATATAACCAGAAAAGCAGCAGGCAAAGACAAAAAAGTATTAAGTGTGCACCTTTGCTCCAGCCTACCCTATAGGGGGTACAATGGCCAAAGCGTGCCTACATCCCGGGTCGAGCTCAAGGCAAGCCAAATAGATAATACGTCTGCATCACTATTAAATAGTGATTTTAGTAAAGAGCTAAATAAATTACAAATGACTACAAGCAGGAATATCTTTGATGGAACGATAAGTAACTGAATTGCAGTGAGAAGGTTAAAACGTATGATAAGACCTATTTTATAATGGAGTTGAATGCCCGGCCCGGGCATGAGAGCGGCTCCATTTAGTCGGCCCGAGCTGCTCTCGCTCCACAAGGCACTTCAATTCCAAGCCAGAGCAGAACGCTCACGCAGTGGCGGACTCGCATTACAGCTACCTTCCCTGCATTAATATAACAAGAGCCACGGTTGTTCTAGTCATTCAGTCTGTCAGTACGTAATAGTTTATAAGGATATTACATCAATCCATTGTACATTACAGAATTTATAACACTCTTATTAATTTAGTGAAATAAACTTCGCTCTATGCACACACACAAATCATTAGGCTTATTTACATAACCCATACGCACATACTGCAATCTACGAGACAGGCGTATGGCTTCCACTTCCCCTACTTGCTGTGGACAGAGTTCATCTGCCAATATAATATAATATAATATAATATAATATAATATAATATAATATAATATAATATAATATAATATAATATAATATAATATAATATAATATAATATAATATAATATAATATAATATAATATAATATAATATAATATAACATAACATAACATAACATAACATAACATAACATAACATAACATAACATAACATAACATAACATAACATAACATAACATAACATAATATAACATAACATAATATAATATAATATAATATAATATATAATATAATATAATATAATATATTATAATATAATATAATATGATATGATATATGATATGATATGATATGATATGATATATATAATATGATATGATATATGATATTATGTGATGTGATGTGATGTGATATGATATGACCATAAATTAATACAACTTAAAGAAAATGTTTCTCAGGTACATTATATTAGAGTATTTATTCGATATTTATATTGCATTATAAGTTATTATAGTACATTTAGTAATATATAATTTTAAATTATACAAATATTATGATATATCATAGTATAGTATAATACAGTTCATGATATATAATATGATATATGATATATCATGAACTGTAATATACTATACTATGATATATCATAATACTTGTATAATTTAAAATTATATATTACTAAATGTATAATAACTTATAATGCAATATAAATATCAAATAGATACTCTAATATAATGTACCTGAGAAACATTTTCTTTAAGTTGTATTAATTTATGGCGTTCATTACCAACATATTTGTCATATTCAGTAGCATGTTGTAAATTTTTTATTTTAGTAGGTTATTTTACGACGCTTTATCAACAGCTTAGGTTATTTAGCGTCTGAATGAGATGAAGGTGATAATGCCGGTGAAATGAGTCCGGGGTCCAACACCGAAAGTTACCCAGCATTTGCTCATATTGGGTTGAGGGAAAACCCCGGAAAAAACCTCAACCAGGTAACTTGCCCCGACCGGGAATCGAACCCGGGCTACCTGGTTTCGCGGCTAGACGTGCTAACCGTTACTCCACAGGTGTGGACAGCATGTTGTAAAGAATAATGTCGTTGGATATTGAACTTCTTAATCAGTTGGAGTGTTTTATGCCAAATTAAACACTTTGCTAATCCACTGCTCTCCACCAAAAAGAACTCCTCCTCCCATGATACATTAAACGCATTGGGAATAGCGGGCCGCTTTAGTGTATGAGCGGAAGCTCCGTCTTCAAAGTTCGCTATCATACTGCAGAGTCACCACTGCACCGACACTGAATGACGTACAGTATGCATACGTCAGAGCGCTCGCAAGACCCGCTCTTTAAAGCACACAGCGCTCATTTCTCAGAATCAAGTAATGTGCCCAGCCCTGCCTTACACAGTACGATAAAAAAAAAGACTCTAGTCAGTCACAGAACGCAAAATAAACAAAGGAAGTGAAATCCGCCACTGGTAGCAGACAGGAAAGTGTCTATCACACTCGCATCCTACATAAGTAGCAGCAAGTTCCTAGAATGCGGTGCACAATACAGGTAGTTGGCTACAAGATATCGTCAAATGACAGGTTTCGAGGCGTTTAAATGGATTTGCCATTGTGCGCCGGGATTAGGGGCACGGAATAAACAGCTGTCATTATCACAACGGGCCGGGCAAACATGTCATTTTCTTGTAACTGCCAGCTGGGACAGTCGACAGCGGCTAATTTGGCCGTCAAAATGCCGTCCGCACTCAAGCACTTGCTTGCGTGACACTTTTCTTTGCTTGCTTCCATTCTTTCTTTCATTTTTCAACATTCATTCTTAAGTCCTGCATTTTCTCTTTCTTACCATCTTTATTCCTTTCCTAAGTATTTCGTTTTTCTTTTCCATTATTATTCTTTCTTCTTTATTTACTCTTTTCTGTATTTTAATATTTCCCTACTTTCTTCATATTCCTTTCTCCCGCCCTCTCTCTTTATATTTATTTCCTTTTAAACTCCTATTTTCTTTATTTCTTTCAACTCCTTATGTTTACGGCCAGGTTGTCTTGGCGAGAAGTTTTCAAATTATTTGTGAAAAATGAATAAGTCGTATTTATGATTAAAAATGTGGCAGTAATTTCGAAAAAAAAAATTGATTTTTTCGCCATATAATGTCATACACAAGTGGTCGTCAGCGCTCGCTGAAATGGGTAAAGGGTAAGCGGAGCCGTCCCGTGTGCTCCGTCCTGTAGCAGGAAGAGGTAGAGAGCATACCCGCTAGCAGCTACGAATGCACCATAGTGCAGTGTGTTCTCGTGGGTAACAGACGCTAGCCCCAGGGTGCTCTGTGTTGATGACCGCTGTCATACACAATCTTTTTTTTATTTTATTTTAGTTGGTTATTTAACGACGCTGTATCAACTACGAGGTTATTTAGCGTCGATGAGATTGGTGATAGCGAGATGATATTTGGCGAGATGAGGCCGAGGATTCGCCATAGATTACCTGGCATTCACATTACGGTTGGGGAAAACCATGGAAAAAAACCCAACCAGGTAATCAGCCCAAGCGGGGATCGAACCCGCGCCCGAACGCAACTTCAGACCGGCAGGCAAGCGCCTTAACCGACTGAGCCACGCCGGTGGCTTACACAATCTTAATCAGCAATAATCTTACATATAGTGCGGTATTGTATTTGCAACATTCATGGCGAAACAGAATTAATATGTATGTATTTATTCACACTGCAATGGGTATATACCCGGTGGCAGTGGTAACTAATTACACTCAATAATGACAATAATAAACTTATTAATTAAAAATACAATTAATAATAATAATAATAATAATAATAATAATAACAACAACAACAACAGGGAATATACTAAATTAAATGAAACGATCACTTAAAATAACATTTGAAATATTCTAATTTGTATCTTAAAACTAAGATCGAACTAAAACTCACGAGTATATGTTCATATCTGCACAAGTACCTTTCAAAATTACACTCATTTCGCTGTCAACTCACTCACTGCACTGGAACTACGACACATTTCACTGATTCTATCCTGATTTCACTAAAACTTCAAAAACATTTCACTGTTCAAATTCTTTGCACTGCCACTATAAACTATAAACCTTCACTGACAGGAACACGTTTCACTTACACAGCACTTCACCGACACGACATACTTCTTCACTGATACAACACACTTCACTGACACAACATAATTCTTCACTGATAAAACACTTCAATAACAACATATCATTTACACCCTTTAAATACTGTGTATAATTACTCTCTATTAGTAAAGTCCTTAAGCCTATTTTTAAATACGTTTTTGGTTGTTGGTAAAGCCTTTAGTAAGTCTGCAGGTAAAGCATTCCAGTCCCTGATAGTACGATTGAGAAAAGAAAACTTTCCAGTGTCCGTCCTCTGTCTTCTTTCCCTCAATTTATATGAGTGGTCGTTCCTTGAAGAGTAATTTGGCGGCTGCAACCAATTTTTTATTTCTCTCCAGGCAGGCTCACCTCTGTATGTTTTGAACAGTGCGCATAATCGAATTCGCGTTCTCCTGTCCGTGAGTGTGTCCCATTTTAATGGCGAATTTTTCTGACAACACTTAAGAGCCCGTTTTTGAATCTTTCTTGGGAATAATAGTGAAGAGAAGCGAACAGAAGCATTTGAAATGTGGATATGGAGAAGAATGGAGCGCGTAATGTGGATAGGCTGAAATAAAGCTGTGCTGGAAAGAGTGGGTGAAGAAAGAATGATGCTGAAACTGATCAGGAAGAGGAATAGGAATTGGCTAGGTCACAGACTAAAAAGAAACTGCCTACTGAAGGATGCACTGGAAGGAATGGTGAACGGGAGATGAGTTCGGGCCAGAAGAAGATATCAGATGATAGACGACATTAAGGTATATGGATCATATGCGGAGACTAAGAGGAAGGCAGAAAGATTGGAGAATACTGGGTTTGCAGTGAAAGAGCTGCCTTTCAGCAGATAACTGTTTACTTTTTTATTTATAACAATAATAATAATGTTTTATTTACTTTCGTTATTTATAATAATGATAATGATAATAATAATAATAATAATAATAATAATAATAATAATAGCTATTTATTTATTTATTATAATATCAATGTGCTCGGCAACAGCCATGGGGCAATAATAATAATAATAATAATAATAATAATAATAATAACAATAATAATAATAATAATAATAGCTAATTATTTATTTATTATAATATCAATGTGCTCGGCAACAGCCATGGGGCAATAATAATAATAATAATAATAATAATAATAATAATAATAGCTATTTATTTATTTATTTATTTATTTATTTATTATAATATCAATGTGCACGGCAACAGCCAAGGGCCAATAATAATAATAATAATAATAATAATAATAATAATAGCTAATTATTTATTTATTATAATATCAATGTGCTCGGCAACAGCCATGGGCCAATAATAATAATAATAATAATAATAATAATAATAATAATAGCTAATTATTTATTTATTATAATATCAATGTGCACGGCAACAGCCATGGGCCAATAATAATAACAATAATAATAATAATAATAATAATAATAATAATAATAATAATAATTAGCTCATGCGATAAGTATAACATTGTAAACTAATTTCATAATAATGGTCCATGGGCGTGAATTTGAACTGCCACTGGGGGAGACCCTGGTGTACCAGCATCATGCGGAAGTACTGCGTGAAGTCTGCAGCCAGGTAGTGCCACTCGAAACTTCTGTCCAGCAGCCAGATCTTGGGGTCCTCTCGTTTTAGATCGGATTCGCACTCGCTCTTGTGAAGGTACACCAGACACACCTTTCCGATGCTATTTATTTATTTATTTATTTATGAGCCAATAATAATAATAATAATAATAATAATAATAATAATAATAATAATAATAGTAATAATAATAGTAAATTAAAAAACTCTTGTAAAGGCATACAATCTACAAGTTTAGGTGATGTTAGCTGCAGAATAATAGGGAGGATGGTGCTTAGATCCATTCCGAAGTTAGGAAGCGCAAAAAAATTCTTCGATTCGTCGCATTCGATCTGTAAAGTCATTGTATTGGCCAAGCGTCGTGTTATCAAAAATAAACAGTAGTAACTATCACTAAAATTACATGGGAATCCCATTATTGTCCTTAATAGCCTACAGGTCCACTCATGAATGGGTTTTTACATAAAACTGACAATGAATTAAGTAACAATAAAGCTGATTTAAAAAGGATATTCTTCTTCTTCTTTTTCTTCTTCTTCTCCTCCTCCTTCTTCTTTTCTTCTCATTAATATTATTATTATTATTATTATTATTATTATTATTATTATAAATAACGAAAGTATATATATAATAAATAAACAATAAAAATTTAGTCCACACCTGTGGAGTAACGGTCAGCGCGTCTGGCCGCGAAACCAGGTGGCTCGGGTTCGATTCCCGGTTGGGGCAAATTACGTGGTTGAGGTTTTTCCGGGGTTTTCCCTGAACCCAATATGAGCAAATGCTGGGTAACTATCGGTGCTGGACCCCGGACTCATTTCACCGACATTATCACCTTCATCTCATTCAGACGCTAAATAACCTAAGATGTTGATAAAGCGTCGTAAAATAACCTACTAAAATTTATTATTATCATTATTATTTAATTAAAATTTTTTTCGCAGAAACAACCAATAGCGAAATATTCAAGGTACAAAAGAGAGAGAGAGAGAGAGAGAGAGAGAGAAATGTAACGTTTACTCTGACGTCACTCCTGGTACCATGGAAACAGAAGAGTAAGTAGCTTTCCAAGCGGTCCGTTTCGAGCCATTTTTTATTTAACGTACCTGGAGGTTTTCACTCAACAGTGGGTGTACGGATTATGTACAGTATGCGTATTTACAGTATATGACTATCAAATAAAATAGAAAGTCCATATTATTGTGATTTATTGCTTTAATTCTAGCAGGCCTACAGACGTTTAACGCAATGTTTTGGATTTTCTTAAATGCCCTGTAAATGTTTTCTTTCATACTCAATGTAATTCTTTGTTCTCATTTTCTAATCATCTTTTAATCTCACTTTCCCATTTGGCCTATCTTACCTTGCTTTACTTCTTTCCTTCAATTTATCTTCCTCCATTCTCTCTCCCTTTCCTCCCATAACAAACAGCCTCTCAAGAAGTGCTGCTGGTCAGACACGGTATGATGGTGTTATTACAATAACGTGGCTTCAGAATGGTAGGGGAAAGCTACCAGACTGCCAGGCTCGTTGCACGAAACATCTATTCCTCGCCACCTGCCGCGTCCATTATCATCAGTAAACGCCTCTTAGGATCTGCTGGGGACCGAAATCAGCTTCCTAGGATCACAAGTAGTCAGCAAATTTACCTCTGCAACGGAAGCCAGAAGGCTGGGTGGTGCTTAGTTTCCTTCTGAAGTTAGGAAGCGCAGAAAAATTGTTCGATTCGTCGTATTAGATCTGTAAGGTCAGTCTATCGGCCAAGCATCGTGACCTTAAAAATAAACAGTAGCAACTATCACAAACTCCAATATTCTTTTGAAAAGATTAACTCCGTACGTAGATGAAATTATTGGGGATCATCAATGTGGTTTTAGGCGTAATAGATCGACTATTGATCAGATTTTTGTATTCGACAGATATTGGAGAAAAATGGGAGTATAAGGGTACAGTACATCAGTTATTCATAGATTTCAAAAAGGCATATGACTCGGTTAAGAGAGTCGTTTTATATAATATTCTTATTGAATTTGGTATTCCGAAGAAACTAGTTCGATTAATTAAAATGTGTCTCAGTGAAACGTACAGCAGAGTCTGTATAGGCCAGTTTCTCATGCGTTTCCAATTCACTGTGGGCTAAAGCAAGGAGATGCACTATCACCTTTACTTTTTAACTTTGATCTAGAGTATGCTATTAGGAAAGTCCAGGATAACAGAGAGGGTTTGGAATTGAACAGGTTACATCAGCTGCTTGTCTATGCGGATGGCGTGAATATGTTAGGAGAAAATCCACACACGGTTAGGGAAAATACGAGAATCTTACTTGAAGCAAGTAAAGCGATAGGTTTGGAAGTAAATCCCGAAAAGACTAAGTATATGATTATGTCTCGTGACCAGAATATTGTACGAAATGGAAATATAAAAATTGGAGATTTATCCTTCGAAGAGGTGGAAAAATTCAAATATCTTGGAGCAACAGTTACAAATATAAATGACACTCGGGAGGATTTAAACGCAGAATAAATATGGGAAATGCCTGTTATTATTCGGTTGAGAAGCATTTGTCATTTAGTCTGCTGTCAAAAAATCTGAAAGTTAGAATTTATAAAACAGTTATATTACCGGTTGTTCTGTATGGTTGTGAAACTTGGACTCTCACTTTGAGAGAGGAACAGAGATTAAGGGTGTTTGAGAATAAGGTTCTTAGGAAAATATTTGGGTCTAAGAGGGATGAAGTTACAGGAGAATGGAGAAAGTTACACAACGCAGAACTGCACACATTGTATTCTTCACCTGATATAATTACGAACATTAAATCCAGACGTTTGAGATGGGCAGGGCATGTAACACGAATGGGGGAATCCAGAACTGTATATAGAGTGTTAGTTCGGAGTCCGGAGGGAAATAGACCTTTGGGGAGGCCGAGGCGTAGATGGGAGGATAATATTAAAATGGATTTGAGGGAGGTGGGATATGAGGGTAGAGAATGGATTAATCTTGCACAGGATAGAGACCGATGGCGGGCTTATGTGAGGGCGGCAATGAACCTGGGGTTCCTTAAAAGCCATTTGTAAGTAAGTAAGTAACTATCACAAAATTTTGAACGTCATAAACAAATTCTAGCAATACGCGAAATTACATAATTCGCTAGTTTTGGGACTAAGATTGAGTGTTGCGTGGCGTTGTATTTCGCCTGTAGTGCCTTATGCAGCCTTCCTAAATCACTCAGTGTAAAAGAACAGGTGTGAGGAGCTTGAGGAGGCAGTTTCACGCCTCAGGCGTTAAGACTGCCTCGAGCTCTCCATTAAATGAAGGAAGGGCACACAGTACAGTTGAGAATCGAACCAACAATGCAAGGTCGTAATATTAGGGTAAAATGTGTTATACCTGCGGGATAGCCTACAACCCGCATGTTAATAACAGCCTTCTGAAATTATTTTTGATCAAAATATACAAAAAATAAAAAAGTTACTTCCGTATGCCAGTAGTATTAGCACAATTCCATATACTTGTGACCACGTAATTGACATAAGTTGGTCCACGCCTGTAGAGTAACGGTTAGCGCGTCTGGCCACGAAACCAGGTAGCCCTGGTTCGATTCCCGGTCGGGGCAAGTTACCTGGTTGAGGTTTTTTCCGGGGTTTTCCCTCAATCCAATATGAGCAAATGGGTAACTTTCGGTGCTGGACACCGGACTCATTTCATCGGCATTTTCACCTTCATCTCATTCAGACGCTAAATAACCTAAGATGTTGATAAAGCGTCGTAAAATAACCTACTGAAATAAAAAGAAAAAAAACATAAGTTTTGCTAACGCGACAAAAGAAAACTGATTCTAAGATTTGGATAATTTCAAGTGAAAAATTGTTCTGGGGCCGAGAATCGATCCCGAGACCCTTCGTTTAACACACGAATGCTCTACCGACTGAGCTACCCAGGAATCACATGCTACACCGTTCCAATTTTTCCCTTTATATCCACACAATTCAAGGCGCCAGAAACCCAAATTTGAGTGCACACAAACTCTGTGTGACTTGAGTTGTGGTTTTCTGTTAACGTACCTACAGTGACGTATATATTATGCAAATCTGGCTTTCAGGTGAAGCTCCCTGTAAAGCAGACTTGAATAATTTCAAGGGAAAAATTGAAGGATCTCAGGATCGATACCCGGCCCCGGAGCAATTTTTGCCTTGAAATTATTCAAGTCTGCTTCGCAGGGAGCTTATACCTGAAAGCCAGATTTGCATGATTCTAAGATTGATTGTAATAATTAGTAATGGACAAAAAATACAAAATAATATTGCAACTTTTCCAGCTGTGATTCAGAAAATATAGCAGTGGCGTACGCAGGATTTTGTCAAGAGAGGGGTAATTATTAAAAGTGTTTACAATTTACATTATCGGTATTTTAAATATTTTGTGTATTACTACTACTACTACTACTACTAAGTTTATTATTATTATCATTATTATTATCATTATTATTATCATTATTATTATTATTATTATTATTATTATTATTATCATCATCATCATCATCATCATGAAGTCAAATGCGCAAAACGTTAAACGAATGTCTCACAAAAAGTCAGAACTCTAACAGGTGAATACCGCTCATAAAATGAGTTTAAAATCGACAATGCACAATATTTAATATCTGCACTGTAAAACTGCCAAAACAAGTTAAATTTCTTATTGTGTCGGCTTCATTTTATTACAAGGTCTAGGCGGTAGATCTCTCTATAATAAAGATAGCATTGTTATAATTCGAACGTGCCGCAGCACCAAGCATAGGGATTATATTGAAGGAGGGGTAGGAGGATTGTGCCTTATGTCGATGTAGATTTTGTTACTCTGAGAGTGAAAAATCAGAAAAGGGAAGACAATTATTGATTACAAAAATTCAAATCAAAATGTGTATTTCAGATTAGGCCTAATCAAGTTAAATTCTAGAACGTCAGATGTAATTCAGAAAACATCAATTGGAAGGGTTAGAAGCAAAGAGATACAAGTGACATTTCTGAGAACATGAGTTAACAGCATCCAGGGTAAGCTAAGGCATCTAAAATTTTAGTAGCGAAGGAATATATATTTTAACCACATCACACACTAAAATTGAAATAAAAAATTTCACTGAATTCACGAAAGCTTAACTACTTTCGACCACATTTTCTCAAAAGTAACTTAAGAGCAGGATTAGTAAAATTAGTTCGAATTTCCGTGTTGAACAAGGTAGAAAACATGGATTTTATGCTTAACTGTAAATTTAATTAACATTTAACTTCCATTTCGGTCATTACTCATAAGTTTTATTCGAAAAATTTGTGAGAAATTAATGCGAATTTGTAACATAATTTTCAACACAAAACACCACCAATTAAAAACGTAATGAGAATTTTAAAAAATAATTCACCATAAATGCAAGGAATAATTCTGCAACGCTTGGGAAAAGTGACATAAGTCAGTTTCCACAATTGACAACTTACGGAACATCTGCTCGCTTGAGAAAAGAGACATAAGTATTTCTCCCATTACAATAATTCATACAGAAGAAAATCAAATCGACATAAACTAGTGTGAAGACAGTTTTTTCCCCTTCTCCTATAAAATTAACATTTTTGACTTGTGCCACTTTTCCCGAGCAATACATAATTGAAGACCTAACATACTAATGGCGAAGTGCATCAACATTGATTAAAAACGCAGTAATCATAGATTACGAAACGATGGTTAAACAGTAGCCGTGGTTAAAATGTAATTTATGTGCACCATTCATAATCACCGATTACTAAAACTTGGCTAGCTGACACCTCATTTAACCAGAGTAAAGTCTATGATGGTACATTGTTTCTACAAAATGACTAAAGGAAAGCATCCATACCGCTGCAAAGATAATAGTCAACGTCTAAAAACGACTGCGCTCAGTATGTTCTACATCGAAATGAACGTATCCTACATTTTCGCGTTGCATTTGTTTGCCTTTGGGCGCTGTTATATTTGTGAGTTCCATTTCTTTGTTTTTCAGTACTTTTAGGTTAAAATCGTACAAAATGGAAAATTGAATCCAAAAATGATTATATCCCAATGTTAGGTTGAAGTATCGATAGACTTAATTACTAGATTTAAATGTAGGCCTATTATATAAAAAAGATGGAATATCCATAAAGGAAAAGGATGCAGAAAATTGGTAGGAATGTGTGTACGATCTTGGACTACACCAGGGAATTGTGCATTATCCTAAGATCCATCCATAACCTCTCTTTGTTCAGCCAGTGACATAGAGAAAGAGATACTGGTATTCGAGTATTCCCTCTTAAAATACAGAAAATAATAGTTACATAGAATCGTAATATAAGCAGCCGATCCGTAGGAGAAATATGATTGTTCTTGTGTTATTTCAATTGATCCATTTGTAGATTTTGATAAACGAAATCCCTCCTGAAATTTTCTGTCACCTAATTGCTCGCAAGAATTCTCTCTTTCCACTAAAGAATCTTCACGCTCACGCTCTATCCAAGTAATTCAAGTACTGCACAATAATAATCGTCTTCGAAATAATCACCTGTGGTTATGGCCGCCATTTTGCTTTACTTGCTCTACTAATCGCTGGTTATCTCCTTTAACCGCTCATATTTGGCCGGTTAGAGATTACTGTGGTTAACTTCCTATTTAAGTCGTAACCGAGGTCGATCCACCGTAAAAATGCTTAATCGGGGATTAGGTCACAATTTTAACCGATGGTTACACTAACCGACGTTGATGCACGTGGGCATAAAATGTGCAATTTTTTTTTTCTTTCAAGTTTCATTTTATTCAATCTAAGGGAGGAACATCCATATGACAATATCATACTAAACTGAGGGGGCCAGAAGCAAAGGGGTATAAATGCACTTCAATTACTTTTGAGAAAATGTGACTGGAAATGTTTAATCTTTCGTAAACACCGTGAAGTTTTTATTTAAAATTTTAATGTGTGATGTCGTTAAAAGATACAGGCCTATCCCTTTGCCACTAAAATTTTTTATGCTTTAGCTTACCCTGGACGCATTTAACTTACGACACATTAGGTCCCCTACTTTTTCTAGTGTTTATAAGTGATCTTGCCCCCCCCTAATAAAATATGTAGGTCATCCCATATTATTTGCAGATGACACAAGTACAGTAATTACAGCCAATAACTCCAACACATTCCAATCTTCAACAGAGGAAATTCTCTTCAAAATATGTGACTGGTTCTCAGTCAATAAATTGGTATTAAATTGTAACAAAACTAACATAATTCAATTTAAATCCTGTCCAAATTTAACGTAGCAAATTTCTAGCGCAATAATTAACAATACATCCCTACTAGAAGCAACAACAACCAAATTTCTTGGCTGAAAAATCGATAATGTGTTAAATTGGAAAAATCATATTAAAGAAATTACCCCCAAACTAAATTCAGCTTGTTTTGCTATTAGATCTATGCAAAAGATAGTAAATATCAATACCTTAAAAACAATATACTTTGCATACTTCCATTCGGTAATAAGTTTTGGAATAATATTCTGGGGAAATTCCATAGATAGTAACAGTATATTTCTATTACAAGAAAGAGTAATTAGAATAACAGTAGGTGCCAAATCTAGGGAATCGTGTAGGACTATTTTCAAAAAACTACAAATAATGCCCATAGCTTCTCAGTATATATTTTCATTAATAATCTTCCTCGTACGTAATCGTGAAAACTTTGTAACTAATTCAACAGTTCATAGCATAAATACACGTCAAAAAAATGACCTTCATACTCCATCGGCAAGTCTATCGTGCTATCAAAAAGGAGTGCGTTATATGGCAGTAAAAATTTTTTAATAGCCTCCCTATCGATATAAAAAATGAAACTCAAAACATAAAATTATTTAGGGCCAAATTAAAGAAGTACCTAATTTCTCACGCCCACTATTCTGTAGGTGAATTCATGACATTCAATAACACTTCATGAAATTGATACTAAAACTTTGTGTTGTACTAGTAGACTATATTGTAAATCTCGTCTGTATATATTTTATCTAGAGTGTGACTATAAATTAAGAATTTATAATAAACTTAGTATTAAGTTTTTTGACTTGTTCCATATTCTAGCTGTAAGCAATGTATGAATACCATGGAATGTTAATAAATACAATACAACTGATTTTTTAGAAACGACACTTGTACCTTTTTGCTTTTGACCCCCTCAATTGTCTTTGTCGTAGCTCAACTGTTAAGTGACTCATTCGTGCGCCAAAAGATGGTGTTGTATGTATCTCAACATTCTGTGGTGTTTGGGTAAAGGGAGATAAGTCATAAAAATGAGTTCGGAGATAAATGAAAATTAAACTTATAACCCTTATTACAAATAATTTTCTACACAAATAAAACACATCAACTGCTAGTATTCTTTGATTTTTGTACACCCACTTGTATAGTTTAACTAGTGTGTTCATCTTACTTACTTACTTACTTACTTACAAATGGCTTTTAAGGAACCCGAAGGTTCATTGCCGCCCTCACATAAGCCCGCCAGTGGTCCCTATCCTGTGCAAGATTAATCCAGTCTCTATCATCATACCCCACCTCCCTCAAATCCATTTTAATATTATCCTCCCATCTACGTCTCGGCCTCCCTAAAGGTCTTTTTACCTCCGGTGTCCCAACTAACACAAATTCCACCTGGACAAAAAAAATGACTTATACCCCTTTACCCGAACACCACAGATATGTGCTTTTCATAATTATCTCAGAAAGTTGTTTCTGGCACTTAGCTCCTTTAGAATGTTAGATCCTCAATAGAGAAATAAAACTAAGAAATCATACGGGATGCAAGTCGTTGCACAGCAGCACGAACTGTCCTGTACTGTTATACACTTAAATTTAAGCAAATTGTAACAAGGGAGCATGGACACTTGTGCAGCCTGTTAGAGAGCAAGGCAGGCACCCAAAGTTCCTACCACAATAACTAGTTTTTGAGCGGATGTCCCAGAGAACATCTCACGGTGTGTAACTTCCGGTACAGTGAAACCGGTTCCAAAATGAAACAAGAATGGAATTACATATTATGTAAGAAAAAACACCTGGAAGACACTGGGCCGTTACGTACCCGTACTTTTAATATTGGCATCTTTTTATATCAGCTGGAAAGCTTTTCACCGGCGGGGAGTGATCCGATACGATATGACGACGGGTGGGTGCTCCTGTACGGTAGCCGCTGGGTCCCTCTCCCCCCCTGCTCTCCTCCATATTTCCTTTATAGCCTCCACGCATGCATGCACGTCTCACACCCACAAAAATTACAATGGAGTCCATTTTTATAGACTCGGTGGTGGTCGGTCCTCCTGCGGGGAGGTCCGTTGTAATGGCGTTCTTGTACCGCGACTCTGACAAGGGGTTATGGGCCAATTTCTAGACCGACAATGGGTTTTGGGCTGTGTAACACGTCGTGCAAAAGTTTCAGCGACAACGGACTGCGGTGGAAGAAAAATAAATAAACATTAATACAGCCGAAAGACCAAATACTTATCGTAGAAGAAAATAATACGTTTAAACTAAATAACGGCTAAAGAAATAAAAGT
The DNA here is from genome assembly GCF_040183065.1 of Periplaneta americana. Classification (NCBI taxonomy): domain Eukaryota; kingdom Metazoa; phylum Arthropoda; class Insecta; order Blattodea; family Blattidae; genus Periplaneta; species Periplaneta americana. Next base: position 20,302,939 of record NC_091130.1, read on the forward strand.
CAGTAAATACATAAATGAAAGAACATACAGTTAATTAAAATAAATACTCATACCGATGGTTAAGAAGTAATATTTCATATCTACAGAAATGGTCGTTCAGGTCAACTACACTCTTATTTAGATTAAATACATTATTATTGTGTTCACGATATTGGACAGATAACTAATAGCCTATTTTGTCCTGGAATAGAAGATCTTGGAAAGGAGAGAGACATATCAAACGTTTGTCGATTTTGAGAAAAATTCATTTTTAAAACAGTTGTTTGATTCTTTTGCAAATTTACAGATACGATGTATCATTCCTTAACCTCTATAGTAGAAGAAAATATTACATACAAACTAAATAACGGATAAAGAAATAAAGTTAGTAAATGCATATACATGAACTCAATTTCTGCGAAATAATCATCACCATAATGCGAGAAACAGCATTCTTGAATCGCCCAGGAAATTAAACATCTTTGAAGTATTTGAAGAGATGTATTACGGCTCCATAAAAAAAGAGAAGATATTGTTGCGCTCAATAGAAAGAAGACGATCGGATAGATTTTGAACCCAATTGTGAGATTCGAGAAGGATGTCGGTCAAGCAGAAGAAAATAAGGAAAAACAAAGACATTGCGAGCCAGGTATTCCATATTTTTGTGAAAAGTATGACATTCCAAATTGGGAAGTAATTGGGATTTTAATTGGAGCACGTGATAGTTCTACAAAACTTTGTATTACTCCATTCTTGCGTTTAAGTTTAAATATTTAGTCTTTGGGAGGAATAGCACTAAATGTTTCGAGGAATTCATTGCATATAGTAAATTATCATTTGTGCAATCATATAAATTAACAATAAAAATTGACCCGGCTTTTTTAATTTATAGCCACCTCGATTAAATAGATTATAACAATAAAATTTAATATTGCGAGAAAAAGCTCTTTATTTAAGAAATTAAATTGTATTTTTATTGTTTGACCAGTAGGCTGAACCTTTCAATGGTAACCCTATAAAAAAGGGCAGCTACCCAACATTTTGAGGTCTCTCTCTTAATTTAAATAAATAAATAAAGAAATAAATAAATAAATAAATAAACAAATAAACAAACAAATAAATAAACAAACATATAAACAAACAAACAAATCAATAAACAAATAAATAAACAAATAAACAAACAAATAAACAAATAAATAAAAAAATAAACAAATAGACAAACAAACAAATAAATAAATAAACAAATAAATAAACAAATCAATAAATAAACAAACAAATAAATAAACAAATAAATAAAAAAATGAACAAACAAACATATAAACAAACAAACAAATCAATAAACAAATAAATAAGCAAATAAATAAACAAACAAACAAATAAATAAATAAACAAATAAATAAACAAACAAATAAATAAATAAGCAAATAAACAAACAAATAAATAAACAAACAAATAAACAAACAAACAAGCAAATAAACAAATAAATAAATAAACAAACAAACAAATAAATAAACAAATAAATAAACAAACAAATAAATAAACAAATGAACAAACAAACAAACAAACAAATAAATAAACAAATAAACAAATAAACAAACAAATAAATAAATAAACAAATAAATAAATAAACAAACAAATAAATAAATAAACAAACAAACAAATAAACAAATAAACAAATAAACAAACAAATAAACAAATAAACAAACAAACAAATAAACAAATAAATAAACAAATAAATAAACAAGCAAATAAACAAACAAACAAATAAATAAACAAATAAATAAACAAACAAATAAACAAACAAATAAATAAATAAACAAACAAACAAACAAACAAATAAATAAATAAATGTAAAAATTATTACTACACAAAATTAAATAAGTACAACATTAATGAAATAAATCAATGAATATAAAAAAAGTGACAGGGAAAATAAGTATGCAAAAGTGAAATAAAAAAAAAGACCTAACAGTAAAATTGTCTTATATTCTAAGTCAATCAGTCCATAACATTAAAACAAACTAGGCTACATTAAAACGATTTAACACATAACATTAGCAACATCCACTCTCCTATATGAACTTTTGAATATGCCTACATCCATTTCTAGAGTGACATCTCTCTTCCAACGTAGATTCACTATATTTTTCTGCCCAAGGGTAGGCTCTTCACAGCAAATCCAGCATATTCCAATCTTCTCTATTTTTCGCCTTCCTCTTAGTCTCCGCATATGATCTTAATGTTGTCTATCATGTGATATCTTTTACTGCCCCGAACTTTCTTCCCGTTCACCATTCCTTCCAGTGCATCCTTCAGAAGGCAGTTTCTTCGCAGTCAGTGACCCAGCCAATTTCTTTTTCTCTTCCTAATCAGTTTCAGCATTATTCTTTCTTCACTCACTCTTTCTAGCACAATTTCATTCACTATTTTGTCTGATCATTTCACAACTTCTTTCTTCTCCATATTCACGTTTCAAATATTTCCAGTAGTTCCTTTAATTTCGTGGTGTATATTCTAAATTCTGATCCGTATATAAGAATACTTTAGAATAATGTTATACAGTACATTTCTATTTTTCTATTATTAAGTTTTCCTTCATAAAATGGAGTTTGAAGCACTCGATGCTTAAGGTTTTATATAATAATTTATTTGTTTTCAATATTTCAGTTAGAGGAGTAGTGGGTACAGTGAGACACAAAATATTAAGACATATGTATGCAAGTGATAATTCAAGTATTTTTAAAATCAAGTGCAATAGAAATAGACATTAAAACATGGAGTATAATAATACACAAACAAAAATGTTAATAGATAAAGGACATAATATACAATACGTGTTTGTCAAAAAAATGCAAATGTCCCACTGTTCCCATTCAGGAGGGTACAGTGAGACACCACAGTGTCTATTAACGAACACTGAAATGATTTACATTTCTTTCAAAAGAAAACAAAAACTTGTTGTCTCTTTATCTTGACATGTTCTGTAGGCGTATTAAAATCATTTCGATGTCTGACTTCGAAACCATTGAAACATCTGGAACATTTGGAAAAGTGAATTTTTGGTGACAACAGAGCTTATGATTATAAGAACTTAATGTAATTTTTTTTAACGTTTTCTTAAATTTTGTGAATAATTTTTTATTTATGAAACCATTAAAATGTAATGTATCCATTATTTTAAGCTACAGTTCCTAAATTGGTTACTAGTATGTTCATTTTTAATGTTAGTTACTGGTAAATGTAATATAATTAGAGTTTGTTTTTTGCAAATCATTGGTACATGGGAACAGTGAGACGTCTCAGTGTACACTTCAATGGCATGTCTCACTGTTCCCTTTACGCATAGTTCATTCAAAAATTACGTCATTACTTCAAAATTAAAACAAGAAAGACGAAACTTTGCCAAACATAATCTCAAATACCATAGTATTAGGTAACAAAACATTCATATTTATATCTCATTTGTATATCCAATATAACCTTCATTAAACACACGCCAAAATTTTACTTCTAGAGTGAAAAATTACGAATTATTTTTTCATCACTCACCTTTATAACTAGAATCAAATCGAGTATGAAAATACTGTTACTTTACTCATGCAAAATACAACTCCACTGTTACCAACATCTCAATATCAAAATTTACCATCTAATAAAAATGTCTCACTGTTCTCCCTGTATTTTTTTATTGGGTTATTTTACGACGCTGTATCAACATCTAGGTTATTTAGCGTCTGAATGAAATGAAGGTGATAATGCCGGTGAAATGAGTCCGGGGTCCAGCACCGAAAGTTATCCAGCATTTGCTCGTCTTGGGTTGAGGGAAAACCCCGGAAAAACCTCAACCAGGTAACTTGCCCCGACCGGGATTCGAACCCGGGCCACCTGGTTTCGCAGCCAGACGCGCTGACCGTTACTCCACAGGTGTGGACTTCTCCCTGTCATACTGTACCCACTTCTCCCCTATATGATGCTCAGATACATCATCAATATCATCATCAACTTCACAGCAGCTTAGAGGCCTGTTCCGGCGTACGAAAGAAGTAGCACAAATGTGTACCTTCCTGCGAAGAACTGAAGCTGGTACTCTGTATTTAATGCTGGGAATGGTGCCACGTGTGCTAAAGAGGACACAGAAGACGATGTCTTAAAAGGTATTTAAAAGGTGTATTTATTCCTTGCCACCCTATAATTTGTGACGTCATCGTTTATTTTGTCGTACGGTGTGTGATCTGTATGCAGACGACAGACTTGTCTTCCTTTCTGCGTCATTCTGTTTTTCAAGGTTCTTTAGAAAATAATGAAGGTGGAAAGAAAAAAAAAAAAGACAATTAGTCGTTATTCGTGAAACACTCTCCTGCTGGGTGACAATTCTGCGACTGGAATATCAAAGCAAGTCACTACACCTTCTGCGAAGGAGAGTAAACGTGCATTGCAACATTGAGACAAAATAATGTGTCTAAAATAAAATATTATAGTCTGCATATAGGCTACATGAGAAGGGTCCGGAATTAACTTAAAATTATAATGTAATTTTAATTTCCCATTACACGAAGTATAGATAAAACATTGTAAACCAACATAAAACGAATATTTATTCACGGAATATGTATTATATGTCTTTCTCGTGTTAAATTTTACCGTACCTCGTTAACATGTTTCAGCCTGTTATGGGCCATCTTCAGAACTGGTTGGTGCTGGTCTTGGCGCCTTTTGTTTGTGTTTCTGTGAGGGTGTGTTTGTGTAGCGTAATGTGGAGTCAAATAGTGTGTGTTCTGAAATTGAGTTGTGTGTTGAGAATTTCATTTAGATGTGTTTTTGTGTGTCTATATATTTCGTAATGTTCTAGTGTGTTTAGTTTCTGGCTTTTTAGTTGAATATGTAGAATTTCCATGTCTGTGTTTATGTCTCTGTAGGTGTGATTAGCATTTGTGATGTGTTCTACATATGTAGAAGTGTTCTGTAATTTTGTTATGGATGTGATGTGTTCTTAGTAATGTGTTTGAAATGATGTGCCTGCCTGTCCTATGTAGACGTTGTTGCAGGTGTTTTATTTAAGTTTGCATACGCCTGAAAATTAGTATGTGTAAAACACTGTCCTTTTGCTATATGAAAAAAAAATATTTTTACGATTAAAAAAATTATATATATATATATATATATATATATATATATATATATATATAAATTCAAAATTGTGGCAGTTTACTGTGCAGTGATGAAGCATTTCACTCATAACTCAAAAACTATCCAACATTCTGTGATGGAAATTTTTGTGTATATTTATGCATGTCATATCTAGGCCTACACTATGATGCAAAATCACTTCTCTACCTTTGATAGATTGTCTGATAAAAAAATTAATTCATTTTTAAAAATGGTCAAATATCAGTATTTTCTTCTAAAACAGAATAAAAAAATATATATATTATTTATTAAGGAATGTAGTTGAAAGAGCATGATATTGTAAACATGAGTTTGAGCAATAAAATAAAAGAGAGAGAACATGAAAAAGTTAACAAGTTTATGAGTTATGAGGGAAACGCTTCATCACTGCACAGTGAACTGCCACCATTTTGAATTTTGAAAAAAAAAGTCGTATATAGCAGAAGGACAGTGTTTTACACATACCAATTTTCATTATTGTACAAGACACAGTAATGGAGAAAAAAAAATATTGATTATTTCCAAAAATTTTACTGCTGTAAGCTACACCTAACCCCTTAAGCCAGGGCTGCATTTTATAAGAATTATAAGGTGTCCCTAAAGTTTCTGGCAACACTATACTAATGTGATTTTATCTGCTTTGATGATATCTGGTAACAGCTGGCAACAATGAAAAAATGGCCATATTAGCCTTTTAGGAACGAATCTTACGCGAACCCTAATAATAATAATAATAATAATAATAATAATAATAATAATAATAATAATAATAATAATAATAATAATAATAATTCTTTATTTATACTGGCAGAGTTAAGGCCATAGGGCCTTCTCTTACACTCTACCAGGTCACAAAGTATACAAGCAGTTAAAATTTAACAAAAAGTTAAGGAACAGAATACTAACATATTAAAAAAATAATAATAAATAAATAATAATAATAATAATACTAACAATAATAGTAATAATAATAGCATAATAAAATCGACACTAAACAACATTAAAATAATACCATAATAGAAAAAAAAAGTAAAATACATTGCAATATAGTGAAAGCAAATCATTTAGTACAAATGGTTAATATGGAAAAACGTAAGGAAGAATATATCAGAATGGAATGTAATAAAATAATAATAAAAAAGAAAAGAAATACGAAAATTAAATAAAATTCACGATAAAAAGGCTATGAAAATAAATTCATCGGCTGATAAAGAGAACAAAAAAGGGGAAAGGAAAGAAAAATAAATATATAGCCTACATTTTTACAAAACTATTGCAGAGAAAAGGGCTTATAACTGAAAGGAATCTAATTCAAAAAGTGCAATTTTAATTTATTTTTGAAACTAGACAATGTCCGACAGTCTCTGACCCTACTAGAGCGGCATGAGCAATATAAACTAAGATTAGGTAAAAAAAAAAAAGATACCATCCGCGTGGTCTAGGGTAGCGAGCTGGTTTCGGGCTCCAAGGTTGCGTTCTGGCGTGGGTTAGAATCCTCCTTCTTCTGATTACTTTTCCGAGATTGTCCCGAGTTTTTTCTCCGACAGTAAGGCGCATGTCATGTCATCCCATGACGAATTCTCGGACTCATATTGGTGTAGGTCTAATACCATCTCGCTGTCACAAGTTCCATCGATGGAAGATAAGAGAACAGTTAGTAATGCGTCTATGATTAACCGGTAAAAGTATGGCAGACGGAAATTTGTGTAAGCACCCAACTGAGGGAGGGAACCAAGTTTGTGAATCACCCGGTGAGACTCATTCGGGAGCCTGATTGTAAATGATTCATAAAGCCGCGTTTATTGCACCATTTCGTGACTAGAGATTCCTTCAATAAAAGAAATTTTCTTTTCATGGATCAGAGATAAGGGGACCGCATCATGCTAGGAGATAAAAAAAAATAAAGACTGTGTTCATATTTTCATCACCTGCTGCTGCACAGAAATCTGAGTGCGTGCGCAGGAAATAGACCCGTTGCGTCGGCAGCCCCTCACTCTGACTGAGAGGAATAAAGCAGTAATTGATCCAAGAGCTGCGATAGTACTTAGATAGATGTGCGTAACAAAAAAATAGCTTTGGATAAATCTGTCAAGATCTGAATATGTAGTTCACTAAAAATGACTAGTCCATATTTACAAACACAATAATTACAAAAGTCCATATAGGCCAGTCTACCTTGTAAATAATTTATGCAAGTCTTAAAATTTTAAAATTTTCAGTTAGGAAAACAAAAATAATAGACGGGAAAAACCCAATCAGAACAAAGATTGTAATAAAGAATAAAACTTTAGAACAAGTATCCGGTTTCAAATATCTTGGATGTGAAATAAGGATGTTGAATAAAAAATTAGTACATTGCAAGTAATAAAATAATAATACTTACTTACAAATGGCTTTTAAGGAACCCGCTAGTTCATTGCCGCCATCACATAAGCCCGTCATTGGTCCCTATCATGTGCAAGATTCATCCAGTCTCTATCATCATATCCCACCTCCCTCAAATTCATTTTAATATTATCCTCCCATCTATGTCTCGGCCTCCCCAAAGGTCTTTTTCCCTCCGGTCTCCCAATTAACACTCTATATGCATTTCTGGATTCGCCCATACGTGCTACATATCCTGCCCATCTTAAACGTCTGGATTTTAAATTCCTAATTATGTCAGGTGAAGAATACAATGCGTGCAGTTCTGTGTTGTGTAACTTTCTCCATTCTCCTGTAACTTCATCCCTCTTAGCCCCAAATAATTTCTTAATAACCTTATTCTCAAACTCCCTTAATCTCTGTTCCTCTCTCAAAGTGAGAGTCCAAGTTTCACAACCATACAGAACAACCGGTAATATAACTGTTTTATAAATTCTAACTTTCAGATTTTTTGACAACAGACTAGATAACAAAAGCTTCTCAACCGAATAATAACAGATATTTCCCATATTTATTCTGCGTTTAATTTCCTCCCGAGTGTCATTTATATTTGTTATTGTTGCTCCAAGATATTTGAATTTTTCCACCTCTTCGAAGGATAAATTTTCAATTTTTATGTTTCCATTTCGTACAATATTCTGGTCATGGGAAATAATCATATATTACTTTGTCTTTTCGGGATTTACTTACAAACCTATCTGGTCCTAGGGCCTATAAAAGTTTTATTTAGGCCCGCAAAAGTATAATGGGCTGCATTTTATTATATCGTATCCATGGAGAAATTGAATCATGGGCTAGTACGCCACAAAATATTTCAACTTCAAACACATATTTTTTAAAGCAAAAAAAATCCTGTTTTGTGAATTAGGTCACTTTTCGAGGCAATGATAAATAAAATCTACATGTGTGTTCACTATGGAAGTGAAACTGAAACCTTTCACGCTACCACTATCTGTCAGTAATTATAAGAAGTGCCCCAACACAGATATGAACCTACAACTAGACACGGGCGGGAAAAGATTAGCAGCACACGAACTCCGGCAGGTTTATTTGAGTTTATCGTGCCCATCGAGCCTCTTTGTTTTATAACCTTGTGACATGAAGTTCTTTATGGTGCGGGCTCCACGTACAAATAGCCGGAATCCTGGAATAAGACCTACGTTTGTATTGCACAGAAATATCTGCTTAGAATATTTACACTTTATTACTCCCTAATGCAGTCATTTCTCCGAAAGGCACACGTGTAAAATGCATGTACGTCTATCGATCATAACACGTTTAGAAGAGTGGGATTGTTAGATGCATATGTATTTCAGCCAGGAAAACAGCAAAACTGACATAAAGGCACTTCACTTACCTTAGGCTGGTATTCATAGTCGACACTTTCGATTAAAGTGTCCTTTGGAAGACGCAAATTATCACTTTTCCGTTGCACAGTCGACACTTTGCTGCAAAGGATCACTTTGGATGAAAGTGTACTTCCGACCACACTTTGAGCCGAAAGTGTCACTTTGTAGAAAAATGGCGGACGAAAAAGACAAAAATGAAAATAAAGGGAAAACGCTATATCAATGAAGCAGGTACATATAAAAACTAACCTAACGAAATAAATGAAATATAGACACAAAACTTAACCTAACTACATAATATTTTGCAATTCATTTTGCGTAATTTTCAGAAAAGTCTATGAATATATTAGAAATTTATTTTTTCAGTCGTTGACTTTACTACTTTATATATTTTGTTAGGTGTTAACCTTTACATAATAAATTGTGTAATGTATGAACGTTTTCGTTGAGCATGTGAACTTCATCAGATACAATCTGTCATTTTACAATATCAATACTCTCAATGTTATCTACACAATTCACATACAATACATGTTTACTATCATATGAGGATAAAATCTATTAAAAATTATATGAATTAGTTTTATAATGTTCAATTGTGGATACCCCAACTGTCAACAATTAAAATATACTTTTATTATCATGGATATATTCTTTGCAAGTCATCACATGTGAACGACATTATGAACGCTGTAATGATATGAGGCTAAAAGTGAGATTAAAATATAAAAATGAGCTAACTCTATTCAATGCCTTACTATGCATGTGAGGATTTGCAAATTACAATATTTTGTTACAAGGTATTCACTTTTCCATATCATGGTGTAAAATTCTAGTCTGTTATGACTGCCTATATTTTGTAGGTCTTGGTGTTATCATTTATGCCAATATGTTGGGTTTAAACTGTTTATAGTTAATCAGATGATGGGCGTATGTTCTGTTGTTGTTCATGTTACACTGAAAATAATCAAAGTCGTAGGTAGTTAATCTAATTTTGAAACTGATGGATTTGATTTTAATATTTGTAATGTATTAAATGAAACTTACGGATAATTATTCAATCCAGTAGTGATGTTGTAGAAGTTTATTTAACATGGTGTGAATCGAAAGTTAATTGAAACCAGACTTTCAATCAAATTTATATAACAAATTGCACCATTTGTTTTAAATAAGCTAATATTAATTTTCAACACTTAATTTCTTTCAGCGATCTCAGACTTTCGATTCACACCATGTTAAATAAACTTCTACAACATCACTACTGGGTTGAATAATTATCCGTAAGTTTCATTTAATACATTACAAATATTAAAATCAAATCCATCAGTTTCAAAATTAGATTAACTACCTACGACTTTGATTATTTTCAGTGTAACATGAACAACAACAGAACATACGCCCATCATCTGATTAACTATAAACAGTTTAAACCCAACATATTGGCATAAATGATAACACCAAGATCTACAAAATATAGGCAGTCATAACAGGCTAGAATTTTACACCATGATATGGAAAAGTGAATACCTTGTAACAAAATATTGTAATTTGCAAATCCTCACAAGCATAGTAAGGCATTGAATAGAGTTAGCTCATTTTTATATTTTATCTTACTTTTAGCCTCATATCATTACAGCGTTCATAATGTCGTTCACATGTGATGACTTGCAAAGAATATACCCATGATAATATAAGTATATTTTAAATGTTGACAGTTGGGGTATCCACAATTGAACATTATAAAACTAATTCATATAATTTTTAATAGGTTTTATCCTCATATGATAGTAAACATGTATTATATGTGTAGATTGTGTATATAATACTGAGAATATTGATATTGTAAAATGACAGAGTGTATCTGATGATGTTGACATGCTCAACGAAAACGTTCATACATCACACAATTTATTATGTAAAGGTTAACACCTAACAAAATATATAAAGTAGTAAAGTCAACGACTGAAAAAATAAATTTCTAATATACTAACTACATAAACCAATAGAAGATATGTACAAAATCTAACCTAACTATATAAATCAGTGGAACTGATACATACAAAACCTAACTTAACGATATAAATCAATGAAAAAGATAAGTACAAAACTTAATCTATATTAATCAATGGATCAGTTATGTACTGTACAAAACCTAACCTAATTTCACCAGCAGTATCACTAACTATTTAATAAAATGTTATATATCTGAACTGACTGAAATAATCTAAACTATCGGCACCGAAAACTAGAAACTGAAATAAAACAACTTTAAATATATATTTTCTTTCTCGTGCGATAAATTAGGCTCCCAACTCAAATCACAAGCATTATAATCTGTGGGTTACACATTAATTTGTTATTGTTTGTTCACTTGTTTTGAAAGGCATTGTGGGACTTCTGTTACCAACCAAATTGCAACTCTACACTTTGCTGGCGTAAAGTGACACTTTGTAAAGTGCACTTCTTCAATCGTCTATGAATACCACTAATATGAAAGAGCCACTTTCGTCAAAAGTGTCACTTTGGAAAGTGGTGACATAAAGTGTCGACTATGAATACCAGCTTTAGTAGCTATTTCTCAGTAAGTTACACAAAGCACAGACTTACTTACTTACTGGCTTTTAAGGAACCCGCTATTTCATTGCCGCTCTCACATAAGCCCGCCATTGGTCCCTATCCTGAGCAAGATTAATCCAGTCTCTACCATCAAATCCCACCTCCCACAAATCCATTTTAATATTATCCTCCCATCTACGTCTCGGCCTCCCCGAAGGTCTTTTTCCCTCCGGCCTCCCAACTAACACTCTATATCAGGCCTGCACAAGGTTTGCGCTCTCCGAGCTGGCTCACAGCTCATGAGCGGAATGCAGATATTAGCTGCGCTCTGTATAAGGGTGGACTGGAAGAAGGGGTGATCTCGTACAAAATATACACAAAAGAAAGTACTACTACGAGTGTTTATGAAATGAATTCCCGTTCAGTGTTTGCAAAACTATCTTGGACTACTATTAATTAATAAAGAAATATTTATTTTACAAAAATAATATAAATTCTATAGCTACTTAAATGTACAATATCATTTTGTTATATTTTTATTCATCCGTACATCAAAACGAGGTTTTATGCTGTTGGCAGCTGAAAGGAACAGTAGCACTGATCATAATGAAACATCAGTTACAGATGTTCGATGTCTGCCTTTATTAAAGTTGATTATAGAAAACAGTTGCTCACAAATATAAATGTTGAGCCAAACATAGCAATTATTTTCACAGCCAGCCTGTGTAGTCGTGGATATTATTGCTAATGTTTAGTCTTGTAAAACTCAACCAGGCTAGTAGTATTATTCAAACGAGCTGTAAATCGTTAAATGTTAAATGTTATGTTCCGTCTTTTAGATTCCTCCATACTGTACTGTAGCAGTAGGTAAGCAACGTGAAACAGTTACTGAGAATAGGCCTACACACTGCACTCCACAAGATAGCTGAGTGGTCGTTTCCCTCTCCTCTACCTACAGTAAGTCTATGTCATTCTGACGTATCTTCCTCTCCGTTTCGGCGAGCGGTAAACATGGCTCTCCCGCTCCCAAGGAGCGCGCGCGCTCGTTGAGCGCTGTTTGTGCAGGTATGATCTATATGCATTTCTGGATTCGCCAACTAATAACAATGAAAGTTTACGTTCAACGCGTTTCGAGGTACAACCCAACAACTTAAGTTTGTAACCGATAATAGTCAGTGGCGTAGCATGAAATTTTGAGCAGGGGAAGCTAACTCAAGTTGTCTTTCATGCAATATGAGAAAACGTATTACAAAAATACAGTCTTAAATAAATAGTAGTCAATTTCAAGTCAGCAGTCGAAAATTGGTTGGAACATCGTAAGTAACACCAATAAGGCATGACCAGAAATGAGACGTAATAAAATATGATTTCACGGTTTGCACATATCTCTTAACAAATATGCACGTATACGTATAACATTAGCTCACTCCCTGTCATACTTAAAGAAATCACAATATTAGTATCATTACGTAAGTATGCGTCTGTCTTTTGGTTGTGTCCTTCATTGACAGCAAGGGAGTCGGTCATTTGTTTTTTAAATCACACTTTTGTTCGTAAGTCAGTCTTGATAATACAATTGTCCTAAAAAATTCAAGTAAATTAGTGTCAGGAACTGTTATTTCGCTCATTATTTATTATATCAGCCACAATGCACACTAACACTTCAACTGAACACAACTGACGAAAAGGGATAACTCGGAAACTACTTATTTTAAATGTTAAAGCTAGCTTCTTGTGAGCCTTGCGACTAGGGTAGTTTAGTTAGAAAGGGATGGAAAATCTGCGGGGTGGATTACACAGAAGAAACCAGTCTGCTTGGAAGCTGGTGTGTGCAGGCTTCTTGTTTACTGCTGCATCACAAATAACCCTGAGCTGCCGCATCACAACATTTAAAGCGTAAATATAAATTCTATTAAAATTGACAAATAATTTTCTCCATGAACTGCAGGTTTATTATGAAATCATTATTAACTGGGGAAGCTAAGCTTTTTAGCTTACATTGACGCTACGCCACTGATAATAGTATTCATTTTGCTAGATAATACAATGATGTTATCGATACAAGTCTGCTGATGCACCCATTGTATGCTAGATACCTATGTACTGCCAAGGAGATTTGTTTACTATAGTCATTTGTCATTTGAACATTTGTTATGTTAAGTTTTTCTCAATTGATTAAAGTTGCAACACTTGCTATCAAGCTGACAATATCTAACAGATGTTCCATTATGTTCTTTCATTAATATCTAAAAAACTAAGGATTTGCGGACATATGTTTATATGAACATTTTTCTTGTTTTGGTGTGAGGAACATGCCCCAAAGGTTTGCCGAAGTATTTCTGATAGGCCTACATCTTGTAGAGGCAAAGAAAAGTTCCGAAAAATCGATGCACTGGCAACACAAAGACATAATCCCCAATGAGTAGCCTATGTTACCAGCAATATGATGATTAAAAAACTGTATTCTTTAAGTCCTAACCAAATACCTGTATTGCATTATTTTCATCAGTGTTTGTGTTTTTTTTTTGTATTTATATGTGCTATCTGGTAGGATGGAAGAGAAGGCCTTATGGTCTTAATACTGGCAGATTAAATAAATAAATAAATAAATAAGTAAATAAATAAATAAATAAATAAATAAATAAGTAGATAGATAGATAGATAGATAGATAGATAGATAGATAGATAGATAGATAGATAGATAGATAGATAGATAGATAGATAGATAGATAGATAGGTAGATAGGTAGATAGGTAGGTAGGTAGGTAGATAGATAGATAGATAGATAGATAGATAGATAGATAGATAGATAGATAGATAGATAGACAGATAGACAGATAGACAGACAGACAGACAGACAGACAGATAGATAGTACCTACCTACCTACAAAACAAAAGAAAAGAAAACCAAATAAACAAATAAATAAATAAACAAACAAATAAATAAGCAAAATAAATAAATAAATAAATAAATAAATAAATAAATAAATAAATAAATAAATAAATAAATAAATAAATAAATAAATAAATAAATAAATAAATAAATAAGTAAATAAATAAGTAAATAAATAAATAAATAAATAAAGTACCCCTAGGAGTACACGTACCACTGGTTGAGAAATAGTGCTCCAGATCACCAAAGACGACACTGAAAAGTTGTTGTTTTTGTCTGTGATTATATTTTACCTTCATTTCGGTGATCCTAAAAGCCTATTTATAAATTGTTTTATTCAATTAGAGAGTTGTGATATTAATATAGGCCTAATTGGGAAAAATGTGTTGAGTTTTCAGTGATAATGAACACATGTTTAAAGGACTTGCAACAATTTGAATAGGTCTCCGCTATTTCTCGTCCACAATAATCGTGATAATGCATATCAACCGTGGTAAATTGAGGGACACGATATTATCCTATGTTTTTAATTAATACGATGAGTATCTGGTCTCCCAAAATATGTCAGACTCGGCATGAATGTTTCGTTGACATGCAATAGCTAGTACATAATATATTAACTTAAACCAACGTAGATGGAGTTCATCGATAAGTGCAAATGGCCATTTTTTTTTTTTTTAGATTAGGGTGTGTTGTATAACATAAAATACAAAAATCATCTTTGTTTCCTCAAATAGAATAGGCCTAATATATCCATCTGTCTAGGAAGCGATATCGATAACTTCTTGGTCTAAAAGGGAAAAAAGTTAGCAAGTTATACCTCAACCAAATGCTTATTTAGTGAACTAGGCCTAAACACATATTACATATTAACTCAAATAACAGTTTGACTTCAGGAGTACACATTCAACCTTAGCCCAGTCAGCTAGTGTGAGCTAAGAATGCACCTAGCTCAGGGTACAGCAGCCCACAATAGACCAGGAGGTAATGTATCTTTATGAAAGACGAGCCCCGTTTCAACACCGGTGTGGTGTCATCTTCAGTGTCCTTCGAAATATTGCTGCTCCAGCTGGTCTTGATTTTCGGCGCTTGCTTTCGTCATTGGTGGGGTAGGGTTGTGTTGCTCTCATAGTGGGGGTTGATTGTTTGTGTGTCGTGCATTATGATATCGGATAATGTCACGTGTATTGAAATGTAATTGTGTAGCTATTAAGTATATGCTATGGATATAGCTATTATTGTGTGTTTGTATATTTCGTATTGTTCTAACAAATTTAACTGTGGAATTTTTGGTGTGATGTGTAGTATTTCCATACCTGTTTCTATGTTATTATAATTATGATTCTTGCTAGCAATATGTTCTGCTTAATTTGATGAGATGTATGGTTTGGTTATAGCTTTAATATGTTCACTGTATCTTATTTGAAATGATCTTCCTATCTATCTCATATAAAAATCTGGACAGCTATTGCATTTTAATTTGTAAATCCCAAAGGTCTTTTTTCCCTCCGGCCTTCAAACTAACACTCTATATGCATTTCTGGATTCGCCCATACGTGCTACATGCCCTGTCCATCTCAAACGTCTGGATTTAATGTTCCTAATTATGTCAGGTGAAGAATATGTACAATGTGTGCAGTTCTGCGTTGTGTAACTTTCTCCATTCTCCTGTAATTTCATAGCCCCAAATATTTTCCTAAGCATCTTATTCTTAAACACTCTAAACCTTCGTTTCTCTCTCGAAGTTAGACTCCAAGTTTCACAGTAATACAGAACCGGTAATATAACTGTTTTATAAATTCTAACTTTCAGATTTTTTGAGAGCAGGTTGGACGACTGAAGATTCTCAAGCCAATAATAACAGGCATTTTCCATATTTATTCTGCGTTTAATTTCCTCCCAAGTGTCATTTATAATTATCTGTTACTGTTGCTTCAAGATATTTCAATTTTGCCACCTCTTCAAAGGACAAATTTTCAAGTTTTATATTTCCATTTCGTACTATGTTCTGGTAGTAATAATAATAATAATAATAATAATAATAATAATAATAATAATAATAGTAGTAGTAGTAGTAGTAGTAGTAGTAGTAGTAGTAGTAGCAGTAGTAGCAGTAGTAGTTGGGAAGGCCTAGACTAGATGGGAGGTTATATTAAAATGGATTTGAGGGAGGTGGGATATGATGGTAGAGACTGGATTAATCTTGCTCAGGAAAGGGACCGATGGCGGGCTTATGTGAGGGCGGAAATGTATTACCTTCGTGTTCTCTAAAAGCCAGTAATTAAATAAGCAAGTAAATAATAATACTTCCTTACTTACAAATGGCTTTTAAGGAACCCGAAGGTTCATTGCCGCCCTCACATAAGCTCGCCATCGGTCCCTATCCTGAGCAAGATTAATCCAGTCTCTATCACCATATCCCACCTCCCTCAAATTCATTTTAATATTATCTTTCTACCTGCGTCTCGGCCTCCCCAAAGGTCTTTTCCCCTCCGGTCTCCCAACTAATATTCTATATGCATTTCTAGATTCGCCCATAAGTGCTACAAACGTCTGGATTTAATGTTCCTAATTATGTCAGGTGAAGAATACAATGCGTGCAGTTCTGTGTTGTGTAACTTTCTCCATTTTCCTGTAACTTCATCCCGCTTAGCCCCAAATGTTTTCCTAAGCACCTTATTCTCAAACACCCTTAACCTCTGTTTCTCTCTCAAAGTGAGAGGCTAAGTTTCACAACCATACAGAATAACCGGTAATATAACTGTTTTATAAATTCTAACTTTCAGATATTTTGACAGCAGACTGGATGACAAAAGCTTCTCAACCGAATAATAACAGGCAGTTCCCATATTAATTCTGCGTTTAATTAGCAATTAATAATAATAATAATAATAATAATAATAATAATAATAATAATAATAATAATAATAATAGTAATAATACTAATTTTATAGCACAAGTTATGCCATCATAATAGCAGTCATTACGTTTTAGTTGCCGTGGTAATATCTTACGGCACTAATACAATACTGTGGCATATTGACTAACAATAAACACTGTTTATAATGCTGATGTAGGCTACTTACAAAAAAAGCAATTTTAAAACCGTTCACGTCTCTTATCTTGGGCGTAGTGTAATATACGAACTGTATATTATTCTTCAACAATCCAAGACGGTGAAGTATCAAATTTCCAGTTCATGACCTCCCCTTCTTGACATCGCATTGACAACGGACATGTCCAAATGTACGGGACTCGAACCTACGACTGTAGCCATTAGAGAGGAAAATATCCTCCATAAATTCTATGAAAATATAGGTTAAGTTTTCTCTGCACGCAATTGGTGAGCTGCGGATGTACACGCAGTGTCAGACCAGAGGAATGGCCACCCAAGAGCAGCTGCAATGTTGTTAACATTTAACTTGTGTTTTTACGGATGAGAAACAAGAGTTACCACACCCAGAGAGGAGAACTTGTCGGGGCAATAAGTCTTAATGAAGGAACAATAAGTCCGCTCAAATATACACAAGGACTTGCGAAGTCATGCCCGAATAAAAACCTGACTGATTTCCCTGTTGTTGCAAGTCACATGCCTGACGTCGCTTAGAGAAACAGGTTCCCTGAGCCCAGAGGGCGTGTTTATAAACATTTCACCCTTACTTCAGTTGGGTTATAACTTTTCGTAGAAAGAACAGGGTTCGACTCTCGGTAGATCCCTTGTGAATAAATAAAGTGGAGTGAATTTTGGCAGAGCACTTCATTTTACCTGACCTAAGGGATGTATGTTTTTCTAGGTCAGTGTGATGTGTTGAGATGTCTCGCGAGAGGATCCGGCATCTTGACTATCCCTAGTAAAAGAACTAAGAAGAATCTTCAGTACTCGTGAAGTCATAGCTGGAGTAATAGTAGTAACAAATTCGTAAGAAGTAGCGGTAGTACTTACAACACTTCATACTTCCTGTAAATGTTCGCAGTAAGAGTACTAAAAGCAGTGTTAACAATAGTACAGTAGAAGAGGCAAGACCTGTCCTGTCACCTCATCATGTGCCGTGGCTATTTCACCAATGGGAAGTCTATGGAGGGCGAAAAGAGTTTCTGTAGGTATGTATGTGTATGTTTTATTCACACTGCAAATGGGTAAATACCCGGTGGCAGTGGTAAGTAATTACGCCCAATAATGATAATTAATAATAAACACAATAATAATAATAATAATAATAATAATTAATACTAATAAAATAATAATAACAACTTATTTATTTATTTATTTAGAATATTAACTTGCAAAACAACAGCACAAGGCCAATTACAGTTTAGCACGATACAAAACAGAACAAACAACAAATGATGATGAGAATGAAAGATAGAAAATGGCAATGAGATGAAATACAAACAATATAATAGTCTACATCAATCATTGATCAAATAATAATTATAAAATTATAAAATTAGTACAATGAGATAATCGAAATAATGGGATAGTCCACATTAATCAATTGACCAAATGCAAGAAATAAAATGGACAAATAATTATCAAATTAGATCAGTGAGTTAAAAACTCAAAGATATACTACACATTAAATGGATCCAAGCTGAAACCATGCAAATTAGCATATTTAATGCATCTGCAGACCGGAGAGGAGAATAATAATAATAATAATAATAATAATAATAATAATAATAATAATAATATAATATTAACAAGGAGCTTCCTAAATTAAATGAAGCACGATCACTTAAAATTACATTTAAAGTAAATCTAATTTGTATCTTAACCCTAAGTTCGAACTAAAACCCACGAGTATGATATGTTCATACATGCGCAAGAACCTTTCAGCATTACACTCATTTCGCTGTCAACTCACTCACTGCACTGGAACTACGACACATTTCACTGATTCTATCCTGATTTCACTAACAGTTCAAAAACATTTCACTGTTCAAATACTTTGCACTACCACTATAAACTATAAAACTTCACTGACACAACACTCTTTATTGATACAGCACTTCAAATAACAAAACATCAATTACTGTACACTCTTTAAATAGTGCGCATAATATACTACCGTCTATTACCTAACCCCTTAACCCTTTGCAGCATAGTGGTTATTCAGAAGAACCATCGTTTTCTTTCTTCCTAAATTTTATGGGACAGATATTCCACCAAGGAACCGCCTCTTGAGTATACATGGAGGTACCATCTGTGTTTTGAAATTGTGTGCAGAGTTAAAATGCTGAAAAAAAAAAATGATCGAAGTTTTGTTATGATCCATGATATGAAAAACATAAAAAAATAATGTGTGCTGCAAAGGGTTAAGCCTATTTTGAAATACATTTTTGGTTATTGGTAAAGCCTTTAGTATTTCTGCAGGTAAAGCATTCCAGTTCCTGATAGTACGATTGAGAAAAGAAAACTTTCCAGTGTCCGTCCTCTGTCTTCTTTCCCTCAATTTATGTGAGTGGTCGTTCCTTGAAGAGTAACTTGGCGGCTGCAACCTATTTTTTATTTCTCTCCAAGCGGGCTTAGTCTGAGATGAACTTCCGTGTCGATAGATTCGTATAATATTAATCATCATGAGACAAACTTTCTTTCTGATTGCTTATTCTTTCTCCTATCGCAGAGTTCACATGCCAGGTCTCGCCTCCTCGTCTATAGTAGCAATAGTATTAAGAATAGTAGGCCTACTATTAGTATACTTCCCACGAAAACATGACGACCTTCCCTCATCCCCTTCACCAGTTAACTGCAGGCACGCGCAAGGGATAAACCCTTAGCCGAGTTGCCAATTCTTGAAGTCATTGTGATTTGCGAACGTTTTTGAAACTGTGTTCCGTGAAACCGCGATTTTCAGAAAGACTATATTATCTTTGTAAATATACCTTAATTTATAATTACTAAAACAAAATTGGTATAAAAATGAACAAACTTATTTTAAAAAACACTTTATATTTATATTTTCACTAACATGTTTTGCCTAAATAAACAAAAAAAATGCAGACTTCTATAATAAGTGTTAAATTCTCATGTTATTGAAGTTCCAGAATTTTATACTTAATTAAGAATGTTGCGCTGGTAAAATTGTCTGAAACTGTGATCATTGAATAGTTATAGAATTTATAGTACAAAAGAGTAAAGTTAGATTTTATCAGCTTCGCCTTGGGTGATAATTTCCACGAACGCATAAAATCTGTTTACTCTAGTGTGCTATACAATATTTTATTCATTACTGGTATGTAAATTTAATTTTAAATTGTAGGGCTTTTCCTTGTACTGTGTTGTTGGCGAAGAAGTTCATATATATTCATTTTACTATTGCTAATATGTTGGTTATCATGTAGAGTGATTTAAAAACATTTAATTCACTGCTGTAAGTTAGAAAACTTTTAAGCACTGCTGTGAATAATGTCATTATTTAGGTTGCTGTTGGCGATATCTCTTTCGCGTACTGTTCACATACTGTTCGGCGAAGTAAATCACGAATAAAATCGTCTATCTTACCGAATTCTGTTTTAATTTGTTTATCTTCTCTTTAGTTGGTGAACCGTAATTCTTAATTTCTATGCCCATATATCCAACTCCGCCGGTTGCGTCCGATGTTTAGTGATTAAGATTTATACTTATTAAACTGCCTGAACTTTCGATTACTTTATGGATAGAATTTCTAACGTTAGACACAATTTTAACACTTTGTTTTCTTAGCTACGCTTCTCTGCAAATAAGATATTCTGTTTTCTTCGACGGTGTTATTTGTTGTTCTTGTCGTGATGGTCCTGGATCTTCAGGTGAATCAGGAGGCCTGACTGCGGATCATCTGCTTCAACACTCATTAATCATGGCCGGAATAAATTAGACATATTGAAGCGCACAACGGTATAAAACAACACGTCGACAAAGACACTGAGAATGGGTGAAACCCAACAGGTAGAGGCAATGACTGCTAGATTTGGCAATGCTGGGATCTATTGTATTTCAGCCACGCGACTAGGGGTTGAGTAGAGGATGGGGGTTTATGAGAGATTACCAATTCCAAGAAGAGAGGCCGTCATGTTTCCGAGCCAAGTATAGTAATAGTAGTAGTAGTAGTAACAGCAAGTAGCAACAATGACGGTAACAGTTCTAGCAATAGCAATATTAGTATATATTTTACTTGGTTATTTAACGACGATGCATCAACTTACTTAGGTGTTATCATTGATCAACATTTAAGATGGAATAAACATGTAACATATTTATGTAATAGGTTACGGAAAACAATTCACAACTTTGTAACCCTTCGTACATATATGCCTATCTATGTTCTCCGTGTTGTTTATCTAGCCTTGTTTCAATCAGTCATTCAATACGGAATAATAGGATGGGGTGGAATGACAAAGACTATCTTAACTCCATTAATATTACTACAAAAACGTATCATCAAAATTTGTCTGCATAAACCACTTGATTATCCGACACAATTCATTTATTCTGAATTCCAAGTACTAAAAATTGAGCAAATATATAAACATACAGTATTAATTTATTTTCACAAAAATCGAATGAATTTTATAACTGAAAAACATATACATAACACCAGAAGAAATGTCCCAACTCTTTTGGCAGAACCTAAATGCCACACTACAGCTGGATTAAGACACAGTAGGAATTATGGACCAAGACTATACAATTCAGTATTGAAAAATAATCCAGACCTAAGCAATTTACACATTCTTAAGTTTAAAAATAAAGTGAAAATGTTTGTATGATATTTGATCAATTTTATTTTTTATTTATTTATTTTTTTATTGTTACTAGCATTATATGGTACTAATTTTTATTGTATTTATCTGATGCATGTAACCTATAAGATAAAACATTGTAATAAATATAAATAGATCATTTTCTTAATTAATAACAGTGTATATCTCCAGATACACTTGATTGTACTTGTCACTATCTCTGTCAATAGAGAGTTCTTGAAATTTATATTTTCCCCACCATTCATAAAATATTTTGATACGATACCTCTTGCACAAAAGGGGAGATCTATAACTGAAACTAGATTAATATATTTCAGTATTATTTGTATTTATCCTGGTAATAATGAACAGTTTGACTCGTAGACATTTTGTTTTTGCAGCATTAACTTCCCATGATTGTACGAGAAGATTCGAAGAGAACGGCAGTTATGTAGACTTTCAGCTCTCCCCTACTACCAATAATGCACAACACGATGTCAATACGGCGGTTGCTGTCGTCTGCGATACAACGAACTTTTCTGTTGATTTTCGAGTTCGTCATTTTTTTCCGGTTATTATATGCTTATTTAAGTTGTGTTAACTCTCGCTAGTGGTTTTATATTTCATTTTATCCGTCTTAGCATTTATTTTATTATTGTAAATATTTTTGTTTTATCACTATTATTATTATTATTATTATTATTATTATTATTATTATTATTAATATTATTATTAATGAATTATTTTGTATTACAATCTTTGTATCATTTCTGTCACGATTAATTTATTATTATCATTATTATTATTATTATTATTATTATTATTATTATTATTATTATTATTATTATCATTATTGTTACTATTATTTCTATCTTCAGCATTATTATATGATCCCTGTAAAATTTATATAGACTACTGGACTGTACCCGAGCACGAGCATATGCTCATTTCGGGTATCTATTAACATGTATTCATTTCAAATGTAAATTGTGAATAAATTTGAATTTGAACTATAGGGGGACTACAGACTAAACATACTGTAGCGCCTCCGTTCCAGCTTAGCGCATGACATCATACTTTCACGCCCACTAGTTGATAACGAGAGACGTGACAGAGAGGTAGGCCACTTTACACTTTAAGACTGACCTGAAATACGCTAACGTAGAACGAATACAACATTGCTATGTTACACTGTGTAGCGTAAACCGTACTTCCCAAGAGCCGATCTGCACTCTATCACAGACTCAAGTCAAATGACTTAATCCTCACTTCAGTATAACCAGTAAGAGCACTTGGTTTCTGCGCACTTTGAAATGCTTGTTGCTGGCCTACACTAGGTTTTTTTAGCGTCGATGGGATTGGTGACAGCGAGATGAGAACGAGGATTCGCCACAGATTACCTGAAATGTGCCTTACGGTTGGTAAAACCTCGGAAAAATCCAACGAGGAAATCAGCCCAATTGGGATTCAAATTCACTCTCGAGAGCAAAATATTAGTATTAAAACAGTACCTGTTAACAGTAGTATTAACAATATTAAGTTAGTAGTAGGCCTCTAATGTCTAATAGGCCTAATTGTCGCAAAAATGCACAAATGAAAAATTATATTTGTGAAAATTGCGAAACGCTTGTGAAATATTATAAATAATTGTGCAGAAAGGTAAAATTAATGAAGTATGCAGAAAAAAAAGTTATATAATATGTTTCTTGGAGTTTTGTTACTTTCAATCCATCTAGATATTCTTATGTAAGTAAATCATTAGACGTAGGTATGTTTAGAATCAATTACTGCTGAATTTACATCACATTAAAATACGTTATTTTATGGGCACTCTAAACATTGAAATTCTTTACTAGTAGGCCCTTCAAGATTTATTGTTAGCAGAGTTATAACTCTTTTTACTGAAAGGCGGTTTCTAATTCCAGTTTTTACAAGATTCATGCAACTAAATCCTCGCTCACAATTCACAGTATGCGATGACATTATATAAATTAAATCAATTATAAGAAATTGTTCACTTAACTTACATGAATTGCATCAACTCTTTGAAATCCATTCCTGAACATCTATTGCTCAATACCTTTTTGAACATTGCCCATGCCATTAGCATTTCATTTAATTTCAGATTAGTTCAAACACATCTCTGATTTCATTTCCTCCATTACCATCCTCGTTTCTGAAGTCCAATGTGGTTGTCACATTTTTGCACATTTACATTCAAGGTTTGTTGCATTTTTAGAAGTCGAGTAGCAAAATGCAACAAATGCGACTGTGGCTTAAATCCTGCTTATGAGGCAACTAGGTAAGGAGATAATGGAGTAGGGTGGCCAGTTCCTTTCCCCCTCCACAGGATACATCGCCGATTAGGCTAACTTCATATTACAGTACACTAGTCAGACTTCAGATGTACACGAACAATTGTCCTTCCTCTGACACATATCGTCCAGTGAGATGTACTGCCTGATAATACATATACGGTAGTGGCAAAAAAACCGGACCGACCCTTGTAGCTGATTTCAGAGCCTTGTTCACTCCAGAGCACGATAGACTGGTAACTAAGATTTTCGTGGTTCGAATTCTACCTGGGAAGGAAACGTTTATTGTCCCAAATTCAAATTTATTCCCAATACTTTTCGATTGTAGCGATATTTTACTACTTAATTAACTTATTACTCCCAGAACATGAATTTTGCCAGTATTAATATAGATTAATATAGATAGATTAGATAGATATTAATATAGATTGATAAGATGTAGACTGAAGCTACACAATTATCTAGGCCTATAGGCCTACTAATAATAAATCTGCAGCCAAAATTTTTCTGGTAATTTTCGATTTTCCAAAAATAATTGGTATTAACATGTATAATTAACCATCCTGAAACCGAAAATCGCTTTTTTTGAAATTTTTGTTTGTATGTCTGTCTGTCTGTCTGGATGTTTGTTACCTTTTCACGCAATAAAGGCTGAACCGATTTATATGAAAATTGGAATATAAATTAAGTTCGTTGTAACTTAGATTTTAGGCTATATGGTATTCAAAATACGTTATGTAAAAGGGGGGTTATAAGGGGGCCTGAATTAAATAAATCGAAATATCTCGCTTATTATTGATTTTCATAAAAAATATTACATAACAAAAGTTTCCTCAAAAATAATTTCCGATAAATTTTATTCTATACAAAATTTTGATAGGACTGATATTTAATGAGATAAATGATTTTTAAAATTACAATAACAACGCCATCTAGGCGCTGTACTGAAATAAAAACAAATGACTTCGTCTATAAGGGGCCTTGGACAACAACAATCTAAATATATTAAACATTGCCTAAGAGAATGTTTCTATGTTTGTATGAAATAATATCGGAAGCTAATTCCTCGTAATTGTTTAATTACTATTTCACCATTGGAAAGTGTAGTTTCTCTAGATGAACATAATTCTACAATGTTATTACAGTAACTTCTGAAACATATAGCAAGTAATATAAAGTATACACATTAAAAATAATGATATGTCAATCTTCATTAAACTATGGTTGCATGTAATAACAATTAAGAAACATGTTAAAGGAATTGTCATTGCACCAAATGATTGCTCTCTGGACCAAAATTACCGCATTTTAATTATTTAAATAGAATTTAAATTACGTAACATATTAAACGATTTAGCCTTCTATTAAAACACGAATGTTCCTTGAATCAAACGTCCTATTTTAATTATGTAATTACTTTATATTTATTTCTAACAGGTGCAGCGGAGCGCACGGGTACGGCTAGTAACTTAATATAAATTTCAACTTGTCTGAAATCAACTCTCAAAATGACATCTAATAAAGCTTAGATTTTAAATTACATATTCTTTATTTATTACATATTTATCTATATATTTTGCCATTTTAGCTACATATTTAGGTACATATTTCTCATT
Source organism: Periplaneta americana (assembly GCF_040183065.1). Lineage (NCBI taxonomy): Eukaryota > Metazoa > Arthropoda > Insecta > Blattodea > Blattidae > Periplaneta > Periplaneta americana. The sequence continues at coordinate 20,328,956 of NC_091130.1, forward strand.
TTCAGATTACATAAAGTCCGGGCTCTACTAATCACTGGTTGTTACGCATAATTGTAACGCAAAATTTACAGTTACTTTAAGTAAAACTGCAAAGAAAAATACGACAGCAAACGCAAAATTTAATGAACGAGACTTGATTACAAATAAATCCTGAAGTGTTGGGAGTGGAGGCACGGGAGGGGGATGCGGTTCGAGGCCTGAAACCTATCGAACGGGAGAAGGCGTACCTCCAACTCGGCAGAACAACGGGCCCATTGGAAAGGCGTGACATTAAGGCAATGGCGCAAGAAAAAGAATCTGGGGGGAGTCAGACCTGAGCTGTAATCTTCCAATAGCATCTCCCACAGTGCCAGTAATAATGCTGGTAATGACACGGAGCCGGCACTCCCACCGCCGCGCGCGGCCCGCCCCCTCCAGCGCCTCGCGAACCAATCACCAGCACCAAGTCATCGTCATCGTCATCGGCATCATGATTTGCCCCATTGCGGAATGTCGACAAGAAGTCATTGCAGGGCAGGCTCATTTCATTCATGAATAAACTGGATCTGGAGTACCCGTTTCATGCTTTGCTTTTCTCTTTTTAACATCTCTATAATGCTAAGTATAAACAATTACTAACCCATTATTTGAAGTGACGCGGTTTTCACGGCCTTTCAGCATACCTGTTGCCTGCTTTATTATGCTGCATATCTTTACGTAGACGAGCTGCTGAAGAAGAGCGCACGGAGAACAAGGGGAATATAAGGAAAACACGGACAAGACAAGAACAGGAGGACTACAAAGATAACAAGAGTAAAATGGAAACGGCAACTTAAGCAAATAAGGAGAATACAAGGACATCATGGGGAATACAAGGAGAACACAGGAAAGATAAGAACAAGGAGAATACAAAGAGAACAAGGGGAAGACAAGGACAACAGCGAGAATACAAGGACAATAACGAGAATACAAGGACAACAACGAGAAGACAAGGACAGTAACGAGAAGACAAGGACAATAACGAGAAGACAAGGAAAGTAACGAGAAGACAAGGACAATAACGAGAAGACAAGGACAACAACGAGAAGACAAGGACAACAACGAGAAGACAAGGAGAACAACGAGGAGACAAGGACAATTTCGAGAAGACAAGGACAATAACGAGAAGACAAGGACAATAACGAAAAGACAAGAACAACGAGAAGACAAGGACAACGAGAAGACAGGGACAATAACGAGAAGACAAGGACAACAATGAGGCGACAAGGACAACAACGAGAAGACAAGGACAATAACGAGAAGACAAGGACAACAACGAGAAGACAAGGACAATAACGAGAAGACAAGGACAACAACGAGAAGACAAGGACAACAACGAGAAGACAAGGACAACAACGAGAAGACAAGGACAACAACGAGAAGACAAGGACAACAACGAGAAGACAAGGACAATAACGAGAAGACAAGGACAACAGCGAGAAGACAAGGACAATAACGAGAAGATAACGACAGTAACGAGAAGACAAGGACAATAACGAGAAGATAACGACAGTAACGAGAAGACAAGGACAATAACGAGAAGACAAGGATAAAATGTAGAAACTAAGAACAAGGGGAAAACAAGGACAAGAGGAAGACGAGGAAAATAAGGGGAAGACAAGGAAAATAAGGATAAGATAAGGAGAACAAGGGGAAGATAAAATAACAAAAGGAAGACAATGAGAACATCGAGAATACAAGGACAAGAGAAGTACAATGAGAACATGGAGGATACAAGGAGAACGATCTATCATATTTTTATCAAAATGTTTATTGAAAAATATTATCAAGGTATGTAGACATAGAGGAACCTTTCATTACCGAATGAGATAAATAGGCCTAATAAAATGCAAATATATTTAGTTGTAGGTCTACATACATTACAGTTGAAAAAGAACAACTCGGGTAGTTCCACAACAGTGCGGATAAATCCGCAATAGGACTTGGCTAATTCCGCAGTCGTAAATAATTATGAAATACATTATGAAAGTAACAAAAGGACAATATCCTTGATTTTTTTCTATAGTCTACCACTACAGAGGACATGCCTCCTGTTGACAGCCTCTCAAAACTTACGTTCAAGCTATTGTAAAGCCGCAGTAAGATCATATATGCACTAGTGCGGAATTACCCGTACTGCGGAATTAGCCGGGTTTCTCCTACAAGGAGAAAAGAGGAATACAAGAAGAAAATGGGGAATACGAGAAGAAAAAGTGGGACTGCAAAAACATGGGGAGATACAAAAGAATAACTTAATAGAAATACAAGAACATCCGAAATACAAAAAAGGAGAAGATAAAAAGCCCAAAGAGAACAAGAAGAATAGCCTACATAGAGAATAAGAGAAATACAAGGAGAACAAGAGGAAGGCAATAAGAACAAGGGGATGCAAAGAGAACAACGGGAAGTCAAAGAGGACAAGGGGAATACAAGCAGAACAAGAGGTATATAGGCCTAATGAAATAAAGAGGAATGCAAGTTGAACAAGGGGAATACATGGAGAACTATGGAGAGACTAGGAGATAAAGGGGAAGACAACGAGAACAAGGATAGTACAAAGATAACATGGGAAATGCAAGAAGAACAAGGAGAAGACAAGGAGAATAAGGGTATGGCAGGAGAATAAGCAGAATAAAGGAAATGCAATGAGAAGAAGGGGAATATACAGAGAACAAGGGAAAGGCATAAAGGGAAATGCAAGAAAAGTAAGGGGAAGACAAGGAGAACAAGAGAAATGCAAGCAGGAGAAGGGGAAGATATGGAGAAAAAGTGGGTTGCATATTTATGTTATGGTCAATTTCCAAGCTACCGCGCCATAGCTCATGACGAAAAGAATGTAGTTAGTAGACGTCAAAAGTGGTTTCTGGCATGCCATCTAGCCTATCTAACCTAACTTATGTATAGGGTGATTTCTCCAAAACTATTGGATGGATTTTGCTCATACTGAGTTAGCCACGACCACGAGTCATTTCAGACAGGAATGGTACACAAGCCAAGTTACACGAAACTGTTCAACTAGTAACAGTCATTAAAAATGTTGATTAAATCTTGTTTTACATGTTCAAAGACATAGGGATATGAACTATCCCGACTGAATATGTTGTTTCTATTGTTTTGATCTTGTAATAATAATGTCGTATAATCACGGAGATAATATCGTCCAGTAACTACGTCAGTTCAACACATATTTTCATCAAGGCACTGCAATTTCAGCTATTGTTCACAGAAGAAATTCGTGTTGCAAGAATTTTATCTCTTTGCTTCATTTCGAGCGTTTCCATTTCTAAGAATTTTCAATATGCATTCGACTTGGACACTTTCAGGCTACTACGTCATATTAGCCTACTTTTGACCAATAAAACGGTATGTAATGACGTGTTTCAACCAATCATGACTATTTATCCTACAATTTTTATCACCTCACTAGCATTTGTTTCTTTGTTTGCCAACATTGTACATTCTTGTATCTTTTAACTGTATCTTTTAAAATGATTCATGTTTATTTCATCATCCTTAATTAAAACTTTTTGTATAATTTATCTTGTTTATATTATTTATTATGCTATAGCTTCTGCTGTATGAGATTATGCATAGTCACGTATCAGAGATTGTTTAATATAGCCTATATTGACAATTGAAGTGGAATGCAACTCTTTTAATAAAAATGAAACTGAATCAACAAAGCCTTCTTGACTAGTAACGATCCATAGAATTCAATGAAGATTTGTAATTGGCATAACTGATAGCAAGAGAACAGCTCATCATAACACACTACTGCCATCTAGCGGAATATTTGTAATGATGAGATGGTACAATAATACATTTTCAAGACAGTTTAGTATATTAGTAACGAAATTAATATTTTATTTTATTAGAGTAGGCCCACTTTATTACTTCTAATCTTTATATACTTCCTTCTAATCGTGTAATAGTCAATTAAATTCCACTGGAGTTTTGATTTTCTCTAGATCAGGGATGCAAAACTGGCGACAGAGGAGTGGAAGCATGGAGAAAGAGTTGGTTCCCCGTCCACAGTCCACCGGCGTTGAATGACGTCTCTGTGACCCGTACGCAATCACATAACACAAGTCAATGACGCGTAGAGTGAAAAGAAGGGATGAGTGACGTAATCCGGTTTGTGACGTATGCCACAATTGGCGCTCAGTTCTGCAAACCTGCTCTAGATAAATAAAGACCTCTAGTGAGATTACTGTTGAATAAATGCCGGTAAATATTTAAAGTGTAGTAAACGAATTAGACCCAAAGAGCATAATAAATTGAATATACCGGAGAGAAAACAAAACACTTTTCGATCCTATTTAAAAAAAATCAAGTGACCGAATCTGAGAAGAAAGTAGAGGCTGGAAATGTTTTTGCTTGACTACGTTGGCTAGAGCATCAGTCAGTCATGCAGGCAAGCCTGGAGATTTTTATTTAAAGTCCATAGTGGCACTTGGGGGCGGAAAAGGTCGCAGTTGATGTTTATCTCGGGGTTCTCTCAATTACTTATGTTAGGTGTCAACATCAATCCGTCCTATCTCCATTCCATTATCATTCCATAGCATTCTCCTAGGGCGGTGGCTGATCTAGGACGAGTAAGGTGGCCTGCTTCGAAATCTGGATACTCAGCGAGCCTTAACGTAGTCAGCTGTTGTGGGTTAGAAGTGCGCCTAGTTGGAGATCAGTATAATAGTTCCCGCAGATATATGTAGGCTGCTAATAATAATAATAATAATAATAATAATAATAATAATAATAATAATAATAATAATAATAATAATAATAACAATAATAGAGGTTCTGGCTGATGTGTAGGCCTAATCTATTATCAGGCAGTAGCCTACATATGAAATCTAGTTTGTGTAATATGTTACTACGTAGGCCTATTATCTATCTAAGCCAAGAATCATAGCCTAGACCTACTAATATATCACTACGCCGTGATAAACAAAAAATATCAAGTACACATTAATGTACTGCAAAGGTACATAATATAGCTTAATGGTTAATTACATTGCACTGATATTAATTGACATATGTGTAAAAACGTTAATTACAATGAAATATTTACGGGACTATATTTTATAGCGTATATGTAGGCCTAATATTGCTTTTGGCTTTCAACCAATCGCAGATCAGTCAATTTCGTCATATTGTTTTGATCTAGTACGGTTCTTGACTTGGATAGAAATTAACCAACGATGTATGCAATGGAGAGGGAAACTGGTAAGTGTACCCCGTTATCTCCTACCTTAGTTGCCTCACGAGTCATGTCTTATTGGTGCCACTTATGAGGTTTTTTCAAACCTGTCTTCGGACAGATGACTAAACAACAATTAGCAATAACTTCATGTTTTAGTCCAATTTTCAAAGAAGTAAGCAGTGTAAGTGTAATGTAGGCTAGTCTATAACTGCTATATGAGAGATTCAAACCCATGACTGTAGCTTGCGCCAAGCATTGAAGCCGATCCTCGACCGCTGTGTAAATTGCAGCTACAATCAATTAGTCCAGCGTTTCTCAAACTATGGTCCGCGGACCACCTGTGGTCCTCGACGTCTGTCCTTGTGGTTCCTCAAAAAAGACAGAAGAAAAAATAAAATTCAAACGAATTGCGTATCACACTATAGCTTAAAATCTCAGAGTTTGGAAATGACACATGGCAATCGAATTTCACTTTTTCTCCCAGTACTGACATTTTATGAAATTTATTACCTTACCCGTCTATCGACTTACCACTCTGCTCTCAGCAACAAAAGAGGGATTTAAAGCACTACATACGTGGCGTTTCTCTACATCTTTTCCCTGCACATCTGGCGCCGCGCCTGTAATCCAGCCAGGGACCACCCGAATTCATAACAGAGGACCAAAATACCGAATCTTAATTCAATCTATATATATATAGGCCTATATATATATATATATATATATATATATATATATATATATATATATATATCATTTGAACTGGCAATGGAAATTATGGGAAAACGGTTGAACGGATTTTAATAAATTATCCCTCATTTTGAAGCTTGGAACTCAAAGTTTAGAAAAATAGTAGTTTTCAGTGAAATGTCAATTTTTCAACATAATTTTCCTATTTTCCAAAATCCATCTGTCGTCAGTTTTGAGAACTAGCTAATTGCATTTCAGAATAAAACAAAACACACACTACAGTAAACAATATTACACGAAGGTCATGATCTGCAAGAATGCTGACATATTTAGAGCTCAAATTAAATTGGTTATTAAAAACTTAACTTACTAAAAATAATTTACAGGTTCGATTCTGTGGTGTGTAATTTTCTGGGTAAAGCTGTGTATTAGATATTAAAAACTACAAAACTTGAGGTGGTTTGATGACATTATTACCATTAGAAATGAAATATTATTGTAGTTAATGCCATGATTTGACTATTTTTCATTAATTATACATATTAATGCTATATCGATGATATGAAAGTGAAACGTTTTGGGGTTATATAAGTAGATGTAGAGAATAACTTAAATTAGATTTTGATTTCTATATTTTACTGACTGGCGGCTATATAGTATATAATATAGTAAATGTTACTGAAAGCTATAAAACTTACGTAACATAATAATATTACAAAAAATCAAATATTTTTATAGTTATTAATCAAGTGGGGTTGGGTCTTTTTCATATATTTAATGGCGGTGTGGTGTAGATATTTATATGCGTGGTTCTCTTCAGTATTGGCTCGAGAGAGAGTATGTTTCATTATTATGGAAGCAAATATCTTTCAGAATGTCTGGCATTCTTCATTGAAAATAAATCTGAAAAATGTTTATTTGAACGTCTAATGAACTTAGTTTGCAGCATTTGCTGCACAAGCCACTAGTTTTAAAATATAAATATACCGGTATTAAAATATGCCACGAAAATGATAAATTTGCTCTCGACGGGAACAAGAGTAAGGTGGTCCGCGGAACTGTGCTGACTTTAAAAAGTGGTCCCCACTTCAAAAAAGTTTGAGAAACGCTGAATTAGTCAATACGAAACACTCATTAAAATCAGGAGCTGTGTTTAAAAGTAAACTAACGTTGAAAAAATAAAACAGATGGAAAGCTGATGCGAGAGAGTACAATTCCATTGATCAGAACGCTGTGTGCCACTCCAGCATGCTAATATGATGGAATAAATGACCGCATAATGGCAAGAAATTACATCTGACGTCAAGTGTATGAAATATATAGCAATCAATATTTTAGGTCCAACATGACTGCGCCGTAACAACTGATCGATTGCTGCCATGGCAACAAGGGAAAAAAATTAATTAATGCGTTGCCCTGATATACCTGCCTAAGTAATGTATTAACATCCCCTTTATCTAAGCAACGATCTCATAATTGCAAGTAATTAATCGATTTTTATCGAAAGTTTTAGCCAAACGACTGTAAACTGAAGACTCAGCTACAGGTCCCAGCGATTCCAAGTCGAAGATCTGGTAGACGAGAGCGATTGAGGCGGATTTTATCGGGCAATTCCTACTTCCCCTACCATCAATCGATCAGTTTTCATGTCTACAAATTATCAAGAATTTCAACATCTTCTGGCACATACACTACATGATATTTAGGCCTGTACGATAGTTTCAATTTGTTTGAAGTATGTAAACAAAATAAATGAATATGACATCATTTGGAGCTACCAGAGGTCTAATAGCTAGACAACGAATTTATAATTACGTACCTATCTTATTTACTACATCCTAGACTATGTTATTCAGATATCTCTACGTTTCATATACACAGGATGCGCCTATTAAAATTCTATAGGACCTAAAACGCCTAAATGTATTATAAATTCCTATAAATGCCTAAGAAGCATGCTTGTGTTTGAAGAAAAGCGCCTTTTTTATATTTTGCGTAGGCCTATATTTAAAATAAAAATACCGGTACTAAAATAAAAAAAAATGCCGGTACTAAAATGCGAAAATACTAAAAAAAAAAACACACAAAAACATTATTTTTTATAATAAAAATAAAAAATATTTTTTTCAGACAAACTATATTATTTGAAGACATGGAAAAATTCAAATAACAATAACAAATATAAATGACACTCGAAAGGAAATTAGACGCAGAATAAATATGGGAAATGCCTACTATTATTCGGTTCAAAAGCTTTTCTCATCTAGTCTGCTCTCAAAAAAATTGAAAGTTAGAATTTATAAAACAGTTATATTACCGGTTGTTCTATATGGTTGTGAAACTTAGACCCTTACTTGGAAAGAGAAACAGAGGCAAAGGCTGTTTGAGAATAAGGTGCTTAGGAAAATATTTGGGGCTAAGAGGGATGAAGTTAAAGGAGAATGGAGAAAGTTACACAACGCAGAACTGCACGCTTTGTATTCTTCACCTGACCTAATTAGGAACATTAAATCCAGACGTTTGAGATGGGCAGGGCATGTAGCACGTATGGGCGAATACACAAATGCATATAGAGTGTTAGTTGGGAGGCCGGAGGGAAAAAGACCTTTGGGGAGGCTGAGACGTAGGTGGGAAGATAATATTAAAATCGATTTGAGGGAGGTGGGATATGATGGTAGAGACTGGATTAATCTTGCACAGAATGGGGAACGATGGCGGGCTTATGTGAGGGCGGCAATGAACCTGCGGTTCCTTAAAAGCCATTTGTAAGTAAATGAGTAAGTGTGCCATTCAATCAGTAGTTAGTCAGCCTAGTCAAGCCATTTCGTGAAAGTGTGCCAGTAAATATGTGAGTCTAGTAGGTCATATATCTATTTAGCAGTGAGTGTAATTTACTTCAGTGAGTGAGTAAGAGAGTCACTCAACCAGTAAGTCAGTCGAGTCGGTCATTCTGTCAGTCATGTGACTATTTGGCAGTGAGTGTAATTAATTTCAGTGACTGAACAAGAGAGCCACTCAACCAATAAGTTAGTCAAGTCGGTAATTTTGTCAGTCATGTGACTATTTAGCAGCGAGTGTAATTCACTTCAGTGAGTGAGTAAGAGAGCCACTCAACCAGTAAGTTAGTCGAGTCGGTTATTCTGTTAGTCATGTGGCTATTTAGCAGTGAGTGTAATTCACTTCAGTGAGTGAGTAAGAGAGCCACTTAACCAGTAAGTTAGTCGAGTCGGTTATTCTGTTAGTCAAGTGGCTACTTATCAGTGAGTGTAATTCACTTCAGTGAGTGAGTAAGAGAGCCACTCAACCAGTAAGTTAGTCGAGTCGGTTATTCTGTTAGTCATGTGGCTATTTAGCAGTGAGTGTAATTCACTTCAGTGAGTGAGTAAGAGAGCCACTCAACCAGTAAGTTAGTCGAGTCGGTTATTCTGTCGGTCATGTGGCTATTTAACAGTGAGTGTAATTCACTTCACTGAGTGAGTAAGAGAGCCACTCAACCAGTAAGTTAGTCGAGTCGGTTATTCTGTCGGTCATGTGGCTATTTAGCAGTGAGTGTAATTCACTTCACTGAGTAAGTAAGAGAGCCACTCAACCAGTAAGTCATTCGAGTCGGTTATTCTGTCAGTCAAGTGGCTACTTATCAGTGAGTGTAATTCACTTCAGTGAGTGAGTAAGAGAGCCACTCAACCAGTATGTTAATCGAGTAGGCCATTCTGTCAGTCATGTGGCTATTTAGCAGTGAGTGTAATTCACTTCAGTGAGTGATTATGAGAGCCACTCAACCAGTATGTTAATCGAGTAGGCCATTCTGTCAGTCATGTGGCTATTTAGCAGTGAGTGTAATTCACTTCAGTGAGTGATTATGAGAGCCACTCAACCAGTATGTTAATCGAGTAGGCCATTCTGTCAGTCATGTGGCTATTTAGCAGTGAGTGTAATTCACTTCAGTGAGTGAGTAAGAGAGCCACTCAACCAGTATGTTAATCGAGTAGGCCATTCTGTCAGTCATGTGGCTATTTAGCAGTGAGTATAATTCACTTCAGTGAATGATTATGAGAGCCACTCAACCAGTAAGTTAATCGAGTAGGCCAGTCTGTCGGTCATGTGGGTGTTTATCAGTGAATGTAATTCACTTCAGTGAGTGAGTAAGAGAGCCACTCAACCAGTATGTTAATCGAGTAGGCCATTCTGTCAGTCATGTGGCTATTTAGCAGTGAGTATAATTCACTTCTGTGAATGATTATGAGAGCCTCTCAACCAGTAAGTTAATCGAGTAGGCCAGTCTGTCGGTCATGTGGGTGTTTATCAGTGAATGTAATTCACTTCAGTGAGTGAGTAAGAGAGCCACTCAACCAGTATGTTAATCGAGTAGGCCATTCTGTCAGTCATGTGGCTATTTAGCAGTGAGTATAATTCACTTCAGTGAATGATTATGAGAGCCACTCAACCAGTAAGTTAATCGAGTAGGCCAGTCTGTCGGTCATGTGGGTGTTTATCAGTGAATGTAATTCACTTCAGTGAGTGAGTAAGAGAGGCACTCAACCAGTATGTTAATCGAGTAGGCCATTCTGTCAGTCATGTGGCTATTTAGCAGTGAGTGTAATTCACTTCAGTGAGTGACTAAGAGAGCCACTCAACCAGTATGTTAATCGAGTAGGCCATTCTGTCAGTCATGTGGCTATTTAGCAGTGAGTATAATTCACTTCAGTGAATGATTATGAGAGCCACTCAACCAGTATGTTAATCGAGTAGGCCATTCTGTCAGTCATGTGGCTATTTAGCAGTGAGTGTAATTCACTTCAGTGAGTGAGTAAGAGAGCCACTCAACCAGTATGTTAATCAAGTAGGCCATTCTGTCAGTCATGTGGCTATTTAGCAGTGAGTATAATTCACTTCAGTGAATGATTATGAGAGCCACTCAACCAGTAAGTTAATCGAGTAGGCCAGTCTGTCGGTCATGTGGGTGTTTATCAGTGAATGTAATTCACTTCAGTGAGTGAGTAAGAGAGCCACTCAACCAGTATGGTAATCGAGTAGGCCATTCTGTCAGTCATGTGGCTATTTAGCAGTGAGTATAATTCACTTCAGTGAATGATTATGAGAGTCACTCAACCAGTAAGTTAATCGAGTAGGCCAGTCTGTCGGTCATGTGGGTGTTTATCAGTGAATGTAATTCACTTCAGTGAGTGAGTAAGAGAGCCACTCAACCAGTATGTTAATCGAGTAGGCCATTCTGTCAGTCATGTGGCTATTTAGCAGTGAGTATAATTCACTTCAGTGAATGATTATGAGAGCCACTCAACCAGTATGTTAATCGAGTAGGCCATTCTGTCAGTCATGTGGCTATTTAGCAGTGAGTGTAATTCACTTCAGTGAGTGAGTAAGAGAGCCACTCAACCAGTATGTTAATCAAGTTGGCCATTCTGTCAGTCATGTGGCTATTTAGCAGTGAGTATAATTCACTTCAGTGAATGATTATGAGAGCCACTCAACCAGTAAGTTAATCGAGTAGGCCAGTCTGTCGGTCATGTGGGTGTTTATCAGTGAATGTAATTCACTTCAGTGAGTGAGTAAGAGAGGCACTCAACCAGTATGTTAATCGAGTAGGCCATTCTGTCAGTCATGTGGCTATTTAGCAGTGAGTGTAATTCACTTCAGTGAGTGAGTAAGAGAGCCACTCAACCAGTATGTTAATCGAGTAGGCCATTCTGTCAGTCATGTGGCTATTTAGCAGTGAGTATAATTCACTTCAGTGAATGATTATGAGAGCCACTCAACCAGTAAGTTAATCGAGTAGGCCAGTCTGTCGGTCATGTGGGTGTTTATCAGTGAATGTAATTCACTTCAGTGAGTGAGTAAGAGAGGCACTCAACCAGTATGTTAATCGAGTAGGCCATTCTGTCAGTCATGTGGCTATTTAGCAGTGACTGTAATTCACTTGAGTGAGTGATTATGAGAGCCACTCAACCAGTATGTTAATCGAGTAGGCCATTCTGTCAGTCATGTGGCTATTTAGCAGTGAGTGTAATTCACTTCAGTGAGTGATTATGAGAGCCACTCAACCAGTATGTTAATCGAGTAGGGCATTCTGTCAGTCATGTGGCTATTTAGCAGTGAGTGTAATTCACTTCAGTGAGTGAGTAAGAGAGCCACTCAACCAGTATGTTAATCGAGTAGGCCATTCTGTCAGTCATGTGGCTATTTAGCAGTGAGTATAATTCACTTCAGTGAATGATTATGAGAGCCACTCAACCAGTAAGTTAATCGAGTAGGCCAGTCTGTCGGTCATGTGGGTGTTTATCAGTGAATGTAATTCACTTCAGTGAGTGAGTAAGAGAGGCACTCAACCAGTATGTTAATCTAGTAGGCCATTCTGTCGGTCATGTGGCTATTTATCTGTGAGTGTAATTCACTTCAATGACTAAGAGAGCCACTCAACCAGTAAGTAACTGGAGTCGATCATTCTGTCGTTCGGCTATTTAGAACTGAGTCTAATTCAATCCACTGAGTCAGTAAGAGCGCCTGTTAATGAGTTATTTAGCAGTGTTCATATTCAGTCCACTGAGTGATGCAGTGAGTCGAGTCGATCGAACCACTGATTCTGTCAGTCAGTTGGCAATTCAGCAGTAAGTCCAATTCAGCCGACTAGTGAGTGGGTGAGTGTACGTACGGGCATCGGTCAGTCAGTGAGCCAAGTATTTATCCAGTGACTCCAGTCCATCTCAGTTCAGTCTAGTCCAGTCCAGTGAGTGAGTGGGTCATATTTTAACGAGTGATTCCAGTGCGGTCAACTCCATTCCATTGAGTGAATCCATCTGTCAGTCGCGACGGGTTTGGTGTTCAACCTGAGGCCCAGGTGCGCTAACGAGGAGTACATCCTCTGAAGACAAAACAGTGTCGCCGCGATTTCCATACAAATCCAGGATAGATCTCGCGCGCGGCAATTACAAGAGTGCGTCGTGATGCAGGAAGCGGGCGAGACATTGGCACAGCGGCCTTGAGGAGCTCACAATGAACCGGCAGCCATTCAAACCCCGGTCACGCAACGCATGCAAAATATCCCCCACCAATTTTATATTAACACCAATTTAATTCTTGCGTGTTCCACTAGGAAGAAGTATACGGGTGGGTGTGACAGTCTGTGCCAGAATTTCATTCCCTCTACAGATTCAACAAATCCTTACCCCTGTAAAGTCGGTAGCTTGCACCGAACATTCACTGGTTTATTTATCTATCACTATGGCTCAGAAGTTGACGAAATATCATCTTTTTTCTGAGACATCACAGACAATGCAGTATGCAATCCAAACTCGTTTCACTTCAACACGAACTAATAGGCCTATAGCCTACTTTTATTTTGCAATTTTTGGTCTTTTATTGTCTATTGGTCTTTTTTTTTTAGCAAATGTACTAGTCTACTTTCTGTTGCAATTTTGTCCTTTTCTGCTATTGAATGGACTTTTTTTTAAGGTGTAGTCGTAGTTTATATTCGAGAAACTACTGCACATTGCTCACGCAATTCGATTGCGTCTTAGAATAATTTATTTTCCTTACGGTTGCATCAGCCTTGACTTCTGATCACGTGTGTTACGTGCGTTCCCCTATTCAACGCAACAAAACACATACTGCAGCCGCAGTGCCCGCAGTTAGCATACTGTATCACACAAGTGAAGACGCAAAAATTCCGAAAGTAAAACAAAGCAAAGATTTTTGTTTTTTGTTTTTTGTTTTTTTGTTGTTTTTTTTGCGACAGTTAGTGAACGACTTTGGTGACAATTAGGCGTAGCCTATTTTTCACAGATGCAAGTAGGACTATACTATTATTTTGTTTGTATTTTACTATTAGAATTATGGTATTTTTTTTTCAAATTGCAATGTAATATTTTCAGATATTTAAGGTCATTTTATATGTCCCTTTTCCGTGATTTTTAGGTCATCAACTTTCGAGTCCTGTACATTATCACACATACGAGTACGTTCTTGACTTTTTCTGTATCTACTATGTGACGTAAGACATGTCAAGTCGTCCATCGTGGCCAATGGTTGTAACCATGTTATTACATCCTAAGTAAGGACAATGAAACCTTTAGTACGGCTTCCTCCAAGAGAAAAGTAAAACTGTGTGTCCCGTGTAATAGGTTTATAGTACGTGAAAGAACCATATTCTTGATAGAATGCTTCAGGCAAAATTTGTCAGCTATTTCTGTCCCTCGTTGAATTTCGACAGTAAATAATTGCTATAGTTAAGAGATTTGTTAATGGGATTTGTGCGTGAAGCATGGAGATACTATTATAAATTTGCTAAGATTTAAATTGCAGATGCGCAAAGAGTTGCAATAATCATTTGATGTAATTTTTACAGCGTTATAATAGATCATTTAGGAATATTGTAAGCTGTGAGCCATAATTCTTAGAGGCATAGTTTTTCTTTAATGATTGTTAGATACTACACAAGTGAAAAATATTTTTAAATTTGCATATTATATGAATATCATTAAACATAGGATAGGTAGTGGCAAAAGTGCACACGGGGGTAAAGATCCGAATCTAGTTTTTTTCCTACTCCTGAGTGTGATGTGGCAGTCATGTATCTCCACTTGAGATGTGTTATGGTGGAACAGTCAGACGTGCTATGTCAGTGATTTGTACTTTCAAACGTTAGAGATATGAGACGAGTTACTTTCTTGGAACATTCGATCTAAATATTTACTATGTAATTGATGGCTGTCTGCTATAACAAAATCCCAAAGAATTATAAACACCTCATATGTAAGTACATAGCCTAACTAACTCACACTTTAAATTTAGTTGTTAGTGGAACAAGTTGCTATAAATGGCAACTGATACCACCAGTTTAGAAATCAGCGACACGGGACAAAGATCCTACGAACTATATCGGGCAAAGGTACGAATGCGTACATTTGTCCTAGAACATTTCTCTTTTCTCCCTCTCGTTTTTCATACTGAACACGTAGGTTTATTGAACACATTTAAGGGTACAAATGTATGTTAACGACCACAAATAATATCAGAAAATGCAGGATCCAAATTTCTAAAATTTTACAAGAAAGTGAACTCACAAGTGAATAAAAATTACAATCTACCATAACAAGGATGCTGGATGAGCAGTTCTGCGTTGTGTAACTTTCTCCATTCTCCTGTAACTTCATCCCTCTTAGCCCCAAATATTTTGCTAAGCACTTTATTCTCAAATACCCTTAACCTCTGTTCCTCTATCAAAGAAAGAGTCCTAGTTTCACAACCATACCGAACAACCGGTAATATAATTGTTTTATAAATTCTAACGTTCAAATTTTTTTGAGAGCAGACTAGATGACAATAGCTTCTCAACCGAATAATAACACGCATTTTCCATATTTATTCTTCGTTTAATTTTCTCCCGAGTGTCATTTATATTTGTCACTTTTCCTCCAAGACATTTTAATTTTTCGATCTCTTCAAAAGATATATTTCCATTTCGTACAATGTTTTGGTCACGAGACATAACCATATATTTTGTACTTTCGGGATTTACTTCCTAACCTAGCACTTTACTTGCTTAAAGTAAAATTCTCGTGTTTTCCTTAATAATTTGTGAATTTTCTCCTAACACATTGACGTCATCCGCATAGACAAGCAGCTGATGTAACCCGTTCAATTCCAAACCCTCTTTGTTGTCTTGGACTTTCCTAATGGCATATTCTAGAGCAAAGTTAAAAATATTAAAGGTGATAGTGCATCTCCTTGCTTTAGTCCGCAGTGAATTGGAAAAACATCCGACAGAAACTGGCCTACACGAACTGTGCTGGTTTCCCTGAGAAACATTTTAATTAATCGAATACCAAATTCATTAAGAATATCATATAAAACTTCTCTCTTAATCGAGTCATATGCCTTTTTGAAATCTATGAATAGCTGATGTACTGTAATCTAATACTCCCATTTTTTCTCCAATCTGTCGAATACAAAAAAATCTGATCAATAGTCGTTCTATTACGCCTAAAACCACACTGATGATCTCCAATAATTTCATCTACATATGGAGTTAATTTTCTCAAAAGAATATTAGACAACGTTGTGTGTACGTTTTGTAAGCAATTGTTCGTAAATATGATCATATTACCCCATCCCTGGAACAAAATACATTGGCTTAAACTAGATAAGAAAAAAAATTACATTCACTTCTCTTTCTCTTCGAAATCTTGAACTCTTCTATTCCTTCGTACCTGTCGTCTCGCTTCACTTACCTTCCTTCCCACCATAACCTGAACACACGCACTGGTCATGAAACAATACTAACAATACCATCCCATCGCACCTCCTCATACTCATCCTCTTTCACAATAGCCCTGCCAAGACTCTGGAATTCGCTACCTGCTAGCATCAGGGACTGTCGAAATAAAATTGAATTCAAACGCAAATTTACTAGGCACTTGGTCAGTAATTGATTTAGTTTCCTTAATCTATCACAAAATATTTCAATATCCAGTAATTTCATCACTATACAACTTTGTTATTCTAGGTTTAATTTGTAATTCAGTAAATACAAAATATTCTTTGTTTTTCTATGATAAATGATTTAGCTTTCATTAGTCAGGTAATCTTTTCGTACTTTGATTTTATTGTAATTGTAATTGTAAATTTAATACTAATTGCAATTTCATTCTTCATATTATACTTGGAATCTCCTGGTAGAGGGGCAGAGAAGGCCTGACGGCCTTATCTCTACCAGGTTAGATAAATAAATACATACTACTACTACTAACTAAATACTACAACATTTTGTACGACGTCAACAATAGTAATATGCGTTACAAGAGCGGTATGTTGACGTTTTCATGTTCGAGGAAAAGATTGAAAAAGCGAAACGTAGTTGAGCTTTTTCAATTTCCGGGAACATGAAAACAAACATACCGCTCGTGTATCGTACATTATTTTGTGCGAAGATCGTTTATTACATACCTGAAAGAGGAATTTCTAATTAGTTGCAATGAAATCTCAATCTTGGTTTCTGTTCAATGACGGCAACTTTGGAAAACAAATATATCTATCTTCAACATTGTTCCTATAAAATGTTTTCTGTGTTTACTATACTGCAGCAGGCCGTGATATAGGTACGTCTGCCTTTTTTTTTCTCCCAGTCTATGATGAGTCTGGAATCTTGTTGATTTTTTCACGGCTTCCTTAATGTTACTTGCATTACAAATGCAGTAACTTTTGTGGTGTTGTAGAGTTTACTTAATTTTTGCAAATATTTAAAAACAATAATTGACAGTGCAATTTAGTGAAATTGCAGTGGTAAGTTTCCAATTTATAATTGTTACTATATTGAACGTCTTTAAAAATAATATGTTAAAAGCCTAAAGCAGTAAAATGAATATGACGCTTAAGCGGTAAGAATAGGGAAATTGTTATGTGTGTTACGTTGGGAATACTGAATGTGGTATTTCACACTTACCGCGGATCGGTTTTGTGCGGAAAGCAAGCAAATACGCACGATCTCGCACAAAAGTGATTACATGACTGAGTGCATTGGGAATTAAATCAACGGCTTTCCGAAAACACGCTATGAAATGTTTCATATAAAACAATTTTATTTCGAAAAGGAAGCAAAAACGAGCAAAATTGTATTATTTTTTGTTTCAAATATCTCAAAGAATATCCCCATGGATTTAATGACATTATTTACTGTATATTTTTATGGTAGTAAACATCAGGCGAGTGAGAGGCTGAATTTCGATTTGGGCCAGCCTGTTCGCTCCTGTCCGGCAGAAATCCCGTTGGAAGCAACACTCTCGCCAGTTTCCAGGGAGCTGGCCTAGCGTTGCAGTTTCTATCAGCCGAGAAGTCTGTCAGTCAGTAACCCGGTCCGATGAAACGCACGCGATCCCCGTGTTTGGGTAACTTAATTTTCTGTATCTAATCAAGACGCTGGATCCAACAGACCATTTCACGGGCGACCTTTCAGTGCGGTAGCTACCCCGCTCCTAGCGGGCGTTTATCCAGATTAATTAAGTACTAATCGTGAGGTTCTCCCCCGCTGACGTACACCACGCACGGACCTGCTCTAGTACAGTTACGTCCTGGCAGCTGGGAGCACCGTTAATGCATCGGCTTTCTACCACAGTCTACTATATACAGTCGCGAAGCTTGAGGTGATTTTTTGCAAATCTCGTGATAAAGCGCTCCAAGAGGTTAGTAACTAGAAACAATAGACTGTCCACGGTCGACTTTGGACTGAATCGTATTTTCATCGAGTGCTAGCTCGTTGCGTATTTCACATTGATGCTTGTGAAATGTTCGTTATTGGTTGTAATGAAAATGTTAATGGCTAAAATACAATAATTGGAATAATAATATTTTACTAGAGTCGTAGAAAAATTAAGTTTGTTTTAATGAAATTTATTGATCACGTTTTATTTTCAATTCTGGAGGGATTATTATTGCTTAGGCCTACTTTTTTTTCAAAGGATATGTTTTTAATTATAGCCGTTAATTTTGTTGTTATTTTTATTTGTTACTTTACTAGAGACGTAGAAAAAGTCTGTTACAATAAAATTTATTAATCACGTTTTATTTCCAATTCTGGTGTGATTATTATTGCTCAACCTCATCCCACTTTGTTAACTACGTAAGCCTACACTACAAATACCGGTGCACGTAATTTACTCCATTAATTCATATTTCCATTATTATTGTTGTAAAGGGAAATGCAAATTAATATTTATTGGTTTCATAGTTAATTATTGCTATAATCTTGAATGAGTGAAGCGATTATAGTAAATTTCAGTTCGTTTTGCACAAACAAAAATAATATTAACCTTTTTCTTGCAGGTATCTTCGAGTTTATGGTGGAATTTAATATACTTCATTAAAATAATAAATTAACTTTATGCATTTAATATTTCAATAATGGAAGGAAGGTGTTAATTTTTCCAAAAGAATACAACGAAAGTGTAACATATTTTGTCGGCTGCTAGGAGAGAGATCTGCGATGATGAGGCGATAGTAGCGATCCTAGTGGTGGGCAACAATCCATGTTTGCATTTTTACTACATATTGAGCTTCGCGACTGTATATAGTAGACTGTGTTTCTACCACGAAGATCTCTGTTTGAATCCCATCGTTATCGACGAAAAAGAACGATTTTCCTTCGGGCACAGGTATATTATGTTATTAGTACTGATTCAGACGACAGTTAATAATGTAAAAGAAAGCCAAATAATACAACGCTCAAATGTTGCCGAGTTATTGGCAATATCTCTAACGTAGCCTACACATGATTCACTCTGGGAGAAACATAGATCTAATGAAGTATTCGTTGTGAGCTGGGACTAATTTTGGAATGTCGCTTCATACTTACTTACGCCACTGGATAAGAGAAGTAGTTAATGAAGGGCTTACAATATATTTTCTCTTCATATTAAGCGACATTAAATCCAGACGTCTGAGATGGGCAGGGCATGTAGCACGTATGAGCGAATCCAGAATTGCATATAGATTATTATTTGGGAGGCCGGAAGGAAAAATATCTTTGAGGAGGTCGAGACGTAGATGGGAGGATAATATTAAAATGGATTTGAGGGAGGTGGGATATGATGATAGAGACTAGATTAATCTTGCACAGGATAGGGACCGATGACGGGCTTATGTGAGGGCGGCAATGAACCTGCGGGTCCTTAGAAGCCACTTGTAAGTAATTAAGTAGTAAGTAAGTAAGTAACAGTTGCTTTATCAATTTTATTTGTGTTATGTGGAGAATTGTGAAGTGTAAAATGTTGAAATGTCTGTTATTAAATGTTAGAGAAGAGATCTTGTAACTGAGCGGACAAATTTTGCAAAACTGCCTACAGCAATAACTAACTTGGAGATTCTGAATCTACTACTCGTCGATTCACTTGGAGTTACTGAAGACGTTCAGAAGTCTTTAAGATCTGCCTAGTGGATGTGGGTACGTCAAACAAACTGGAAAGAGTTAGGGGAGAGTTGGGTAGTATCGGACATCGGGTAATATCGGACAGTGAGTTTCTTTCATCTACAACCAGATGATAGTACCTGAATGATGGTTACGTTTCTGTAATGTCGCGTACAGCTACGTAACCACGTAATTCAGGTACTACCATCTGTGGCAGATGAAAGAAACGCACTGTCCGATATTACCCGATGTCCGATACTACCCAACTCTCCCCTATAAATGAAAATTCCGATCATGAACTTAGGTGTTCAATTAAAAAAAAATAATTTGTGGTGAAAAAGTTGAAGACGCACAATTTGGCCTCAGCGTAATTTAGATTAGCACCTATCACTTCTCCTGATGTAGAAATGTCATTTTCTATGTACAATAAGAGAATAAGATTCTGATTTAAATGTTGAAAATTTCGAAAGACTGTTAGTAGTGCATTGTGCCAGTCGTAAACAAAATTAAGTTTCAATTGTGACAATGCATTTTTAGTGTTTTTTTTCTTCATTGTGCATATTTTGTCATTTTTTGATACTGCATGAATGCTTGCATATTTTACGATTTGATAGTGCATGAAATTCCTGTTCCTAGTTATAAAATAAATCAAAGACAGGTAAAAACAAAGCTGATGTGTGCCGTGAATCTGGCTTGGATAAGGAAGAATTGAGAATGATTTACAGATGCAGTGTTTTGCAAAAGGAAAGAAGATTTCTTAGTAATTGTGAGTAGGCCTACTGTATACATAATTTAATTACTATAATGATAGGTTTTACTCCGTATTTCACCATTTTCTCCAATCCAGTGTAAAGAATTTAGAGAAAGTTGTAGTACAATTACATTGTAGTATTGTCGGACCATCGGATCTGTGCCCCTTCAGCGCTGTCGTCGTTCTTGAAAAAGTTAACGCCTGTACTCACTCCATTCCACCCGCTTTCCTGCCACCACGTTACACAGCAAGCCACGAACCTTGCCGAATAGGGATGTTGCCAAACTTCCGTCAAACGGTATCATAAATAACTGGTCCTCCATGCTACAATATCATTTCTTTCAATCAAAATACATATTGTATTTCTACATTTTTTTAAACCTAAACCCCATGTCTCGAATCACTTTCCGTAGCGTTTCTCTCCAAGCTTGGAAAATATTGTCTTTCGCAACCTTCAGTAATTTCTTCAATGTCGGAACTTCATTCTACACGGTATAAAATTCTTGTATCTTTCTTCTTAAAATACATCGGTTCATATCGTCTACAAGAATAAAGGTTCCCTTAGTCTGTTCTTCCCTGGTGACTCTAGCTTTTCATCTCCTGCACAGACTCCCTCTCTCCTGATTTTCTTTGTTAGGCGCTCTGACCTGCCTATATAAATTACATAAAATGTTGTATTATCAGTATTAGTTAAGTAAGTAATTTTAATACGTAATCAATTGAAATAAAATAAGCCTCACCTGTGATAGCAGCTGCTCTTATCGTTGCTCTGATTTATAGGAAACAGATATTGACCTGTTTGTTTCTCTTCATCGCAAAATGCTATTACGTACTTCCTTAATAATATTTCTTTCGCCACTCCGTGCTACAGTGTTCATGTCGAGTTGACAACACTGGACTGCAAGTGCAAATAAACTGTCCCGCAAGAAGGCTCAAAATTGTGAGTAGTGGGGGAGAGAAAGGGAGAGAGATAGAAAAGAGAGAGATAGGAATGCAGGGAGAGAAATGAATTGCCGAGGCTGAGAAGGAATTAGGGTTCAGTTCGCATGTCTTACGGGGGCACAGATCCGATGGTCCGACAATACTGTATGGTACCAAGTAGGTAATGCAGTGAACTACAGAGTGATTTATATAGAACTAATACATTTGTTTCTTTATTTCAAAACGAATGATGCTAGCCACAATTTGTTATACCTCAAATGTAGAGTATCTTTCGGAGATTACTAACCTCTATAGCAAATGTTGAAAATTCTTTATTTATTCGGGTGGAAATTCAATTAATGACTAGTTTTTATCGTCAAATTAAGCAGGAGTTTTGATTCTTTGTCACTAGATGCGCAGATGTTTGTTCTTTATTCCTTAATGTTGGCAGCTGTTTTCGACATTTTGTTTTAGTCACTGAAAATGCAGTACACATTAAATCAACGACTCTTTCTTGTGAAGCAATACATGATTTAGAATTAAATTACAGCTACTCAAAGGGTATATCAGAGAGAATTTGGTGTTCGTAATCCCCTCAAAGAAACACAAGACTGGGACTGGTAAACAAATTGGAAACAACTGGATCTCTAAAAGAATATACAATACAATACAATTTATTAATAGTTTACAAATATAGTACAGGCACTGAATAATTAAAACTATCCTACACACAATTAGTAATTGCACACAATAAATGTACAATTTTATAACGCAATTTCTATATAAATATTTAACTAAAAGAATAATAATTTTGATGGCACTAGATATACGGAATAAAAATTAAAACATCTGCGCATCTCGTGACAGGGAATCAAAACTCCTGTTTAATTTGACATAAAAAAACTGATCATTAAGTGAATTTCCACCGGAATAAATAAAATTTTTTCAACATTTGCTACAGAGGTTAGTAATCTCGCAAATATACTGTACATTTAAGGTAGGCTATAACAAACTGTGGCTAGCATCATTCATTTTGAAATAAATAAAGAAGGAAATGTGTTATTTCTACAGGGACATAATTTTATTTTTACTAACATTTTTAATATTAACCTGGCTATACCTTTGGATCAACACCGTTTGCTACCCCTTCCACGACTGGAGTTCGATGATACTGGCGTAATATACAAACAAATCACTTTGCTAGGTATAGGAGGGAAGAAAAGTAGTTCATCCATTTACGTAAACTAGGAGATATCGCGCTTTTGAGTATGATCATTTTCATTAGGTTTTTGTTTAATCAAAATACAGTACTGTATTAACAATGAGTGCTTTTACTCACGAACTGAGCTGTCAATGTGGACGTATTCATTATGCAGTGTATATTATACTGTCTACAGCACATTAGCGTACAATACAGAGAATGAAGTTCAATTGAAAAATAATCATAATATGGATATTTAAACACATTTTGAAAATGGTGGCCGTTCATTTCGATACAGGCTTCAGTTATAATGTGCATATTATCGCACTACAGACTATTGCACCTAATCCCAATTACCAGTTTCGTTCTTCGTACTAGTAACTCACGTTGAAATAATTCTGTACCGTCCACACCTGTGGAGTAACGGTTAGCAAGTCTGGCCGTGAAACCAGGTGGCTCGGGTTCGATTCTCGGTCGGAGCAAGTTACCTGATTGAGGTTTTTTTCCGGGGTTTTCCCTCAACCCAATATGAGCAAATGCTGGGTAACTTTCGGTGTTGGGCCCCGGACTCATTTCACCGGCACTATCACCTTCATCTCATTCAGACGCTAAATAACATAAGCTGTTGACAGTTAATTACTTAAGGAGGCCCTTTTATTTAAGTTATTTTAAACGCTTATATAATATTACGTAGACGTCCAATTGCTAACAGAAATTAATGTTTTCAGAAAAGAGTTAAGATAGCCCAGCTACTAGACTTAACAGAGAGGCGAACAGAAGCAGGTGGGGGAAACCGGGATGCGACATAGGGAAACGGACGACAGTACCCGTACGAAAATATGATTCAATATTGAAAGCTCTTTCGTCACTGGAAAACGCGAACATATTTCTGAAACGTACTATACTCAGTAACTCAGTACTGCTTACGCGCCCTCGGCTCTGTGTCGTGAACGGTTGGAAGTTTACTAGTAGAAGGGGTGGGAGTGAAGTACATTCCAAAACTCAGGTACAATAAAATTGAAGTAAAAATAAAATGATGTCCCTGTATATAAATCACTGTGTATTTCTGCTTTCAATGTTATATGTTATGTTTTATTTAACGACGCTCGCAACTGCAAAGGTTATATCAGCGTCGCCGGATGTGCCGGAATTTTGTCCCACAGGAGTTCTTTTACACGCCAGTAAATCTACTGACATGAGCCTGTCGCATTTAAGCACACTTAAATGTTATCGACCTGGCCCGGGATCGAACCCGCAACCTTGGGCATAGAAAGCCAGCGCTATACCAACTTGCCAACCAGGTCGACTCTGCTTTCAATTTCAATTACTGTATTTCTTTATTTTTTATAGCGATAGTCATTTATTGGGGCATCACTTCTTTTGTATCTACGGTGACAGTATAACCATATATTATAGTCCATACGTATTGTGTGTGTACTGGAAGTAAAGGCGAAAATAAGCCACGTAAGAATGTCACTCATCGAACACAAGGTTGCCAGCTAGCAGCCAGCTCCTTCATCACGAATACGACTGCAGCTCTCTCTTGAATATGATTTATATTTGTTAGCAACAAGAAAGGAGGGCACAAATTCGGGGAGGCTGACAGCTGACTGTGACCACACAGGCGAGCCCATCTCCGTTGCCGGGGCGACCACGAGGCCGTAATGACTCGGCAAAACGTGAAAACAAACATATCTATCATCGGCAGGAGCAGGTCGTAATGAAAATGCCAGCTAAGCAATAATACAATGCGGACCCCCTCCTTTCTGCGTGATCCACCTCTTAACAACCACCATTTACTCCAGGGGTGAACAGGCAGGGGTGAGAAACTGTACGAATTAATGCAGTAACTAATTGGAAAAGCAACTACAGTAAAAGCCCGATATAACGCGAACATACTTCAAGTCCGCGTTATAGCATATTCGTGGTATTTCGAGAGATGCCTTGGGAGATGGGACGAGAAAATGGTGGGAAGAACTGCAACATAATACACTGTTACACGTAATTTTAACATCAAATGTAGGCCTACGATTAAAACAATTTCACCACTTGACACACCTTCATCGTATTAAAGATCTTTTTGACTAATGTATGTGTATGTATGTATTTATTCACACTGCAAATAGGTATATACCCGGTGGCAGTGGTAACTAATTACACCCAATAATGACAATTAATAATAAAATTAATAATAATAATAATAATAATAATAATAATAATAATAATAATAATAAAGTAATAATAATGAGTATCCTAAATTAAATGAAGCATGGTCACTTAAAATAACATTTAAAGTAAATCTAATTTGTATCTTAACCCTAAGTTCGAACTAAGGCCCACGAGTGTGACAGATTCATACCTGCACAAGTACCTTTCGGCACTATACTTATTTCGCTGTCAACTCACTCACTGCACTGATTCTAACTGATTTCACTAACACTTCTAACCATTTCACTGTTCAAATACTTTGTACAGCCACTTCACTGACACCAACACACTTCACTTACACAATAGACTTCACTGACACAACACACTTCGTCACTGATACAACAGTTCAAATAGTAAGATATCAGTTAGGCCTACACCCTTTTTAGTAGTGTGTATAATATACTACCGTCTATTAGTAAAGTCCTTAAGCCTATTTGTAAATACATTTTTGGTTATTGGTAAAGCTTTTAGTAAGTCTGCAGGTAAAGCATTCCAGTCTGATAGTACGATTGAGAAAAGAAAACTTTCCAATGTCCGTCCTCTGTCTTCTTTCCCTCAATTTATATGAGTGGTCGTTCCTTGAAGAGTAATTTGGCGGCTGCAACCTATTTTTTATTTCTCTCCAGGCAGGCTCACTTCTGTATGTTTTGAACGTTGCGCATAATCGAATTCGCGTTCTCCTGTCCGTGAGTGTGTCCCATTTTAATGGTGAATTATTACGACAACACTTGAGAGCCCGTTTTTGAATCTTTTCCAGTGTCTTAATATGTTCTAATCTGTAAGAATCCCAACATGCAGCACCACATTCCATTACTGGACGACCTAGTGATTTATATGCAATCTCTTTGGATTTATCAGAGCCAGGCAGGTACTTGACTTTTCCAAATTAATTTTTAATTTCTTCAAAGATAATTTAAATGGACGTCGAGTTACAATGCATGATCTATTCATAATAACGTTATTTTGAGTTTATTACATCAAATGTATAGGAACCTATAATGGAAATAGTTTTGTTTTATAAGAATGTAGCCTGCATTGAGTAATTTCAAGGGAAAACTTGTCCCGGGGTGGGTATCGATCACGAGACCTTTGCCTGAACACATCAACGCTCTTATGGGTGAAATTGCTGGGTAGGTCAGTTGGTAATAGCATTGGTGCGTTCATCCAAATGTCCCGGGATCGATACCCGACCGCGAGACAATTTTTCCCTTGAAATTATTCAAGTCTGCTTCACGGGGAGCTTTACCTGAAAGCTAGATTTGCATAATATATACGTTCCTATAAATACGTTAACAGAAAACCACAATTTAAAGTCACACAGAGTTTGTGTGCACTCGATGTGGGTTTCTGGGTCTTGTCAGCTCACTCGAGTTATGTGGACATAAAGAGGAAAGTTGCGACGGTGTCGGATGAAGTTCCTGGATAGCTCAGTTGATAAGAGCGTTGGTGCGTTCAGCCAAAGGTACCTGGATCGATAAAAGGCCGCGAGACAATTTTTTCCTTGAAATTATTCGAGTCTGTTTCACTGGGAGCTTTACCTGAAACTACATTTTTAAGAATGTACACTCTTTAAAAGTAAGTAAATCCATGGCGCTACAGCTCGTGAAGGGCCAAGATCGACCAGCCGACTGCTGGCCTCATGTCCACATGCCGAAGTAGAGATGGACGATCATCCAACCAGAATGGAGGTATCGTGTGATTAGCACGATGATCCAGTCAGCTAGTTTGCGAAACCGGATTTTCGCTACCTATCGTAGCTCTCCAAGTGCATCACGATTCTGGGAGGGCACCGGTCCCATACACTGGCGGAAATTTCATGAGAAAATTTCTTCCCCCATGAGGACTCGAACCAGCGCCCATTTCATAACGCGAGTTCTAGGCAGGATGCTTTAGACCATGACGCCACGGCGCGGGACATACATTCTTTACTATTGTGTAATTACGTAAAAAGCAAAGAAATAAACAGATACGGTGAATGTTAAATAAGTTTCATGGCATTAAATTTAGACTCTCACTCTGAGAGAGGAACATAGGTTAAGGGTGTTTGAGAATAAGGTGCTTAGGAAAATATTTGGGGCTAAGCGGGATGAAGTTACAGGAGAATGGAGAAAGTTACACAACACAGAACTGCACGCATTGTATTCTTCACCTGACATAATTAGGAACTTGAAATCCAGACGTTTGAGATGGGCAGGGCATGTAGCACGTATGGGCGAATCCAGAAATGCATATAGAGTGTTAGTTGGGAGACCGGAGGGGAAAAGACCTTTAGGGAGGCCGAGACGTAGATGGGAGGATAATATTAAAATGGATTTGAGGGAGGTGGGGTATGATGATAGAGACTGGCTTAATCTTGCACAGGATAGGGACCGATGGCGGGCTTATGTGAGGGCGGCAATGAACCTTCGGGTTCCTTAAAAGCCATTTGTAAGTAAGTAAGTAAGTAAGGCATTAAATTTAGAGTTAGAGAAGTTATAGCATAATAAAGTACATTAAAAACCAAAGAATTTGCGTATTAATTCATTGAATACTTTGCGTTTTGATCTATAATAATTTGATCAAACGTATCTGATGAGACTTTTTGTTTACATTCTCCCCTCGCAAGTCCACTCCACTGCGGAGCAATGACCTCTAAGAGCAGTGCTACTGTTTGCAGCGTTGCAACACGTTGCATTTCGTATTCTCAAAACTACTGGACGTATCAAAAAACTTTTTAACAAAACTTGTTTGCATTGACTTGATCTTTTACCTCTGTGAATGCATTAGGTTTCCTTCTACCCTTTATATCATCCAAAGTTAAGATGTAGGCCTATAATAGTACATTATGCAACGAGCTTCTTAATTACCATTATAGGCGAGTTTCATAAGACTTTTTATGCTCGACCATATTTCTAACTTGATATTATTAATTTTATTTGTATTTGACATTGAGCAATGTTCCGTATGTTGTGAGATGTGCGCAGACGCGAAAGTATTGATTTTTTCCGAGGAACAGATTTGAACATTGACCTTGCTAGGCCATAAGAACCTACAGAGATAACATTGAAATTAAATTAGACATTGAAAAACGAGATGACAAATTGAACTTATTTGAATATTATTTACAATTAACGCTAATTATTATAGTAACAGAACATAACCTTCTGCGACAGTATTGGATTTCCAGCCTCCGTGACTTTTCGCTAATTCTCTTTCGATTGCATATCCGAGAATAATCGATACTTGCGGTTTTATAACGGCAGAAAGCTGACCTGTCATTGGCTGAACAGTTGTAACCTGAGTCGTCATTGGCTGAAAGACCTGACCTTTAATGAGTAGGTGTACTTTAATGACATGCATTAAAGGTCTGATACCAGGTGTATAATTACTACATTTCGGCATGGTCGAGCATAAATTATGTTATATTCCCAATAATTGTTCCACATGTTATTTAGTTTTATATGTCGTCCTGACTCAGGTTAATATTTATACTTCCTATAGCTATCAGGAAATAGCATATATAATCGAATGCTCTCTAAAGCGGTTGTGTCACTTTTTACTACGCATCTGTACAAATTAATTGTTAAGAAATTAAAACTACGCCTAATAATATTTTCCTCCATCCTAAATACTCGTAAAAGCGAAGCTAAATTATGACACGTACGTAAATTGTGAGATATGTCATGAAACTCTTCTTCTCCTCCCCTCCTACTATCAAACCAATAGGCATTCCCCACACTCCGGTTACTTCCAAGAGATTGATCAACGGAAGTCGTTCAAGGGTCGATTATGAAGTTATTACTTGCAGTCAGCGGAGGCTCCCAGTTCAATCCGGCTAATGTTCATGAGCCGATAACTTTCAGGAAACACCAATAAAAGGGAAACGGGTAAGAGAGAAAGAGATCCAATTTAAACTCAATAAATCACAGTACGTCACAGACTGATGCCACTGTGGTGCCTGGCACAGTTAACGTAATGGATAAACACTGCGTTATGCGCTACCGTTGTCTGCTCACAATATCATTTAATTTCGAGATTGCAAATAATTAGTGGAATCCTACTGAATCTTTTAGAAATGTGTATGAGATAGGTTTGGAAGTAAATCCCGAAAAAAACAAAGTAGGCTATAGGCTTATGTCTCGTAACCAGAACATAGTATGAAATGGAAATACAGAAATTGTAAATTTATCCTTTGAAAAGGTGGAAAAATTCAAATAACTTGGAACAACAGTAATAAATATAA
This sequence comes from Periplaneta americana, assembly GCF_040183065.1. Classification (NCBI taxonomy): domain Eukaryota; kingdom Metazoa; phylum Arthropoda; class Insecta; order Blattodea; family Blattidae; genus Periplaneta; species Periplaneta americana. Next base: position 20,358,082 of record NC_091130.1, read on the forward strand.
ATGACACTCGGAAGGAAATTAAACGCAGAATAAATATGGAAAATGCTTACTACTATTCGGTTGAGACGTTTATGTCATCAAGTCTACTTTCAAAAATACTGAAAGTTAGAATTTATAAAACAGTTAGGGGAGACTCGACTAATTCCGCAATATTAAGAAGTAAATCTATCATATTTTTATCAAAATGTTTATTGAAAAATATTATCAAGGTATGTAGACATGGACGAAAACTTTCATTACCAAATGAGATAAAGAGACCTATTATAATGCAAATATATTTAGTTGTACATACATTAAAGTTGAAAAAGAACAACTCGGGTAATTCCGCAACAGTGCGGATAATTCCGAAATAGGACTTGGCTAATTCCGCAGTCGTAAATAATTATGAAAGTAATTTAAAAGGAACAATTTATACATCTTGATTACACAACCTGAGTTCTGAAGAAGACCCATAACAGGTCGAAACATGTTAACCAGGTACGATAGAATTTAACACAAGAAAGACATATAATACATATTCCGAAACAGTTTATATGTAACAATGCTCACTTTCTTCACAGCTGTGTAGCAAAACACGAAAAACAGACAACTTTCGATGTTTTACTCTATTGCCGACAGAGGTATCGACCAATATAAGCTTACTTGATTTTTTTTCTACAGTACTGCAGAGGACATGCCTCCTGTTGAAAGCCCCTCAAAACTTACGTTCACGCTATTGTAAAGCCGCAGTAAAATCATATATGCACTACTGCGGAATTAGCCGAGTTTCCCCTATATTACCGGTCGTTCTGTATGGTTGTGAAACTTGGACTCGCACTTTGAGAGACGAACAGAGGTTAAGGGTGTTTGAGAATAATGTGCTTAGGAAAATATTTGGGGCTAAGAGGGATGAAGTTACAGGAGAATGAAGAAAGTTACACAACGCAGAACTGCACACATTTTATTCTTCACCTGACTTATAATTAGGAACATTAAATCCAGACAGGCAGGGCATGTAGCACGTATGAACGAAACCAGAAATGCATATAGAGTGTTAGTTGGGAGGCCGAAGTGAAAAAGACCTTTGGGGAGGCCGAAACGTATATGGGAGGATACTATTAAAATGAATTTGAGGGAGGTGGGATATGATGGTAGAGACTGATTAATCTTGATCAAGATAGGGACCGATGGCGGGCTTATGTGAGGGCGCCAATATACCTCGAGGTTCTCTAAAAGCTGTTTCTAAGTATCAATAAAGTAGGCCTACAACCGGTTTTCCACATTTCTTCAATTTCTATATCCTGGGGAACAACAGAATCATCGCTGGCAATGGTGAGTGCAGCTGTCATGATGCATTTGATGTACTAATAGCAATTCTTAAAAATGTGAAAAAAGGGGAAATTTCCAAACTAACGTATTAATTCGTCTAAAACATTTGAAAACCGCGAACTTCAACAATTTAATCAAATGAAATAAAGTAAAATAAAAGATGTAACAGGGGGTTTCAGGAAATCCCTATGATTGTACATAACGTCTATACAGGAATTAGGGTAATGGAATTAGGGATAAATAAATACAATTTGCTGTAACATTTTAGTGTGTGAAATGAACGAAATGAAATAAGCTATGAATTACAAACCTTCACTATATAATAATAATAATAATAATAATAATAATAATAATAATAATAATAATACATGTCTTCTATTTCCTCTGACGAATTTACACTTTTGATGGTTCTCTGTGCGACTGATGAGTTAGGTGCTTTCGAGGGTCTACGCCCCGCTCATCCGCCGGGAGTGCAGCCGACATCCTCCGCCAGGTCAAGACGCGGAGTGTCGGTTAGCGAAGAGAAAGCGGCGCAATGGTTGCTTGACATGAGACTATCCCAATAACAAAACTGAGTAACGAAAAATAGTCTGGAAAATAACTCTTAGCAACAGATTAAGCACATAGATTGTCTCTTTTTCTGTTTCCTGTATCTCCGAAACGTCGGATATTTCTATATAAGTTAGACTAAAGACACCTAGATTTCGTAAATCTACCGGTACGTGTTTTCAGCTCATAAAACAAACATGTCCCTTCCAGATGAAAATATTTTAAGTTAAACTATCGAAATAACACAATTTTTTTTTGAACAAGTTTATTCAAAATAAATATTTATCAAGAGAAATTTTCATTTTTTTTACGAAATTTTACTTTAAAGTGCCCAAAAGATATTTTTTTTGGAAGTCACAAAATATATGCTTGAATTAATACAATTCATTTTAGTGAAGCTAAGTTCCCTGTCCGCTGTACTGTTGGCAGGCATGATATTGACTGGAGATATCTGGCTTGACGATTTTGTTTTAAGTTGGTAGCGGAATTTTCTTAACCACTGTAATTATTTAATCTGTTTTGCACTATATTTTTTTTTTTTAGAAATTTTTTAATTTAATATTCAAACGCTATTTCAATGCATAATTTTGAATCTAATATCAAGCTGAATTTCCATTGACTTAATTTTTTAAAAATAAAGTAGAAATATCCTGAATGTTTCGTGATGTCTTTTAGTTTATATTATTCACACAAAGGATGGAAGACTTACACAAATATCTCTACACAACTTGTACGTGCCGACAGAAAACTGCAAGTATTGTTAAAATGTATAAATATCCTGAAGTCTATGTAAAAGTATACAGTAATGTATTTTATCCATGACCATAACGAAAAACATGCCTTTACTAAATACTTTTGCGTTTGTAAAGTAGGCTTTTATTCAACATTTCTTTATTTCACTAGTGAGATAAAGACTTTACCTCACAGTTTGAACTTTATCTCACAGTTCATTAGTATTTTCCTAGTACCGGGGTACACAAGTATACTTTTCCATTGAACTATTACTCAAGAAGATAATATATTAGTTACTAGATGTCACTACCTCTACTTCTTTATTACCATTTCTTAAATATACATACACTCAATCTCCTCTTTTCTATATCTGCTACGTCGTAATTTGTACATTGCATCTTTTTAAAATTTTGTAATAATTTACTTTGGGATGCGAGGAGACTTGAACCTGCGAAGTTGGGTTTATAGGATTTTAAAACAACACGCGTTAGCCAACTGAGCTAAACAGACACGATGATTAATTAAGTTTTAATATTCCTCTTAAGTTTACAGAAGTAAAATGTGAAATTATTTTAATCACAATAGTCCCGTGAAAACTTCTAAATAATCCCTGAAACTTCAAAAAGACGAAAATACACGTTTAAAATGAAAAAAATATATATTAAAATTATATAATTAATTATAATTTGTTATTTATCCAACGCCTTAGATACCATTCCTTACTAATCATGGTCTCCTACATCATGTCCTACCTAGTACACGTATCGATTCTAAAATCCATGCCATGATACGTGATTATATGAGGACTTATTTTCAACATATTTTCTTTTATAAAACATAATTTTTCGTTATGGTCATGGATAAAATTACGTATGGCACTTGTGAGCGTGATCTTTATTGCACTCGTGTAATTTAAGAACTCGGCTGACGCCTCGTGCTTAAATCTTTCCACTCGTGCAATAAAGATGCACTTACCTCACAAGTACCATAAATAACTATTAGAAGACGAAAGTAAAAAAGTGATAATAATAATTGTTCTTCTTCTTACTGCCATGTATTAAGTCACGTGGTCTGTTACAGTCACATTCCAGTGTTTCAGCGGACGACCCAAAGATTTTTTTTTCCAAATGAACGGTAGTATATCTGCAGTGCTCGGGAAAAGTGACATAAGTCAGTTTCCACAAATATTTTTTGATAATTTATTGACAACTTACATTGGTTTATGTCGATTTTTTTTCTATATGAATTATTGTAATAGGAGGAATACTTATGTATTTTTTTTTCAAGCGAGCATATGTTCCGTAAGTTGTCAATAAATTATCAAAAAAGGTTTGTGGAAACTGACTTATGTCACTTTTCCCGAGCACTGCAGATATAATCTGGCGAAATAATCTTGAAACAGATCATCCTGCCTAAGGTTTTTTCGTGGTTTTCATAAGACGCTAAGACAAATGTCGGGATGAGCCTTAAAAGAAATGGGTAACGGACCTGTATCACTTCCCCATTCCCTGGCAGTAGCTCAAATTTAACTCGGGCTATAATAGAATCTATCGTTCCTTCTTATAGATCGATGAAGTCATCAAAGAGCCAACTGACTAGTCTGCTGATCTAAGAAAAATCATCAAAGAGCCAATTGGCTATTGCCGTTACGATGATTAAATTTGCGCGTTCGAATCAACAAAGAGCCAAATTGGCTAATGCCGTTTCGTTGCTTCTCCTCCGCCCCCCCCCCCGTAAGTTGTAGCTAAAAATGTACGTCCATTTTCGCCTTCCCCCTCCTCGAAATTTTCTAGATATCCTTCAATGGAGCAGCGAAACCCGAGGTGAGACAAGTGGCCAACATGCTTGGAGTTCACATATTCAGTTTTTCACAGGACTAACTCCTTTGCGAGGACGTGCTTTCACGTACCTTTAAAGTTTCTCCTCCCATTTCCCGTCTCTTTCATTCATTCATTCTTGAAACAGAAATTCTGAAAACACTTCTGTGTATAATGTTGAATTTTCTCTAAAATTATACTATCAAATTTTAGTTCTCCTCAAATATCAAGTCCAGGCCTGTGGAGTAACGGTTAGCACGTCTAGCCGCGAAACCAGGTGGCCCGGGTTCGATTCCCGGTCGGGGCAAGTTACCTGGTTGAGGTTTTTTCCGGGGTTTTCCCTCAACCCAATACGAGCAAATCCTGGGTAACTTACGGTGTTGGACCCCGGACTCATTTCACCGGCATTATCACCTTCATCTCATTCAAACGCTAAATAACCAAAGCTGTTGATAAAGCGTCGTAAAATAACCTAATAAAATAAAAAAAATCAAATATCAATATTTTTCTTGTCTAATTTTGAGTTCTTCTTAAAAATTTCATTTAATTGGTAGTGATTCGTTGTTCTTCACATTTACTTATGGTCCAAAACTTCACTACCTTACTTACTTACCTACTGGCTTTTAAGGAATCCGGAGGTTCATTGCCACCCTCACATAAGCCAACCATTGGTCCCTATCCTGAGCAAAGATTAATACATTCTCTATCAAATCCCACCTTATCCCAACTTACAGATCGCCCACTTTGAGACAGAAATCAGCGAAACAACAGCTGGCTCAGATTTAACAAATTCTGCGGTGCCAACTTCTTCAGCGGCTGAAGAAACAGTTAATGCTCACTCAGCATCAACCACATCTGTGATGTCGGCATCTTCAGAGATTTACGAAATATTCAATACATCAATTACACTCATTAACATCGTGTTTATGTGTTGATTTATTTTTATTATCAGTGAACAGAAATTAAATAGAAAGGTGAAAATGTTATAGGGATATTCACTTTGCCCGGGTTAATTATTCGCGAATAATTAACTATATTTTCCTTCTCAAATCATATCACTCTCCGTAGATACGAGAAACGAATGTAGATATGTGGACAACATGTGTCACAACCAAAGTCATGAAGTTTTGATTTCGGGAGCACCAAAATATAGCCTGTGGCATCGTTTATTCTTAGCTTATCCGCTTTGCCCGGGTTTCCCCTATATTTTTCTCACTCTTTCAAAATTTAATTATGAAATAACACCGAATTTTTGTTTTTGTGCGAAATAACACGAACTTATCTACATTTTAATATCGAAATTTAAGATTTTATTCGCTATACAATAGGATCCCTAGCCATAACACTGCAAAGACATTAAAATCTCGCACCAGCAGTAGATTGTTAGCATATAGTATTGCTGGTAGAATGCTAGTTCGATTGTCACAGTGACAGAGTTAACTAAACTGTCCGAAGAGAAAGTTACACATTTCTGATTCGGTAATACCCACATAATTCCGTCCATTAAATCAGCTAGCAGTAGTTCTATGCTTATCTGATCTTGTTACATGTTAGTTAAGTGAAGGTAATCATTTTACAGTTTTATTTAATAGACTGTATGTAAAGTTACAAAAACTGCCTGCTTTCTTAAGCATCAGTCTCAAAAAAGGTGACGTCAATGACAAATAGTGTTGCGTAAAAATGGTTGGTTCTGCCGTATCGCATGCAGTGGCGAAACTAAACATTTAAAATTGGACAGGCTTAAATGTCTGACTTCATTACTATAATAGCCTAAGATCCACATAGCATAACGAGAACAATGTTTCGGCGCAATAACGAAATAAAGAGCCTAGGCTGATTAACGGTATTTTAGCACAATGGGTAGATTGAACCTACTGCAACTTTAAAGGGAAGGACCTACAGAAATTACTAAATGTACCAAAATTAACATTTTTATTTTTAACCTAAAAATACTTCATAATATTGCCTTCATTTAAGTGAAATTTCAAGGTAGTTAGGAAGAAAATAATTGCTTGTACGTCATTTTTAAATAAGTTATGTGTTCTCAAACTTCTCCGTTGAGAATCCGGAGTTCCTTTATTTTGCATTTTTCAACATTTAATATGTAATATCTCAGACAATAATAGAGATAATTCAATAAAGGTTTCAAGGCACGGTGACTAGACGTACTCTTTTGTTCGGACATGTGCTCCTTTGCAGGCCTTTGTCTTAGTATTTAGTATTTATTTATTTAACCTGGTAGAGATAAGGCCGTCAGGCCTTCTCTGCTCTTCTACCAGGGGATTACAACTATAATCTATACTAATAATAAATCTGTAGCCGAAATTTTTCTGGTAATTTTCGATTTTCGAAAAATAATTGGTCCTATCTTATATAATTAACCACCCTGAAACCGAAAATCGCTTTTTTGAAATTTTTGTTTGTATGTCTGTCTGTATGTTTGTTACCTTTTCACGCGATAATGGCTGAACGGATTTCGATGAAAATTGGAATATAAATTAAGTTCGTTGTAACTTAGATTATAGGCTATATTGCATTCAAAATACGTTATTTAAAAGGGGGATTATAAGGGGTCCTGAATTAAATAAATCGAAATATCTCGCTTATTATTGATTTTTGTGAAAAATTTTACATAACAAAAGTTTCTTTAAAAATAATTTGCGATAAGTTTTATTCCTTCAAAAATTTGATAGGACTGATATTTAATGAAATAAATGAGTTCTAAAATTAAAATAACTGCCATCTAAGACCGTGTAATGAATTAAAAAACAAATGACTTCGTCTGTAAGGGGCCTTGGACAGCAACAATCGAAAGCTATGAAAGATAGCCTACAGAGAATGTTTCTGTGTTTGTATGAAGTAATATCGGAAGCTAAATTAACTGATTTGTATAATTAATTATTATTTCACCATTGGAAAGTGTAGTTTCCCTAGATGGACATAATGCTATAATGTTATTACAAAAACTTCTGATATAATATAATATAATATAATATAATATAATATAATATAATATAATATAATATAATATAATATAATATAATATAATATAATATAATATAATATAATATAATGTAATATAATATAATGTAATATAATATAATATTATAATATAATATAATATAATATAATAATATAATATAATATAATATGTAATATTATATAATATAATTTAAGTTATTTGAAGGGTTCACAACCATAGTGGGCCAAGCGCCATTTACTGAATACGTAGAAAACAAGGGTTAAAATTAAGTTACTACCAAAATTCAATGGAAACCTATAACAAGTAAAATAAAATATACACATTAAATCTAAATGATTTCAATCTTCATTAAACTATGGTTGCATGTAATAAAAATTAAGAAACATGTTAAAGGAATTGTCACTGCACCAAATGAGTGTCTCTGGACCAAAATGATCGCATTTTAATTATTTGGATGCAATTTAAATTAAGTAACATATTAAACGATTTATCCTTCTATCAAACACGAATGTTCCCTGGATCAAATGTCCTATTTTAATTATGTAATTACTTTATATTTATTTGTAACGGGTGCAGCGGAGCGCACGGGTACGGCTAGTATGAACATAAAATTACAATTAATATTAAATTTACAATTACAATTACAATAAAAATTAAAGTACGACAAGATTACCTGATTAATGAAAGCTAGACAATTTATCATAGAAGTTAAGAACAAAGAATATTTTTGTATTTACTGAATTACAAATTAAACCTACAATAACAAAATTCTATTGTGATGAAATTACCGGATATTGAAATATGTTGTGATAGATTAAGAGAAGTATTTACAACAAACCATGTCTGAACGAGTCTCAATTACTGACCAAGTGCCTAGTAAGTTTGCGTTTGAGTTCAATTTTATTTCGACAGTCCCTGATGCTAGCAGGTAACGAATTACAGAGTCTTGGCAGGGCTATTGTGAAAGAGGATGAGTATGAGGAGGTGCGATGGGATGGTATTGTTTCATGGCGAGAGCGCGTCCGGGTCCGGACGGATTTAAAAAAAAAACAGAAATGTTCTCTTTTTCGTAACTTGTATGTAGGGTAAAGTTGGTAAATGGTGATACTAATAATATTATGATAGTTATTTTTGAAAATTTTTTTACAATTTTACTGAGCGAGAGGAAGATCGGTTTTTTTTTTTTTTTTTTTTTTTTTTTTTTTGCGTCAACGTATTAAGGGAATGTCCGTAAACAAGTTTCCGTACAAAACCGGTCCTTCTCTCGCTCAGTAAAATTGTAGAAAAATTCTCAAAAAGAACTAACATAATATTATTAGTATCACAATTTACCAACCTTTACCCTATGCCTGATATTTTGAAATTATCTGATTTAAAGCCTTTTTCAAACAATTTTCCTGTAGGTGGCAGCAGCATCCACAGAATATACTCTTTGCCAATGATCACAACTCTCTTTGCTCCTCCTTGTTATGGTCGTTGCTCACAGGTAGCTAGTAAATGGAGAGATCGAGGTGCGAATGTAAGTCTAAATAGATATTTTCTGTCTTCAATAATTATAGTTCCCTTGACTTTCATATGTAGCGGACTGTAAGTTTTATCATAATTATTTTGCAATAAAATAATTATGAATATAATGCAAATCTAGTCTTTCCGGTAAGGCTCCCTGTGAAGCAGACTTGAATAATTTCAAGGGAAAAATTGTTCCGGGGCCGGGTATCGATCCCGGGACCTCTGGTTGAACGTACCAGCGCTCTTTCCAACTGAGCTACCCGGGAACTCCACCCGACACCGTCTCAACTTTTCCCTTTATATCCACACAACTCGCGTGGGCTGACGAAAAGCCAGAGACCCACATCGAGTGCACACAAACTCTGTGTGACTTGGAATTGTGGTTTTCTGTTAACGTACACAGTGACGTATATATTATGCAAATCTAGTCTTTCAGGTAAGGCTCCCTGTAAAGCAGACTTCAATAATTTCAAGGGAAAAATTGTTCCGGGGCCGGGTACAACCAGAAGTTCCGGGATCGATACCCGGCCCCGGAACAATTTTTCCCTTGAAATTATTCAAATTATGAATATACTTTTAAGTATTATATAAGCCTAAATCTGTACTGTAAATATTTTGTAATAAAATAGATATTGACGTTAATTAAAGTATAATAACTTATAGGCCTAAATTTAAATCTAAGTCAATATTTCTGTCCTCTTTTTTTCGAACAATGTCCTCCTTTTTGAAGCTTAGTCTCCTCTTTTTTATCGATGTGAAACTGGTCACCCTATTTCAGGGCCTATTGTTACATTATACATGAATAATTCTGTAAGAGGAAATGTCAAATTGCAAATTAAAGAAGTTGAAAATAGGCTTGCAATTTTTCTTTCTGCTCATAAAATGCAAAATGAAAATAACAATATAAAAATTAATTTAATGAAATTAATTTTTTCTTTAATAGAAACCCTAGTTAGGTAGGCTATCATTGAAGAATTTATTGGAAATGCAACAAACAATTTAGGCTACAAGACAAATTACATTTTATAAAGAATATAAATGATGATTAATAATTATGCTGACCGACGACTTCGGTGCAGTGGAGGATATCATGTCCAGGGTGCTATCAGGAACTTTTAATTTTCGGAAGACTTCTAAGGACTCCCGTGGGATTGTGCCAAGCTAAGAATGACTATAAGAAAAATCTACTTAACCCTTAACAGACTCCATACACCTTCTACCCTCAAAATTGTATAATATTTTTTGTACATTTTATTAAACAATGCTATAATAATATACCCTTAAATTGGCAAAGCTTCATTTCTCACACTAGTTTATTAAATCTTGTCGGACCGTAAAGAAAACTATCGCAATGTCCATATTTTATATGTTGTACAATATTATAGTATTGTGAAATTTTAATTTTCCTACCAATTTTTTTTCTATTGTTCTATTAAAATTATAGCATGTAGCCTATTAACCTGTTGTATCCTATAGTAGGCCTATACGTCGTCAATTTAAGGGTTAAGAAATGGAGAAAAAGTAATGAACTTAAATAGTACATTATGCAACGAGCCTATAATGATAGTAATTAAGAATCGAGTATGGATATTTATGAAACGAGCGCAAGCGAGTTTCATAATTTTCATACGAGCTTATTAATTACCATTATAGGCGAGTTTCATACGACTTTTTATGCTCGACCACATTTCTAACTTGAAATTACCGGTATTCAGATGTATACATTTTATTTGTATCTGGCAAGATCGGAAGCGACCTTGTTCTAGGTCGTGAATTGTGAGATGTGCGCAGACGCGAAAGTATTGATTTTTTCCGAGGAACAATAATGTCAGTGACCTTGACGTAGTCCCGTTAAACTTGATAATATTATAATATTATAACCTTGATTATTGAATTCGACATTGAAAAACGAGATGACAAATTGAATTTATTTGAATATTATTTACAATTAACGCTAATTATTATAGTAACAGAACATAATCTTATGCGACAGTATTGGATTTCCAGCCTCCGTGACTTTTCGCTAATTCTCTTTCGATTGCATATCCGAGAATAATCGATACTTGCGGTTTTATAACGGTACAAAGCTGACTTGTCATTGGCTGAACACATGTAAGCTGAGTTATCATTGGCTGAAGACCTGTACTTTAATGACATGCATTAAAGGACTGCTACCAGGTGTATAATTAGTACATTTCAGCATGGTCGAGCATAAAAATATATTCAGTACATTTGATATCATGATATAAATATTTTTATTGTGGTTTACCGTACAGAGCTTGCTTTGATTCACTTACGCATAACAAATGCATTTATGGAAAGGTGTCACAATCTTGCACTTGTGATAAAATTAGGTGAATTGCTGCGAAACCAATAGAACACGTAACAAAGTATGTGTCAACACATTAGATATTTCTTTGCTGTAAATATGCTTACATCCTAACGCCTTCAAGAATCTCTGTCAGTGCTATCTTGGGATTTCCTCTCAATGATGGAGAAAGCCCGGGGTATCCTTAACTGCTGACAGTTGGGAGGGAAACTAAAGGGGTTGATAATTTATGTAACCTACACAACTCTTGAAGGTAAAGACGGCTTCGTTGACACTCCGATGTGATTTATGCCAAGTTTAAATACATTGTGAGGTCATGAACAAGTGTATTTCTAGAAAAAGCGAGACGAAACGGAAAACGTATCTGTGGAGTAAGACTGCTAAATATATCGTGGTTAGGAGCTATCGGGCCAGCACATCTGCACGCTGTCATTTTGCTATCGACCCCCCGTAAAATACCTTCCCACGACTTGGGCAATGCTGAGCAAACCAGTTTCCAAAACGGACTGTCTTCATCAAAGCAACACGCCTTCACACAGGCTCTCTTCAGGCCCATTCACAATGAAAATTAAACATAACCGTAACATAAACACAAAAGTTTGCGCCCAGGCTACCAAATGGGATCATTCACAATGATTCACATAAGCAATGACATAAACATTACCGTAAGACGTTAACATGAATGTTTGCAACTCCAAACTTTCATGCTTATGTCCACACCTGTGGAGTAACGGTCAGCGAAACCAGGTGGCCCGGGTTCGATTCCCGGTCGGGGCAAGTTACCTGGTTGAGGTTTTTTTCCGGGGTTTTCCCTCAAATCAATATGAGCAAATGCTGGGTAACTTTCGGTGTTGGACCCCGGACTCATTTCACCGGCATTATCACCTTCATCTCATTCAGACGCTAAATAACCAAAGATGTTGATAAAGCGTCGTAAAATAACCTACTAAAATAAAAAAAATTCATGCTTATGCTTACGTGATTTGCAAACAGAACACAATCGTGGAGAGCTGAAGTATACGACAGAATATGAGGAAATGGCGTCGTTGTTATGTTTCCATGGTTACCAAGTATGTTTGCTGTTATGTTTATGTTTCCATGGTTACCAAGTATGTTTGCTGTTATGTTTATGTTCCCAACGTGAATGATGGTATGACTTCTTGATGTTACTGTAATGTTAAGTTAACGCTTATGTTATGTTTAATTTTCATTGTGAACCCTTCTCTCAAGTCAGGTTAAACGGACGAAAATATAAGTGAAAAATTTACGTTCATGGTCTTACTAATAGAAAACTAAGTAGAAAACGTTACTAATAAACCATGCATAAGCGATGTATGTATAAACAGCCTATAACTGTACATGGAAATTCCTTTGCTGTAGTTATATACACGAAACCCCTTGTTTAAGGGTTGAATATAGAGAAAAAAATGGCCGCCCCTCTAACAGCTGTTCGTATCGATTGTCATTTTATTATGGTTGTCTTGTAACCACACAAGAACAAACCAAAGAGCACAGAATAATTAGAATAATATTGTAATATTGGAGTTAAATCGCTCGCTTGAACTCGGTCGAGTGTCGCACCCTCGAATGAGATCGATCGGACATGATAAGCTCGTAATAAATAGAAGCACAATACAAGGTCATCTCACCGACATGTCTTATCTTGTATGGAAGGCGACAGATAAGATACACATATATTTTGCTTCACACCGTAAAAATAAGATTTTATTTTCTGCGTTTATGACAAACGTTTAATGGAATAGTCAATGGAACGTACCAAAACAGGAACATGAAGTTTTAAATAAAATAGTATGAAAAAATTCGATATACAATTATTATTGCTAATTAATAATTATTCAATACGATTTACCACATATACAATATTATAGATCTATACATAGTGTTCCACCTATATACTGCGACAATGTAGAAACGTTTTACAAAATATTATTGATGTAGCAGTAGATTAATAACAATATTAGTACAGAGATAACGTCACAGAAAATATAATAAAACGAATAATCATGCTGCACAACTGTTACAGACGCAAAGATTGATACACTAATTATTAGAGATTACTATTATTATTATTATTATTACTAGAAAACTTGATACAGTTCTTGCATTATCGTGATTGTGTTCTCCGTTTATAATAATTACATTTACATCCAATAACATCTATCAGATGTGGCAAAAACAAAATCACTCCTATGTGGAGAAAAAAAAAAAAAAAAAAAAAAAAAACCTTTACCTACAACATTTATATTACATTTTAAAGCAAGTTTTGTAGTTGTACTATGGAGAGGTTAGTTAAACACTGCAAAGTTTTGAAATGATAAACATCTATGATGTTACTACACAGTTCATCACTGTAACAAGAACGAATGTCTAACACTCGGCTTATACCGTTTCGAGGATTTATCGCTCGTGATAATTTTACCCATCATGCATGTGCGCTACCTATCGGATTATGCTATGAACTACTTGGCGCTCGAGCGAAAACGTCCGATGCAGACCTCTGGTCCTGAAACTCACCTTATCAAAATACAATCCATTGAGACTAGATAACTGTAAATATGTTATTATGCCAATAAATAATTGTATAGAAACTTCAGTCTTCGCCCCATGCTTCTGTTCCTCATACTCGTAGCGTAGCCTACAGGCCACAGCCAGATTTACAATTAAATTTAATTTGCTTTCTAGAAAGTCTAACACAAAGAAAACGAGGGAGAGAAAAAGATCTCAATTTGAACCAAGTAGAAATCTGTTAGAAGCAACTAGCGTAATTTGTTATGTACCGTAAGATTGTAAGTCACGTCTTAGCTCGGCTAATACGAAATTAATAAGCTGTCGCGGAAGAAAGAGGGGGGGGGACGGTACTGGCATTACAGTGACCATTTTCTTAAATGTGTAAACACTTGTCATTGCATCATGAAGAAGAAGACGTCTCGGCTGACACGACACAGGAAGTGTGTGTCGACAAAAATGTCAAACTGCGACATATATAAATGAATAATGAAGCAGCATTCGGGGCAAAAAGAAAACAGGAACCCAGAAAAAAAAAAAAACAAGCATTGTACAGGCTAGTTGAAATTAGTGGGCAATTTGTCAGTTTTTCATGAAGGCAGATGCGATGACGCGTCTCGACCTGACAGACCAGCAAGATGACAATGTTCAGAGCACAATGCTCAAACTGGGAGATTGGGACACGGTCACATACAGTGGCGGCTCGTAAGTTCAGCTGCAGGGTGCAGATCTCTTAAGGGGAGTCGTGAAGCTCTATCTCAGCAATGTTAAAACAGCTATATTAACGACCCGCTATCTCAGAACATATATATATATATATATATATATATATATATATAATTTGAACTGGTAATGGAAATTACGGGAAAACGGCTGAACGGATTTTAATAAATGACCCCTCATATTGAAGCTTGGAACTCAAAGTTTTTCAGAAAAATAGTAGTTTTCAGTGAAATGTCAATTTTTCAACATAATTTTCCTATTTTCCAAAATCCTTCTGTCGTCAGTTTCGACAACTAGCTAATTGCATTCACGGCCGACTTGATGCTCGTTTCGCTTCTCTGTAAAGAGAAGCAAAGGTAGCATCAAGTCGGCCGTGTAGCATTTCAGAATAAAAAAAAAACACACACTACAGTAAACAATATTACACGAAGGCCATGATCTGCAAGAATGCTAGCTCAAATTAAATTGGCTATTAAAAACTTAACTTACTAAAAATAATTTACAGGTTCGATTCTGTGGTGTGTAATTTTCTGGGTACAGCTGTGTATTGGATATTAAAAACTACAAAACTTGAGGTGGTTTGATGACATTACCATTAGAAATGAAATATTATTGTAGTTAATGCCATGATGTGACTATTTTTCATTAATTATACATATTAATGCTATATTGATGATATTAAAGTGAAACGTTTCGGGGTTATATAAGTATATGTAGAGAATAACTTAAATTAGATTTTGATTTCTATATTTTACTGAGTGGCGGCTATATAGTATATATAGTATATGTTACCGAAAGTTATAAAACGTACGTAAGATAATAATATTATTAAAAATCAAACATTTTTATAGTTATTAATCAAAGTGGGGTTGGGTCTTTTTCATATAGGGCTATTTAATGGCGGTGTGGTGTAGATATTTATATGCGTGGTTCTCTTCAGTATTGGCTCGAGAGAGAGTATCTTTCATTATTATAGAAGCAAATAACTTTCAGAATGTCTGGTATTCTTTATTGAAAATAAATCTGAAAAATGTTTATTTGAACGTCTAATGAACTTAGTTTGCAGCATTTGCTGCACAAGCCACTAGTAAGGTATAGAAATGTGATATTTTACAGGATGTTTATGCATTCCTTTAGAGTGCACTGATTCGTTTTGACGATAAAATATCTTACTTATTTACTGGCTTTTAAGGAACCCGGAGGTTCATTGCCGCCCTCACATAAGTCCGACATTGGTCCCTATCCTGAGAAAGATTAATGCAGTCTGTACCATCATATCCCACCTCCCTCAAATCCATTTTAATATTATCTTCCCATCTACGTCTCGGCCTCACATGGCGCGTCCTCAGGTTGAGGATAGAGGAGACGGCCTCCAGATATGAAGGATAGCTGCGAATATATTGAATAAGCAGTTGTGGACAGCCGATAAGGAGTGGTCCTCCAGCTTGGGCGTTGGGCGAAGTGCTAACAACCCATTACCGTAAAAAAACAGCTTGTTACGAAACCTAGCAATAAGCCACGATAAAATATCTAAGAGGAAAAAAAAGACACGATTTTTGATAAACCTCTACCATTTTCAAAAAATTATACATTTAATTTTTAGGATAAATCGCAATACAGTGCGTCAGAAGAGGAAGTTATCCCCACCCACATGAAATGTGCATTCGACACAACACTTGCCTATCACGTAGTGTGTGTGTTGAGCTAGTAGGGGAAAAGTGGAAGGGGTCGTGGGTGGAGCTTTTGCGTTCGCTATATTTCGATTTGCCCAATTTTTATAGAAAACTCAATCAAAGGAATTCCACATAATCACAGAGTTATCTGAAATTTATGATAAACATTTCATGTAGATAGACCTAGTAGTTTCTGAGAAAACGGGTCATTTACGTTGAAAAATGTAATTTTAAGTAAATCACGTTAAAATAAAAATTTGCAAGAAAATTAGTCTATTATAGAAAATAGTAATATACGTTACAAGAGCGGTATTTTGAAGTTTTCATGTTCGAGGAAGAGACTGAAAAAGCGAAACGTAGTTGAGCTTTTTTAATTTCTGAGAACATGAAAACAAACATATCGCTCGTGTATCGTACATTATTTTGTGCGAAGATCGTTTATTACATACCTGAAAGACGAATTTCTAATTAGCTGCAATGAAATCTCCATGTTGGTTTCTGTTTAATGACGGCAACTTCGGAACACCAAAATATCTTTCTTCAACATTGTTGCTATAAAATGTTTTCTGTGTTTACTGTACTCCAGCAGGCATTGATATACGTCTGTCTTTTTTTTCCCCTCAGTCTATAAATGCGAACTTAAAACAAACGGTAAGGTTATGTAATGATTTATTTTTCATTTTAATATTTTAACAATATTATTTATATAACATATTGCAGTAATAACATCCGCATCTGGAATCTCGTTGATTTTTTCACGGCTTCCTTAATGTTACTTGTATCAGGAATGCAATAAGTTTCGTGGAGTAGTAGACTTTACTTAATTTTTGCAAATATTTAAAAACAATAATTAACAGTGCAATTTAGGTGAAATTGCAGTGGTAAGTTTCCAATTTATAATTATTACTATGTTAAACGTCTCTAAAAATAATATGTTAAAAGCCTAAAGCAGTAAAATGAATATCGCGCTTAAGCGATAAGAAGAAGGAAATTGTTATGTGTGTTACGTTGGGAATACTGAATGTGGTATTTCACACTTACCGCGTATTGGTTCTGTGCGGAAAACAAGCAAATACGCACGATCTCGTACAAAACAAGTTTAAAAACCCTTCTGGCTGGTAGTTCTTATCTTCTTCTCTATCCTGCTCACCTAACGCTGCCCTCTTTCTCTTGGAGCTTACTTCATTGCTTGTTTGTTACTGCTATCATTCGCAATATGTCCAAATTCGCCATGTTTTTCGAGATATTATATCCTATTTGAATACCTAGATCCTTCAACACCTATATTCTTCATTAAATGTGAGTACAGCATCTAGTACACGAAGTTCCAACGCTTACATACCAACAAACACATTTTCTTTTTAACGATTCATTAGTATTCTGAGTTCTTCCTTTTAAACATTTTTTTAGTAAGTCAGGATGGGCAAGATCTTGAAACACAAGTTTTATGAAGCATTAATTTTACTACAAAACAAGCCAAACCAGAGCCTTCTAAGACAACTAGTTCCTGAGATAATTTTTTGTTGTTGTGAAAAGTGGTAATTTTTCTCTAAAACATAAATACACTAATATATTTAAAAATAAAAAATAATAATAATAATAATTTAGACTTTATGAAATTATGGTACATTCTGCTTAATTTGGCGTTTGGTTTATTAAAATATTCGAATATTTACTATTACAACTAGTTTGTCACTGAGAAATAAGGAAAAGCTGTTAACTTGAATTTATTTGAAGCAAAGCGTTACTGGATTATGCAATAAGGTAGGTGATGTTTGGATCCTGCGTCTCAACTCAAATTCAATTATCATCTTAGCGTGTGCTCGATTACACTCACCTCTAGCGCTTGAAAGTGGAACTAAACGCCGGCGCACAGAGAAACAAAACAGGAAAATTCGGTCAGTGTCCATTTTACGCAATCCCTATTCGCTTGTTTCTGAGTAACTTCTGTTGTTTCTTACGCGATAGCAATGACAATACAAAACTCCCGTGCTTCAGTATCACATTGGAATTGAAATGAATTCTACAGAACCCCAATTATACATTTTATAGTCATTTTATTTTATGGTCCACACCTGTGGAGTAACGGCTAGCGCGTCTGGCTGCGAAACCAGGTGCCTCGGGTTCGATTCCCGGTCGGGACAAGTTACCTGGTTGAGGTTTTTTCCGGGGGTTTCCCTCAACCCAATATGAGCAAATGTTGGGTTACTTTCGGTGCTGGACCCCGGACTCATTTCACCGGCATTATCACCTTCATCTCATTCAGACGCTAAATAACCTAAGACGTTGATAAAGCGTCGTAAAATAACCTACTGAAATAAATACATTTTATTTTATGTCTTCCTAAACGGATCAGACTGTATATTAATTTAATTAGTTAGTGTTGCAGACATATTCGTGCAATCTGTCACTTTTTTACTTAACCTTTCCTTACACATTTCCTACTTATGTACAATGCTACATCTCTTCCCGCTTAGATCGAGTTAATGACGCTATAGATAAATTGAACGAAGACATTGACTCGATTGTGACATGGACAAAGAAACCCCATCTTAAAATCAATCCTGGAAAGACGCATTCAATTATATTAGGACACAAACGGCAAACCGACGCTGTAAAGCACCTTGACATTTCCCCCGTTAAAGTAAGTACAGTGCATATCCCTTTCAGTTCTTCAGTAAAAAATCTTGGCATTCACATGGATAATAATCTCAACTGGGACATGCAAATCACAGAAACCTGCAGAAAAGTATATTCTATTATCCATGTGCTAAAAAAGGATAAATGTTCATCTCCCCTCTTGCTTAAAAAAAGTCCCTTGTGCAGACACTTGTATTTCCCTATTTTGACTATGCTGACATTTTACTGACTGACCTATCCAGCGACAACAAAACGAAACTTCAACGTGCTCATAATTTGTGTGTACGTTTTGTAAGCAATGTTCGTAAATATGATCATATTACCCCATCCCTGGAAGCAATAGGTTGGCTTAAACTAGATAAGAAAATAAATTTACATTCATTCCTCTTTCTCTTCGAAATCTTGAACTCTTCTGTTCCTTCGTACCTGTCATCTCGCTTCACTTACCTTTCTTCCCACCATAATCCTAACACACGCTCTCGTCATGAAACAATACTAACAATACCATCCCATCGCATCTCCTCATACTAATTCTCTTTCACAATAGCCCTGCCAAGACTCTGGAATTCGCTACCTGCTAGCATCAGGGACTGTCGAAATAAAATTGAATTCAAACGAAAACTTACTAGGCACTTGGTCAGTAATTGATTTCTTGTAAATAGTTTCCTTAATCTATCACAAAATATTTCAATATCCAGTAATTTCATCACTATACAATTTTGTTATTCTAGGTTTAATTTGTAATTTAGTAAATATAAAATATTCTTTGATTTTCTATGATAAATTATCTAGCTTTAATTAGTGAGGTAATCTTTTCGTACTTTGATTTTTATTGTAATTGTAATTGTAAATTTAATACTAATTGTAATTTTATTTGTAATTGTAATTGTAAATTTAATACTAATTGTAATTTTATTCTTCATATTATAGTTGGAATCTCCTGGTAGAGGGGCAGAGAAGGCCTGACGGCCTTATCTCTACCAGGTTAAATAAATAAATACTACTACTAATACTACTAATATCTATTGGAATCAAACCCAAAGCTTTTCAGTTAGTAAAAAGTCCTTCAACATGCCAGTTAACAAGACAACATATCTAAACATGTAAACATTTTAAAGATTCATTATACACGCTTCAAAAATTCGGTTACTAATTTAAATATTAACTACTTTTTTCAAGCTCCTACTCCCACCTTCCCATTAAAATTCCTTGTGACTCCTTACATGCTCACGCCCCACCCCAAAGTCTCCATGACGACGAAGGACGCCACCATTCCGAAGTCGTAACGGAATAAAAGGGACAGACCAGGGCTCTGCTGTAGGTGACAAGTTTTTGTCCACTAAAATACGATTCAAAGGAAACCCATTTCACTATGTCTCGTCTTTTTTTCCCCCCTGAAATGAGGCCCAAGTCCAAATTTTACAAACCTCTAACAAGCTCTGTTCCAACTCACGAGGCCTACTCCCCTTTGTGGACATAGGAGATGATGAGAATTTCAAACTTCCATGGTGGTCAGTTTGGTGGGAATCGTAATTGACTTCTGCACTCTGTCAAGAAGGTTTGAGTTTTTGAACAAATTTTCAGACTTCGTTAGGGTGTATCAAGTAAATTCTCATTCGTAAGGACTACAGTGCGTATTTAGGTAGAAGTGAAGAGATTAATAAATTCATTGATAGATTTCTGCCCAAGAGCAGATCTTTCACTGCAAACCCAGTATTCTATAATCGTCCCTATTATCCACCGTCCTATTATTCTCTGCATACGATCCATATAAAATATTTTCTATCATCTCATATCTTTTTCTGCCTCGAACTTTTCTCCCGTTCATCTTAATAATAATAATAATAATGATAATAATAATAATAATAGTAATAATAATAATTATTATTATTACTATTATTATTACGATTATTATTATTATTATAATTATTATTATTACTATTATTATTATTATTATTATATTATTATTATTATTATTATTTATTTATTTATACTGGCAGAGTTAAGGCCATAGGGCCTTCTCTTACACTCTACGAGGTCACAAAGTATACAAGCAGTTAAAATTTAACAAAAAGTTAAAGAACAGAATATTAACGTATTACAAAAAAAAATAATAATAGCATAATAAAATCGACACTAAACAACATGAAAATAATACCATAATAGAGAAAAAGAAAGTAAAATACATGGGACTATAGGCCTAGTAAAAGCAACTCATTTAGTACAAATGGTTAATATGGAAAACGTAAGGAAGAATATAACAAAATGAATGTAATAAAATAATAAAAAAGAAAAGAAATACGATAATTAAATCAAATTCACAATAAAAAGGCTATGATAATAAATTCATCGGCTGATAAAGAGAAGAAAAAGGGGAAAGGAAGGAAAGAAATATATAGCCTATATTTTTACAAAACTATCGCAGAGAAAAGGGCTTATAACTGAAAGGAATCAGAATTGAAAAATTGCAATGAAACTAGACAATGTCCGACAGTCTCTGACATGTTGCGGTAGAGAGTTCCAGAGATGAGCTGGAGAGACGGTGAAAGATGAAGAGTAGAAGGATGTTCTGTGTTTAGGAATGGAGAGTGTGATATGGTGTTGTGAGTGAGTATCGATTTCGTGATATGAGGACAAATGTTGAAAACGAGAAGCTAAGTAGCTAGGGTTAGAGGTTTGAAGAATATTGAAGAGATATCTTATGGAGGTATCAGCGATTAATCAAGATTTCCTAGACGAGTAGGCCTACTTAAGTTCTGTAATTGCTATATATTATCACCATATTACCAGCCAATTCTGAGAACGATGAAAGAGTAATGGAATGGAGAAAAATTCTCTCCGGCGCCGGGACTTGAACCCGGGTTTTCAGCTCTACGTGCTGATGCTTTATCCACTAAGCCACACCGGATACAACCCCGGCGTCGAACAGAATTGTCTCTGATTGAGTTCCAACTCTTGGGTTCCCTCTAGTGGCCGCCCTCTGCACTACGTCATAGATGTCTATGAACATAGGACCGAAGTCCACACATGTGCTGAGGTGCACTCGTTATGAGTGACTAGTTGGCCGGGACCCGACGGAATAAGCGCCGTCTTAAATCACTTCGTGATTTACGCATATCATATATTATTTCAATGTACCGAAGTACATATGATATATCCATGCTTAGTGGATAAAGCATCAGCACGTAGAGCTGAAAACCCGGGTTCAAGTCCCGGCGCCGGAGAGAATTTTTCTCCGTTCCATTACTCTTTCATCGTATGATGACGCAGAATATCTGCATGGAAATATCATATGTACTTCGGTACATTGAAATAATATACAATTCTGAGAAGTCTTTGAAGTTGAACGGCCGGTTTTGTCAATGTTCATTATATTTTGCTTGACGAACGTCGTCTTAAACGACAATTTTGTAACGGCTAGTTAAAATGAGAACCATTTTATTACCATAGATAAACAACTAATGTATGGCAATCTACAGGGTGTCCCATAAATCTGGAACCATAGGCGAATTACTGAAAATGTTTTTTTCTTTGTTCACAGGCAGGGTTGCAACTTTGAGCGTAGAAAAGGTTATTTACATTATACTAAAATACGCGTAAATAATAGGTAATTAACGTAATAAATTTAAAATACGTAAAAAAAACTTCCAAGAACTTTTATTTCTAGTCTTATTTTGTTCCGTTTCTGATGAAAATTTACCGTTTGATATAAAAAATAAATAATCTGTACATCTATCGCATAGTCTATATCCTGTTTTGTGATTGGCTGAAATATTAGTTCTAATATAAATTTAGAGACATGTTAATTTACGTCGGTATGGTTTCGTTTTATGTGAACTTAAGAGCTATTGTGAATGGTGGCTTTTAATGGGAATGTTTCCAACTCTAATGCCAATGTTATATTTACGTATTAAGTTTTCACTCTAAACGAGGCTTAACTCTTGACCTCTTGACTGCCACAATTCCGTGCGCATAAATACTCTATAGAAAGTAAGGGCTATTGCACATTATTTAGTTGTTCCCGTTCCAAGTAGAGAAATAATAAAATTCGTTCATGTCTTCGAACTTTAAAGACATAAAAATTTTACGGGTCTTTAAAATCTAGGTAACGTTTTACCTACACAAACGTTGGAATATTTACCGTAACGCAATTACTGAATAAGTCCATAGGACATTTTGAGTGGTTGTTCTGAGGTCTTTAGCAAAAAGATGTAAAACTGTTTTCAGAAATAATATTATTATATTAGTATGAGGGTTATATAACCAAGTCACGACAATACAAGAATATTCTTTTCACTTTAGAAAGCAAAATGGGATAATAAAAAATGTGAAAATGAATAATAAAATACAACAGGACATAAAAGTAACTAATCGATAGAATTTTTATTTTCAGTCTATTAGCTAGGAATGGCAGTTTCTAAAAGCAATCCAAATACAGGGTGCTCCAGTAGACTTCGTACATTAATAATGAATATGCTCTTCATAAAAAGAGAGAAATGATTAAGTTTTAAGGAAATGACAGCATAATAAACTAGTAGGAGCTTTATAACATGGTACAAAAAGAAAGTAGATGTCGGCGTAAGAACTATATCCCATAACCTCTGGCGCATTTTAGTGTGTCTAAAAATAACTATGTACCTGTTTAAGTTGTAGAGTTCACCCAAGCCTACCGTTTCCAGAAGATGTCAATTATACAGTGTGTTACAGAAATTCGTAGTGACAAAAAGTTTTTTTTAAATAGGATATCCAATATTTCACTCCATACATTTGTTGCATTCTTCATCCTGATTGAAATTACATAAATAAGAAGTACCGTCATTTCCCATAACTATGGTCCTGGAACACAACTATGGTCCACGATACAACTATTCAAAGAACATTGTAGAAGTAACATAGACCGTTCGTAGATAGCTGCAGTGACTTGACTTCAAACTACAGTACAACAAAAATATAGATAAACGAGGTACTACGGTATGGAGTACAAAATTTGAATGGATCATAGTTATGCGAAATAACGGTGCCATACCTTTGCATTTATGTTGTTAACAAAACAATTTAAAGATTATGTGTACATTTGTACCATTTCACGAAAAATATATTTGAAAAGGTAATAGTAATAATATGCGTTACAAGAGCGGTATGTTGAAGTTTTCATGTTCGAGGAAAAGTTTGAAAAAGCGAAACGTAGTTGAGCTTTTTTAATTTCCGAGAATTGAAAGAAAACATACCGCTCGAGTATCATACATTATTTTGTGCGAAGATCGTTTATTACATACCTGAAAGGGGAATTTCTAATTAGTTGCAATGAAATCTCCAACATGGTTTCTGTTCAATGACGGAAAATTTGCAAAAAAAAAATCTATCTTCAACACTGTTGCTTTAAAATGTTTTCTGTGTTTACTATACTCCAGCAGGCCGTGATATACGTCTGTCTTTTTTTTGCCCAGTCTATGATGAGTCTGGAATCTTGTTGATTTTTTCACGGCTTCCTTAATGTTACTTGCATCACGAATGCAGTAACTTTAGTGGAGTTGTAGTGTTTACTTAATTTTTGCAAATATTTAAAAACAATAATTAACAGTGCAATTTAGGTGAAATTGCAGTGGTAAGTTTCCAATTTATAATTATTACTACATTGAACGTCTCTAAAAATAATATGTTAAAAGCCTAAAGCAGTAAAATAAATATGTCACTTAAGCGGTAAGAAGAGGGAAATTGTTATGTGTGTTAGGTTGGGAATACTGAATGTGGAATTTTAGACTTTCCGCGGATTGGTTTTGTGCGGAAACGAAGCAAATACGCACGATCTCGCACAAAATATATTTGAAAAGATAAATTTCAATGCAAATATTAAGTAGGACATGTTTCTATGGCAACAAAAGAATTGTTTTCATAGCATTTGACTGTTAAAAAAGACGCAGCAACATGTTTTTCGAGCGATGAATATGGTACTTATTTATGGAGAGTTCAGGAAAAATTCACGAGATACCTGTAGACTGCATCTTGTACGTTATCTATCCTTCTAAAAAATACCTTCGTCAGAACTGAACAAATCTTCGTCGTGATAAAGAATTACCAAATAACAAACAACCAGCACATAAGGAGACAGTGACCTTTTAGTAGTAATGCTGGCGTATGTCGATCAAAACCCAAAGGTATCCGTAAGAGATATTGGAGGGATACTGAGGTATAATCAAAAGTTCAGTAGCCTATGTCTAATTTTGAAACAGCATAAATTCAATCCATTCAAGTTACAATATAGGCTCTTACAGATAGCTACAGGTTTTGAGAGAACAGATGAAGCACGATGCCATAACAACGGAGAAGTGAATCGCGTTAATGCACACTACTGGGCAGCAGAAAATCCCTATTCGTTAAAAGAAACCAACAGTCAAGCGTGGGGTACTATGGTGTGGGATTTTAGATATACTCTTGTTACGTCCGTACTTTTATCAAGGTCCAATAGATTCTATGAGATTCCTCACTAATATTAACAGCATCAAAATGACAATAGAAGAAAAAGCACTGATTCAATATGAAAAACTTATCAGATTACCAGGAAATAATTGGCATTCATACAGTCCTCTCTGTAGATTGAAAACTCAAAAAGTTTCATATCCATTGTTCAAGAATTAAAACAGAAAATCAATATCCCGAATTTAAAAGAAAACTTACAAATTAAACCAAACCCTTTAACTCTATCAACAATATAGAATAATCTAAATTTAACAGAAGAAATACAGAAATCAGAAGTAAACACTGAAATACTGAGACAATTGTCTTTAGAGACAATTAATATTAGGTACCCTCCACAAAACTGGCTTCATTTATACACCGACGGATCCTTGATCTCCAGAGAACAAGGTGCCGGTGCAGGTGTTACGTGCTGTCTCTTCTCACTTTATAGATCTCTTGGATATGGAACAAGTTTTGATGGTGAAATCATTGCAATAAGGGAAAGTCTCAGGAATCTTCTATGCCACATCAATAAATTTTGGAATGCAGTTATATTGTCAGACTCCAAAGCAGCTATTCTATCAATAATCTCTAAGCACACACCTTCATCTCAAACAGCAGAAATAACTAAAATGCTCTCTCAATTAATATCACTCAATAAAAGAATTGTATTCCAATGGATACCATCCCACTGTGGAATCCTGGGAAACGAGAATGCGGATGCTTTAGCAAAGAAGGGCAGCATTGCTACTTACAGACCTGTTACTAAATATACGTATTACTCTGTGAAAAGATTTATTAAATCTACATACTTAGACTTCAACAAACAAAATTTGATAATACAATCTGAAGGGAAAAAATGAAACTCTCTGCATCAAAATCCACAGTTAATTCCCGATTTACCACGAAAGTCGTCTGTAGCTGCATTTAGATTGGCAACAGGCCATGATTGTTTGGCCAAACACCTGCATAGAATTGGAATATATCAGTCCCCTAACTGTCCATTGTGCAACTCAAATCAAGAAATGGATTCGGATAATCTCAAAATCTGTGCTTCAGTGGCTGGGCATGATAATATCTTTGAAAAATATTGGAGTGCAAGAGGTCAAATGACTTCATCGTCAAATGCCTGGCATTAGAAAACAACAATAACAACAACAACAACAACAGCTTTTATCAAGGAACTTCAACGGGCGCCATATACGTATATACACGTTATGACGGCTTTCTGAACGGCCGTATCGGCATTGAATCGCTTACAACCCAGGTGTTTCTTCAACGATCGGAAGAAATGGAAATCACTGGGCGCCAGGTCGAGCCTGTAGGGAGGATGGTCCAGTACTTCCCACAGGAAGCACCTCTATCACGAAATGACAATTGCACCGTACACCTCAAGAAGTTGGCGATGAATTTCTGCTGGTGACGTGCCTTTTAGACGCAAAAATCGGATCACACTACGCACTTCCACGTTTGAGCATGTTTCCGTGCGCCCAACTATCTTAGAACTGATATTGCGAGGGTCTGACGCAATATATGCGCCAGCTAATGGCTGTGTGATAAAGCTGTGGTCTACCTTACTTTTTGAAGCACCCTCTTAATAAAATCACTACACAAGAAATGGATGTGTACTTACATACTGAAGATCCAATAGTCACGGGACAGCACATGAAAAAGAAGAAAAATTCAAAAGTAAATATCACATTCAGAGTACAGTACAACACTATCATAGTAGCCTTCATTTTCAGTAGACACTAAGATAAGTCAGAGGTTTTCTTTAGTCTATATGGAAATATCTGTCTTTTAAAATTCTCTATCATAACACACAGTGGCGGCTCCTGCATATTTCTTAAGAGGAGGAAAGAAGGTAACAGCACGAAATGACACCTTCTTGAATGAAACATGCTACAAATTAGCCTACATGCATACATGTAAGACCAGGTACTGTTGGGGTTGGCCTTCCCTTCTGTATAGCAATAATCTGTTCTTGTAAACTAAGTTTCCTAAATTTTCCAAAATATATAATGTTTTCATTTCCATTCATTATTGAATAATTGCACAAATTAACAATTACAAGGCAATTCCCCTCGCAGCATTTTTCGAACACACTACAGCATCACACGTGTTGGAAGAGACTATAGCTACTAACACGTAATCGGAACCGCGGAAATTGGAATGGGAAATAATCTGAGGAAAGCGAGAACACTGCACCCACCCACGTGGTTTGTGTTGCCACATGTAAATTTTACAAGTTCAGTATCACATGCTTTTGAAGAATATCAGTTCTTGTAAAGTCATACTACCATTATTGTTCAAAGTTGCCGGTGGCCAATTTTTTATGTTAGAAATAATGCAGTTTGGGGGACCTACTTTCAATTTCATATATATTTGTACAAAACTGACAACTTGGCTGTTGCCCTGTCTAGTACACAATGAATGGAAGCGAATTTCAAGGGGTAAAAAGATCTAAGATGCTAAAGTATAACTACTTCCTCTTTGTTTTATATAAGCCCGACTTTAACTTTCAAATATCCTTCAAAGTTTCAAACCATGAATAGTAGCATATATAAAGTGCAATGAATAATAGTTTTGATTCATAATTTAAAAAAAAAAGCGTTGCGTTAAAACTGTTTTTATTGTGCTTCCTCCTAGATGTGTGTTAGTCTGGTTGAATTCAAGATCGTTAGATGGCAGCGGTAGCGAGCTTGCTGCACGACCAGTCGGTTTCTATATATCCCGCCCATGCGCTGATTCAGAGGAGGATATCCTCCCTCTCCGTTCATTTACTCGCTTTAAAACTCTACTTCTTTCTCTGGCCGCTAGTGCGCTGTTGTCTACGTGTGTTAACTGCAGTAAAGGAGGAATGGGTTGCCTTTCCTCTACACAGACAATCTCACATCTTTCTCACAGTTTTCTACCAGCACATGAGCGCGCGTCGTTTCAAACTCGATCAACCGAGGTTTTCTTATAGCTGTGAACTTAAATATTATCGAATCTTCATTGAATTTCAAGGCACATATTTTATTTGGTATTTACTTTCAAAAGAAGAAAAATGTGAGGAGGACGTTCCTCCCTACCCTCCCCCGAGGAACCGCCACTGATAACACAGATTACAGCAAAAGCGTTGCCCACAGTGCACCAATTGGAGATGGCTCTACTTTGCACCATTTCTTGCAGTATCATGATCATTTTTACTTGTGCGATAAAAAAAGTAAAAAAAAAGCAAAAATAAAAAAATCGTCCGTCTTGAAATAGCACACGCAAACTGAGAAGTAGGGCTGTCCAGAACGGACATCACTCGAGTGGGGGAGGGGGCCGGCCCGATTTTTAGATATATTTTAGAGAGAGGAAGACACAAAATATTCACAAACTTTTTTTTTACATGAAAGAAGGACTCTGTTAAATCACGTATTATTAGTATTATTATTATTATTAAATACCTTACTCTATGTCGATGATCAAGTCATAATTTCCAATTCAGAGGATAATTTACAAAGAGGACTGTATACATTAAATAAAATATTAAAAGATTTTGGGATGGAAATTTTAGCACACAAATCAAAAGTAATGGCATTTTTAGGACAAGACCCAGTCAGAAGTAAGATAATATACAATAACCAATGCCTCGAACAAGTGCAAAATTTCAACTATCTGGGTTGTGAAATATCTTATCAAAATGAAAAATATGTGAACAAGAAAATTACCAAATTTACACAAATTCTAGGAATCATAAACAATACATTAAAAGCTAAATTAGTACAAAAATCTACAAGAATAAAAATATATACTACTCTAGCATTACCCTCCCTTTTATACGGAAGCGAGATTTGGTCATTAAAGAAAAAAGACATGAACAGAATCAAAGCAACGGAAATGAAATTTTTCAGAAGGACAGCAGAATATACTCTTTTAGACCGAAAAAGAAATGAAGAAATTTTAGAACAATTAGAAGTAGAGTCAGTAGAAGAAAAAATCAGCAGATACAAATTCAATTGCTGGATCATGTAAGAAGAATGGAAAATTCAAGAATCCCAAAAATTATGATGCAATATAAACCTAGAGGACATCGTCGACCAGGAAGATCTTTAAGAAGACTGCTAGATGGGGCCGAAACAGGTCTACAGAGGCCTAATTCGTGAAGGATGATGATGATGATGATGATGATTATTATTATTATTATTATTCCAATCTTGGTCTCTTGTTCTTTTTACTTTATATCAATGACTTGCCTAAACAGATTTTACACTCTAAATATTTACTATATGCTGAAGATGTTAAATTGTATAAAATCACTGACAAACAAGAAGAGGTTTTTGATCTAAAACATGATTTGGACAGACTATATAATGCAGTATTGACAATATTCTTCTGTTAAATCCTAATAAATGTTGCTTTATGACGTATTATAAAAATAAGACAATTACTCAAAATTCATATGAAATTAAACTGTGAAATTAGAGTAAAAACATTTAAGGATTTGGGTATTTATTTTACACGCAACTAATGTTTTAAAATGCACTTAAATCACGTGGTAATTGATGTATATAGAAAATTAGGATTTATAATCAGAAATAGAGAAGAATTTAAAAATATATTATTTTGAATAAATTTTATTCAGCTTCCTCCAAGCGAAGGCTGCCTAGAAGACAAAGCTTGCCACAAAATTGTTGTTTTTTTTTTATTGATAATCTATATAAAACTCTAATTAGAAGTACACTAGAGTATGCGTCTATAATATGGTCACCTCAGTTCCAGTCCCATCAGATGCAAACAGAAAGGACACAGAAAAGATTTTTACGTTACTTACATTAAAAAAAAACATCACGTGTCGTCTTATGAAAAAGCAAATTTCATATAATCAGTTAATTTTTTAATTTAATTATAAAACTTCAAAATCTCGACGATTAATAAATAGCCAAATTTTACTCTATAAAACTGTTAACGGTATATATTGAATAACTGTGATTTTCTTAAATTCCTTCAATTCAATGTAAAAAAAAACAGAATTACGTCATAGACAACCTTTTGTTATTCCCATTCCTAGAACTGTTTTCTTCAAGAACTCTCCATTGTTTGTTATGTGTAATACCTACAAATCTCTGTCTTTAAAGTGTGATTCTCAATCAGATTTCAGTTTATCAGTCAAAAAATGTCATACAATTTAAAAAATAACTATATTTTCTTAGGTATTTAAATTATGAATAAGTGTAGTATAATGTTTTTACACTAATTTTGAAATAATTCTGCATTATTATATTTACATTTGGCAGTAATATTAACTGCAGTATTATATTCTAGCATCTATGATGTATCAACCGTTCTTTCGTTAGTGTTGCTGGTTTTGTTTTTCACTATATGTATTTTGTATATAAATTGTAGCAATGTATAGTTTGACAGCTTCAAGTGAAACCCCGTAAAACACGCCAACTTCTGGAATCTCTCTCTTTCTTTCTTCTCTCTCCCTCGCTCCTCGTCATTCAGTCACCAATCACCACGTAAATATCTGAGAGGGTGTGTGTGGGCATCGCGACCAATAGAAGAACCACTCTCCAGTATTACCACAATAACGGATTCTTCATTTATGCCTGGACTGTCGGCTAGGAAGGTTCCATTATGCTAGCATTGCAGGCAACTAGTCAACCTTTTAATGCTTTTGTTAGCAGGTTTGACAAACTGTGAGTGGACCTGCAAGTACATAGTGCATAGTGCTCTCTCCCTTCCCCCCATGCTTTCTCACTTGCTCCTCCCCAAGACAGCCAGCGCTCACGTAGTAACTCGGTCAGGGTTTCAGTTCGATTTGTCAATCTATAGCCATCTATAATTTGGAAGCTTGCTTCTGTTAGTGATTAAAATAACATAAAATGAAATGAAATGAAATACAATACGATAGAATTACTATATAACAGAATAAAATAAAATAAAATAAAATAAAATAGTCATGTTTTCATCAAGTTCTAAAAGATATGCTGCTAATCATGGATTATTTCCTTCTTTGTAGGGGCATTAAAATAAAATTTTCTTTGCTTGTTGTCTCAGTATTGTGTTTAAATTATAGTATTTCAACATTCATAAAAATAGTGGCGAGGTCTCTGACAAATGTTTGTGGGGGAGGCACAATTCCTGGACGGCCCTTCTGAAGATATTGTGAACATCTACAAGATCTTGTAGTTCAGAGAGATGGCTTATCTCTGATCAATATTTATCTGGATTCATTTAAGAATGTATGAAATAAAGTGCGGGACGAGACATGAAAGACATGATATAATGATGATTATTATTTCCATCAGAACATGCTGATTATGATATTAATGAGGATAATTCAAGATTTTTACAAGTCGGTTTGCTTCACCTCAGGCTTTATTATACAAGCAAGATCAGAAGCAGGAGATAAAGGAATGGGCTAATTTACAGAAACCGTTTGATGTTCCTTACCCTGAGCTGGAGGCGTTAGGCTAAATCTAGGAAGATCGGGGGCGATATTAAATATTTATATTTGATTAAGGCTGGCTTTTCCTATGTAAATCATCAGCACGCAAACATGCAAGCTCGTGTCTTCTCAGATGTGTTGATAACAGCAATTCGCTGCCTGCGAGTATTGATACAGAGCTTGTCCGTCCTGACAGGGCCTCAGGGACCCTATCACGCGCGCTACAGGCCTCCAGGGACGTGCCATACCTTAGCATAACAATTATCTAACCGACAATATAGTATAGGTACTAAGAATCGCACACAGTTCGCCTTTAAAACTGTTAGATTACATCACTCATACAGTAAGTTTGCTGTCAACATTGTAGGCTCGCATTATTTATAAAATATTACTTTATTTATTTATTTATTTAACCTGGTAGAGATAAGGCCATCAGGCCTTCTCTTCCTCTCTATCAGGGGATTACAACTACAATAGGCCTATTAAAAATAGGGTAAATTAGGGTCTGTTGGACAGTCGAGCATGTTGGACACTTTGTACTTTAACGTGTTACCTCGCCACTTGTGGGCACCACATTCTGCTAGAAGTCAATGACGGAGGTAGCCCCACTCATGGCTACTTATAATTATAATTAATATTAAGTTTAAAAATACAATAAAAATCAAAGTACGAGTACTATAGGCTAGTCCCGTCGCTCTAATTTCCGGCAGCCAATCACGTTGCAGTTCGGCTACATTTACTTCTGCTATATGAAAAACATATTTTTACGATTTAAAAAAATATATTTTTCTCAAAATTCAAAATGATGGCAATTTACTGTACAGGGATGAAGCGTTTCCCTCATAACTCATAAACTTGTTAACATTTTCATGTTCTCTCTTTTTTATTTTATTGCTGAAACACATGTTTACAATACCATGCTCTCTCAACTATATTCCTTTATAAATAATTTTTTTTTATTTTGTGTTAGAAGAAAATACTGATATTTGACCATTTTTTTAAATGAATTTATTTTTTAAAAGACAATCTATCAAAGGTAGAGAAGTGATCTTGCACCATATTGTAGATATGACATGCATAAATATACAGAAAAATTTTCATCACAGAATGTTGGATAGGTTTTGAGTTATGCGCGAAATGCTTCATCACTGCACAGTGAACTGAATTTTGAAGAAAAAAAAATGTAAATAATATGTTTAAATCGTAAAAATATTTTTTTGTATAGGAGAAGGACAGTGTTTTACACATACTAATTTTCATTATTGTACAAGATATAACAATGAAGGAAAAAAATGTTGAATATTTCCAAAATTTTACTGCTCTAAGCTGTACCTAACCCCTTAACATTATGTTTATAACTTAATTAGACGAAATGTTCTTACGTTAACAAAATATTTTAGTCCTCATTCATTTAGTGTTATACCCAAGGGCAGGTCTTTCACTCCAAACCCAGCATTCTCCAGTCTTTCCCATTTTTTGCTTTTCTCTTTGTTTCCTCATATGAACCATATATCTTAATGTCGTCTATCATCTGATATCTTCTTCTACCCCAAACTCTTCTCCCGTTCACCATTCCTTCCAGTGTATCCTTCGATAGGCAGTTTCTTCTCAGCCAGTGACCCAATCAATTCCTTTTTCTCTTCCTGATCAGTTTCAGAATCATTCTTTCTTCACTCACTCTTTCCATCACAGCTTCATTTCTTATTCTGTCTGTCCACTTCACACGCCTCATTCTTCTCCATATCCACATTTCAAATACTTCTATTCGCTTCTCTTCACTTCGTCGTAATGTCCATGTTTCTGCCCCATACAATGCCACACTCCATAAAAACCACTTCACTAGTCTATTCCTTGGTTCTTTTTCCAGAGGTCCGCAGAAGATGCTCTTTTTTTTATTAAAAGCTTCCTTGGCCATTGCTATCCTCCTTTTGACTTCCTGGCAGCAGCTCATGTTACTGCTCATAGTACACCCCAAGTATTTGAAGCTGTCCACTTGCTCTACTGCCTCATTTAGAATTCGCACCTAAGACTGTTATAGGTGGCGCCAGCGTTTTCGGCGTGTGTCCTAGAGTATAGTGCCCAGTTTGTGAGAATGTTGCTAGTGTAGCTGAGAATGGTACCAGTTCCTATACACGTCACATTCGCCATTTACAAAACACAGTTGTCAGACTGACTAAGGTAAAGGTAAGACACTAGCACTTAACGTTCCCATTACTTATTCCACACGTCAGAAACGGTGACGCGGACTGTAAATGCGAAGCAAGAGCCGATACGACCAGTCTCCAGTGTTGAAGCGGGAGCCGAAACAACCGACCTACGATGTTACTGTGGGAGCCAAAACGACCAGCTCCAATCAACAGCCAAAAGTGAAAACAAAAACAATCTCACCCGAATAAAATAACACGACATTCTTTGTTCGGCACGACAAATTTTGTACATCCCTGCTCCACATTGACGACACATGGAGAAAGTCGCGTCACGAACTCATGATCCACTAACTTGTTTTCATTGCTGAGTGTATAAATGACAACGAGGCGTTGAACGAAATAAATAATTAAGAGGACTGTGGCACGGACGACTTTTAAAATTCACAAATGGGCAGGGTAATAAATAGTCCCCGCAGGGTGGAAGTGGTAGGCAGCCAGCATCGCACCTGTATACGAACGTTAATTGACGTCAAGTATTACACCGGCGAGTATTATGAGGAACGTATTAGTTTTGAAGAGTCGCCGGGATGCGATGTTAATTATAATTGTTTCTCGAGGAAGGGAAACTGGTTTTCCAGGCCAAGTGCGTACGAACGGGTCCCAGCACATGTGAGCAGGGCAGGTGCACAGGCTTTGTGGAATTCTGGTAATATTGCCGCCGCCGCGGCGGCCGCAGGTGTAAGCGGCAGTCAGCTTGCGTGATGATCATACGTCCGCCACACTCTGACCGACTGGTGTTCATATCTGATTTGCTACAAAACTCAACTTTCTGAAGCCATTAAAGCCTCTTTTCACAACTTCTAACTTTAACCACGGACATAATTCTTAAGACTAAGTTCCGATTCTCAGCGGACTCTACTAGATATGTGGTAAACAGGGTTTCTACCTTTAATTTATCAAAAGTAGAGGAAAATTTAGATATTCTTTACCAATGATTCCAATATTTTTTAACTCTTCAATGAGAATAATACTGAAAAATTAAGAAAAGACACTTTTTTATGCTCTTAATTATATTTGAGACTTTTAAATGATCTAATCATAAGGTAAGCCTCCGTAAGTTCGCCACCTTAAGGGGAGGCAGAGGTGAAATTTTCGAATAAATCTGAAGAAAAAATGAAAATTTTGTTTGTTTTTTGTTTTTTGTTTTTTTTTTTTTCCATTTTTATTATATTTATTTTCATATTCCGATGTTAGTTTTTGATTTTGTGCCCTTTAAAAGTATGAAATTAAAACCAAGATAACTGTATTACTATATTATTCCCAATAATAAACTAATACTTATCATTATTTATATACCTTCTCTGAACATATAAATAAAAATAAATATTGAACATTTCTTACAATATGGTGCATGGAGCATTTTATATCAAACGATAGCCTATAAAGTTTTATAAGATTATTAATATTTACAGAACTATTGTACTTAGAAAGTTGAAACTTGGTATGTCCATTACTATTAACTAGACTTCGTGGAATTGTCACGAGAATCGTAAGCTTTACTACACTCGCGGTATAGACTGTATGAGAAAGGGACGTGCGACGGATGGAGTATGCCTCTGATGTAAACACTGAGCAGTATACTGCGGTTATAATAAAACCTGTATCCTGCATTCAAGAAATATAATGAATGATCATTGAAGTAGCAACTGTCTAAACATGTAAATACACAATTATTTTATAGTGAGATATATTAACTCTTAAAATTTAATGTAATATACTCACATCATCCTTGAATATGTGATTTGCAGTGAAGAGTTACGTACATTTTAAGCGACTGCAAAGTAACCTCCTCCGATGGTCACTTAAACAGTTTTTATTTTGGGAAAATGTACGTTCAACATCACACGATGTAATAGGTGCATATTTGAAGAACGGGAAGTCACTACTTTTTAGCACACCAACTTCACACGTCTTGTCGTGACGTGATAGTACATCATTTATAGTACGAAGTTGTGAATAGGCAGAATTTTTAGCAACAATGTTTCTCATCTTACATTTCACTTTTTCTGAAATTAGTGAATTGTTATTTTGGATAACGGTTTGTGATGCTTTATCCGCTTTATTAAGGGTTTTTGAGATTTGTAGTTTAGACGATTCTAACAGGGTGATCCTTTTGGACACAATTTTGAAATTAGAATCAATGAACAGAATGTCTTCCAATAGCTGTTCAGAAGGCAATGATTTTACAGCTGCAACAGCGGAACTGTCTGTGCTATCTAATGCATCAATTACCTCCATTATTTTGCCGTAATGTTCTGCATAATAATTAACAGCATCCAACCACGTTCCCCAAAGGGTCAAGACTGGCTGCGGGAGTAAGGGTATTCCAGGGGCAATTATTTGTAACAGCAACACTCTCATTGTAGTATGTTTGATTGAATTCTTGTCTGCACTGAACAAAAGTTAAGCTTTGACTATTCCAACCACAGTAATGCAAAAACAAGTGCTTACATAAGTATACATTAGCTGTAGCTGTTCTATCTATTTGGACCGGTCATATCTCTTAACATGAACTGCTTATACTACGAGACCGGGCGGTCGCTCACCTCTTCTATACTACCGTACATCGGCAACCTGATTGCATGCTGCGTGTGGCAATTCAACGAAGTCTACTAATAACATACTTAGTATCCATGATCAATTTCAAACAAATCGGATAAATTTTGTGGATTTTGAAATATTCACCTCTGCTTCCCCTTAAACAAATTTATTTTTAAATCGATGATGAAGTCATATTTCGTAAGTATAAAAAATTTAGTTGCAATATTGATACTAAAGAGCATCTTGAATAATAATTTCGTAAAGAATAAGGTACTCCTTCTTGTATAAAAACAAAAGATACATGGGAATGCAACTGGTGAAGCTCGAATGCATGTGTCCCCTAAGTTCGTCACTTGTGTGCGTGTTGTAAATTCAAATAATATTTTAATATCATCAGAGTACAGATGTAATATATTTTAATACAGAAAAATGGTCACAGTAGGAATTAACCAAAATTTTATCATTAATAAATTATCACAGGGTTAATAATTTTAGTATTCGCTTACCTATAAAATATCTAAAATATCACTCCGTTAAATACTGAAGTTAAAATGTAATCAGTTATTTAAACTACCAACTGTTTAAGTTTACAGCAGTAAAAGTTTGGAAATATTCAACTTTTTTTCCTCCATTACTGTATCTTGTACAATAATGAAAATTAGTATGTGTAAAACACTGTCCTTCTGCTATAAGAACAAAAATATTTTTAGGATTTGAAAAGAATATTCACTTTTTTTTTTTTTTTTTTTTTTTTTTTCAAAATTCAGTTCACTGTGCAATGATGATGCGTTTCCCACATAACTCAAAAACTATCCAACATTCTGTGATGAAATTTTTTGTGTGTATTTATACATGTTATATCTATAAAATGATGCAAGATCATTTCTCTGACTTTGATAGATTGTCTGATAAAAAATAAATTCATTAAAAAATGGTCAAATATCAGTATTTTCTATTACACAAAATAAAATAAATATTATGTATTAAGGAATGTACGAGTAGTTGAAAGGGCATGATATTTTAAACATGAGTTTCAGAAATAAAATAAAAACGAGAGAACATGAAAAAGTTAACAGGTTTTGGAGTTATGAGGGAAACGCTTCATCACTGCACAGTGAACTGCCAACATTTCGAATTCTGAAAAAAATAATAAATAAATAAATAATTTTTTTAATCGTAAAATATTTTTTTTTCATATAAGAAGAACAGTGTTTCATACATGCCAATTTTCATTATTATACAAGATACAGAAATGAAGGAAAAAATGTTGAATATTTCCAAAAATTGTACCGACGTAAGCTGTACCTAACCCTTAAAACGGTCTCAGAGAAGTAGCAACGAATGATTCTAAGTCGGCCATGGAAGAAGCTGCAGTGGCGAATTTAAGAACAGTTCCAACATTTAATAATAATGTCATAAAGTAGAACATCACTATAGTAAATGTAATACTAAAAATACAGCCAATAAGTACACAAAATAGGCTTTAAAATGATATATTACATTCTGTAAATGCATTACTTATTCCGTTGGATGAAATGGATAATTATGGAGCAAATCTTATACCGGCAACCACAGTTAACACAATATGGCGACTACCTCATAGCAAGAGATATTGGTAATGCATCTTGCGTATTCAACGAAGTTCTAATGCATCATACATCAAGTTACTGCTGACAACTTTTGGCCAAATATCGTATCTTAACGAAAATGACGAGTGGCGTACTTTGGAGACCTGGCGAACTCAGAGATATCTACTTACAATAAATTATGGCCAAACATACGGTGCGAGAGTGAATTGAGAGAAATGTTCTTTTAATGTTGTTTTCTCGACTTTAATTTTTTCACAAGTTTCATTTTTTTGGTTCAAAAGAAATATTTTCTCAACTTTCGTATAGAAAAGTGAGCATTAAAATTAAAACTTACATTCTTATAATGCACTTATACTTCTCAGGCAAATCTAAAAATTAACATGGATACAGTTTTAATAAGTTCTCTTCCCTTTATTTATTGAATCAGTGCTGGCCATCCCTGAATATAGCTCGACCAAGCGGCATATACCACCTCTTTCGTCTGTCTCTTTCCTTTCCGCTGTAAAGCGCTCAGGCTCTCCTGGGCTCTAAAGCGCGTTTGCTCTTGTGGGCATCAATTGACATGCCTGTCGTAGATGGAAGACTTCTTCATGATCTCATGTCGTGGCATTCTGGTCATGTGTCCTGACAATGTCACATATCGAATTTTGACTCAGGTCACGCTCTTCAAGTGATGTAAGCTCATAAAAATGTGATAAACGTTATTTAAGTATCTGTTCTTGTAACACTAGCAGAGGATGTCTGAATTACACGATTAAATGAATTGATACGCTGAATTAATTTACTGGTTGTCATGGAAACAGCGTTAGGTCTCATGTAAATAGAGCGCTATCAGATACAGTCACTTGGACCACTGTTGCGCGCGAGTGTCATGTCTTGAGGCATGCAGAGACGGACAGCTGATGTGACGACCAGTAGTAATTACAGTTAGGCCCTGTGTATGTATTTCGTCTAATAACACTTCCACACGCGCGAGCTCCCAAAACTTTACCTCGCAGCACTTCTGTTCCGCGTCTGGGATAATCACGCTGAAAACAAAATAGCTACTTTAACCTCTCAAAGGCCAAGGTGCTAAACTCTGTGTTGCCTTTCCCTTTCATTTCCAGTGATGTTTCAATATTCAAAGTATTATTTTTAGCGCTTTACAGGCTGCCTTTCTAAAGATATTAATTTCAAGATTATAGCTATCTAGCATCCGGAAAAATATCAAATTTCGCATTCTAAATCTAAATGCTTACTGCTGGAATTCCTGATTCAAGTTCTAGCGATTCTCCATAAAAATGTTTTGGTGCAGTTTCTCGTTATTGAGGTTGAATTTACAGAGTGATTTATATAGAACTGACACATTTCTTTCAGTAGTTGTTTCAAAACGAATTGTGCTAGCGACAACTTATTATACCTAAAATGTAGAGGAATTTTTGGAGATTATTTACCTCTATAGCAAATGTTGTCCGGCGTTGTCAAATCCGGAGATCTCGGTGGCCACAGGTTCCTGGAAATTATTCGGTCGTCACATAACCGGATAAATGGAACCATGCTTCATCTGTGAACCATGTGATGGACAATATGGCAGGATTTTGCACATTGAACGTCTGAAACCAACGACAATAATTCAATCTTTTATACTTATCTGGTTCCTGTAGCTGATGAACAACCGTAACCCTATATGTCTTTAGGCTCTCTGACATATTGAGTAGGTGTACCCTGTCTCCAGCGACAAACGTCTTAATGATTTTTTGGGTGACTGCTCCAGTCGTGCTCTTACGTCAACAACAACCGTGGGAAGCCTAGATGA
Source organism: Periplaneta americana (assembly GCF_040183065.1). Lineage (NCBI taxonomy): Eukaryota > Metazoa > Arthropoda > Insecta > Blattodea > Blattidae > Periplaneta > Periplaneta americana. Next base: position 20,397,883 of record NC_091130.1, read on the forward strand.
ACGATGCTTGCCCTTCTCACACACCAGAGATCCAGTTGTTTCCAATTTGTTTACCAGTCCCAGTATTGTGTTTCTTTTGGGAGGATTGCGAACACCAAATTCTCTCTGGTATGCCCTTTGAGTAGCTGTAATTGATGGAGCAGTCACCCAAAAAATCATTAAGACGTTTGTCGCAAGATACTCAATGTGTCAGAGAGCCTAAAGCCATATAGGGTTACGGTTGTTCATCAGCTACAGGAACCAGATAAGGATAAAAGATTGAATTATTGTCGTTGGTTTCAGACGTTCATTGTGCAAAATCCTGCCATATTGTCCATCACATGGTTCACAGATGAAGCATGGTTCCATTTATCCGGTTATGTGACGACCGAATAATTTCCAGGAACCTGTGGCCACCGAGATCTCCGTATTTGACAACGTCGGACAACATTTGCTATATAGGTAAATAATCTCCCAAAATTCCTCTACATTTTAGGTATAATAAGTTGTCGTTAGCACAATTCGTTTTTAAACAATTAATGAAATAAATGTGTCAGTTCTATATAAATAACTCTGTATATTTTTTCAGTTTCTACAGATGCTTTGTTGAAAGTTGTAGCTCAATATCTGGATATTTTAGGTTGAAATTTGTGGTTAAAGTTGCGACAGTTTTATGGTGGAATTTGGTGATTAATTTCCTAAAATTGTAAAATTGTACGTCGGCTCTGTTGTTCGGTTTCTTACAATTAAGGTTCATTTTGTTGATGTTTGTAGAAGGAGTGTATGGTACCTCGTGCTCCACCATCAGACCTATTACATCAATGTGGGATAGGCTATATTTATCTTTATAGAACGGGATTGTTGGTAGTAGTAGTAGTAGGGTTTAAGAAGGGCGCGTCAGCTACTATGGCTATTTGCGCCCTTATCTAAAATTCTTAATGTAACAAATACATAAATAATATAATAATCAGAGTGCTAAAAGAACTAAAAAGCGTTGTCACGATAAAACGAGGCACACAAATGCAGTATACATAAGGTGATTTCTACAGAATCATAAAAGTGAGCAATTCTACCACACTAGGTGGTATTCAAGACGAACAAATAAAACAATAAAACTAAGGCCACCAGAGATAACTTGTCAATCATATTTTATAACCATAAAATTTTATAAAATATTTGGATGTATAAAGTCCGAAATGTCAACAATGTAAAATCAAATATAAAACAACAAATATAACCTCCGGATGTAAAGGGTCCGGAGGATGAGTACAACGGATCGATAAAAAACTAAATCACCTTATCCAAACCTGTATTTGATAAAAATCTCAGAACTGCATTTGCACAATTAAAATCATTTCCAAGAGCGTCACGTAATGTCGGCCGAATTCCATATTGCCTCCGTGCATGGTTATATTTCCTGCAACGCAATAAAAAGTGTTCCACCGTAAGTGGAACATGGCACATATCGCACTCCGGCTGAGGTTCGCCACGTAGGAGATGGCCGTGTGTCAGATGACAATGGCCAATCCTCAACCGGGTGAGTAAAACCTCCTCGTGTCGCGACGCTCTTGTAGACGAATCCCAAACTCTAACAGTATTCTTTATATTTCGTAATCTGTTTCCCTCTTGTGCAGACCATTCTCCTTCCCATTGCCACCAAATTTTATATTTCAAGTAGTTTCGAATGTCCTGCCACCTCTCGCGCCAATATACCAGAGAGCCATCCAGTGCGCCAGCCCTGGCTGCAGCATCCGCGGCCTCATTTCCTGCAATCCCTACATGGCCAGGAATCCACACTACTCCAATCTCATAATCAGAGCAAAGGAGAGTATGGAACAGCTGCTGAGTTCTTAAGACAAGCGGATCATCACAATTAAAAGACTGCAAGGACTGGATGGCACTTAAAGAGTCGGAACAGATAAGGAATCTGCCCCGAGGTTGCCTAATTAAAAACAATAAAACTCTGTAAAAAGCATAGAGTTCAGCAGTAAAAACACTAGTATATTGGCTTAGTCTGTATTTAAATATCTCTCCATTTGTAACGAAGGAACAACCAACACAATCATTTATCCGGGATCCGTCAGTAAAAACTAATGAATAATTTGGATATCGGGATAAAAGTTCACTAAAACGAAGTCTATAAACAAAAGCTGGTGTAAAATTCTTAAAACAGCGGCTCAGACTTATATCAAACATGGGACGTCGCATAATCCACGGTGGAGTGGTGGTATACTCCAGTGTGCGGACTGATGGTAGATGTATATCCAGCTCAGAGAGCAGTTCACGAAACCGCACACCTGCTGGACGAGGTCTCCGTGGATTTTCACTGTATCGGCCGTAAAGAGACGAATGATGGAAAGAGTCGTAAGAGTTGTGCTCAGGCTGCGAGCGGAGCTTAACAGCATATGAGCACAACAAAATATGACGTCGCCGATACAGTGATGGTTCTCCTGCTTCACAATACAGGCTCGCTATCCGACTGGTTCGGAAGGCCCCTGTAGCGAGTCGTATCCCATGGTGATGTACAGTATCTAAAAGACGTAATTTAGAGTTATTTGCTGAGCCATAAATAAAACACCCATAATCCAGCTTTGATCGAATAAGAGCTCGGTAAAGGCGTAAAAGCACTGTACGGTCTGCACCCCATCGGACCCCTGACAAAAGGCGTAAAATGTTTAAGGATTTCTCGCAACGCCTTCTCAAATCACGTATATGCGCCTCCCACGTTAACTTATAATCAAAGATAAGGCCCAAGAATCTCGCAGTGTCTGTATATTGCAATTCCACTCCATTAAGACGCAGTTCGGGATGTGGATGTAGTCCACGTTGGTTGTAGAAGTGGACACACTGCGTCTTCTGAGTGGAGAATTTAAAGCCATTGCGAACAGCCCATTCTGATAGTACGTTGATGACCAGCTGCAAATGTCGACCGATGGACGGAAGATATCGGGAGCTGTAATATAAACTGAAGTCATCAACGTACACCAGAGAAGATACTCGGTTACCCACACAGTGGGCAATTCCATTGATCGCAATGCAGAAAAGAAGAACGCTTAATACAGAACCCTGCGGAACGCCGTTTTCTTGGAGGTGTTCGTTAGAAAGTGTGGTGCCTACTCGGATTGTTGGTTCATAGATCCGTTTCTTTTCACTGTCCACCTCATGCGGTTGATCTGCATGTGTCTCAAATCTGATGATGGGATCGAGAATGTATGCCCAGTTGTTCTCAATGGCAATGATATCAATTCGCCGAACACTGCCTAAATCTTTATGTTCATTTTCTGCTGACTATTACACTTTTACTACGTCACACTACTTTTGACCAATAAAACGGTACGAAAGGACGTATTTCAACCAATCATGGCTGCTTATCGCACAATTTTATCGCGTCCCTAGCATGTTTAATTTTATCGCAACCCTAGCATTTGTTTATTTTTATCACTACCCTAGCACATGTTTCTTTATTTGCCAACATTTCAAACTGCACTGGTCTGAACGTCAAAAAACAGAAAATTACAAACCACTCCAGTCGATGCACAGCAGTTTCAAATATGACTCACACTGGCATTCAAGAACAAGAATTAATAAAGATCACTGGTCATTGCTATGCATCTTCCCTGAAACCCTATTTACAAATAAATGAAGAGCACCATTCGGAAATCCTGAATAAGTTGAATACACCATGTAGGCCTACATCAACGAGTTCCACTTCTATTACGCACACGTCCAATATAACATCAATTGAACCACCAACCACATTCAAATTTGAAAATTGTACATTCAATAATTATTCCTTTTAAAATTATTCATGTTTATTTTTTTATGTCATCGTCGTTAATTAAAACTTTTCTAACACTTGTGTATATTATTTAGGCATGTTATAGCTTCTGCTATATGATATTATAGATAGCCACGTATCAGAGATTGTTTAATATTAAGATTTATTGAAAATCATCTGTCAAGTGACGTTGATTACTGGGATTCGGATAATTGAAGTGGAATGCAACTGTTTTAATAAAAATGGAACTGAATCAACAAAGCCTTCTTGACTAGTAACACTTCCATCGTGATATAATCGAGAACTTCTCGACGAGAAGGCATTGCTTGTAATCATAACTCACTCCTGCCATCTAGCATGCATCTAGCGTAATATTTGTAATGTTGAGATGGTACAATAATACATTTGAAGACAGTTGTATTTTCGTAAGTCAATTAATATTTAATTGTATTGGAGTACTTCGTTACTTCTAATCTTTATATACTTTCTTCTAATCGTGTAAGAGTCAATTAAATCCCACTCGAGTTTTGATTTTCTCCAGATAAATCAAAATCTCTAGTGAGATTACTGTTGATAACATTTTGCCTCTATTTTATATGAAAATTTAATTGTAACTATGTGTAACGTGCTGTAATGTTTATTGGAATTAAGGAAATAAAATTCTGATCGACCTTCCAGCGATAAGAATCAGTTCCAATATACTTATGTAGAAGATAAACATTTATATTCTATTTTAATTAAACAATTTGCTCATGTATTTATATACATTTATTTAACAAAAATATTACTTCTTTTTTGTTCCGATAGATAATATTTATTTGAAACCTCGCCCATGGAAGTAATAAAAGTGTCACGGAAGATGATGAAGGGGGCAACATAAGCCGAGGGGCCCGCCTTCACTCAGAAAAAAAAAGAGAAAAAATCCAGTATGACAACCACTCGCCTTAATTTAGTGTCAGTGTCACTTACATCACTCTTGGTCGCAGCGAAGGGAGGTAATGCTACTTCTGCCAGTAATTAATAACTGATAAACTGATACGTCTGCTGATACCGCTAGACGTACAGCCGGGCTCCCCTCCACGAAACATAAGCTCTAGAAATTGAGGAAGGTGCAAACGACACTCCTCACAAACTAATTGGACGAAAGAAGATGGGCTCATGACTGATAGCCGTTTGACGATGGTAAATTCATTACTTTGGTCATTTAATGTTGCTACTGGATGATTGATATCCCAATAAAAGGTTCAAATAAATTTTACACGTCAGTGGCGGACTAACATCTATTTACGACAAAAATAATTTCCATTTCTTTTCGTATACAAGTCATAATTATTGAATACAAATAAATACCAACATTAATCCTATTAAAATATGTTATATTGAAGGAATATGTTTCTGTAGCTGAATGACAGCTGTGAGCAGTAATTATGGGATGAAGATACTCGTAAATGCAAACAAGACGAAGACCATGGTCATTAGAAGAAAACTAAATAAGGTAAACGTGCGAATTCTAAAAGAGGCAGTGGAACAACTGGGCAGCTTCAAATGCTTGAGGTGTAGCCTACTACAGTCCGGATCAGTTTACTTAATACCCCAAGGGTAAAACCTAACCATTTGCTAGTGAATTATGGTGATTTTCCAGTTTGAAGGTTGTATTTTCGTTCGCCAACTTCGTTTCAAATTTCGATACTGAGAAATACTACAACTGGTAGTGATTTTCTAAATGTTATGTTGGCAGCAGGAACAGCTGTTGTTGGTAGTGCAAATTCTGAAAATTCAAATTGTTCTAGACTTCTGAGCCGATTACTGGAAACTAATGAAATTCGAACATTTACTAATAATTAATTAATATAAGTATTATAACTGGAATAGCAAAATTATTAGGAGTAAGTATTCTTAAGCATACATTTCAAAGTGGCATTCGGTTTTCGGAGTTTGTACTAATCATTTCACATGACCAAACAAGATACATTTTAATAATAGATCATATTAATCTACTAATTTCCAACATAATATGTAAGAGATCCAGGAGGAAAATATAGATCTACTTTTTCACAAATTATTGAACCATTTAGAAAACACTTCCCAACATAAAGATGAGATGTGGAAAATAAGCAATACATCGTTATTGCTAATAGTATATTATTATTATTATTATTATTATTATTATTATTATCATCATCATTATTGTACATGACATTGTGATTTTACCATCTTTGGTGATATCTGGTATTAGTTGGCAACACTGAAGAGACGGCCAAATTAGCCTTTTAAGAACTGCTCTTACGTGATCCTCACTACAGAAATAGTAACATGAGCTGCTGCCAGGAAGTCAAAAGGAGAAGAGCAATGGCAAAGGAAGCTTCTAATAGAAAAAAGGAACATCTTTTGCGGACCTCTGGAAAATGAACTAAGGAAGAGACTAGTGAAGTTATTTGTGTAGAGTCTGTCATTGCATGGGGGCAGAAATGTGGACATTAAGACGAAATGAAGAGAAGCGACTAGAAATATTTGGACTGTGGATATGGAGAAGAATGGAGCGTGTGAAATGAACAAACAGAATAAGAAATGAAGCCGTGTTGGAAAGAGTGGGTGAAGAAAGAATGATGCTGAAACTGATCAGAAAGAGGAAAAGGAATTTCCTGGTCACTGGCTGAGAAGAAACTGTCTACTGAAGGATGCACTGGAAAGAATGGTGAACAGAAGAAAAGTTCGGGGCAGAAGAAGATATCAGATAACAGCCAACATTAAGATAAGATATCTTTAATAAGCCTTTTGAAAAAAAAAAAACAATATCTTATTCACAGAGAATCAATTATCGCTCAATATTACAACAGGACGAAATATAAAGATACTCTGATTTTTTACTCACTTTCCACTATCTGGAGCACGAATTTCACAAACAATCTCACAGCCATGTGTCGGAATCATCCCTAGAATGTTACTGCTTTCTATAGACTAGTCAAACGAATGCGTAAAGGAGTCTCTATAAGCACAGATTGGCAAAACGTTATGACTGTCCGGAAACAGGACCTGTCCGGTAATTGCCCCCTCCTACCCGTTCCCCTTGCAAGATCGACGTTTAGTACATTCTCTTTGCCTGCTATATCTACTTATACATGATTCCACACCCAACTACCTTGCCTCTCGGTTTACTCTCCTAGCTTCACATCATAATCGAAATACACGTTCACAGCACAATCTGTTACTATCAATACTACGTCATCAGACATCTCTGTACTAAAGTTCTTTCTCAATAGCCATGGCCCGCTCATGGAATTCGCTGCCACTGGAAATCAGGGGTAGTCTTAGTCCCCAGTTGTTTAAAATTAAGTTGTTTAGAAATATTTTAAATGCAAAGAATTAGTTCTTTAGGTATAATTTTTATTTATTATTATTATTATTATTATTATTATTATTATTATTTTACACAGTCATTACTTTATTTTTCCATTAACACTTATATCTAGGTGATTGTAATTGTCTCAATGTAACACGTGCTGTGTTGATCATACTAATTCTACTATTCCTTTAGTTGTGAGATTATATTCATATGTATTAATTCTTTTTTTTAAGTTACTACTGTATACTAGAATGTATTTTCCTGTTTGTGATTATGTATTCAGTCTCTTTTTTATTATATATTTTTTTTATTATCGTTATTTTAAAGTTAATACTGATTGTGTATATGTATTCAATATCTCTTTTTTACTTAATTATGTTTCTTATTATTTTTTAGTTAATATTTGTATACCGGTATGTATTTTTCTGTATGTGATTTAATGCTGGTTGAGTGGAAGAGAAGGCCTGATGGCCTTAACTCTGCCAAGGAAAATAAAACTATTATTATTACCCTATTATATTGAAAGAAAAAAATGTTAATGCATAAATTATAAAGAAGGAATGGATATGATAGCAAGCATAACGCCAAATTGTGTCACTTCGATCAATTATGTAGAAAAACTTTAGCTTCTTTTTGCGACTGATCACAATGTTATGTATTAGACGAGCGATCACACGTCATAGTTCTATTCGATCTAATAACATTACAAGAAAATGACCCCAAAATATGTCGAAACACGACTATATATACAATATCCATAAAGGGAAACAGATGTCATGAGCTCATGAGGAATATAAACGCGTAGAAAGGAAGCAAACAGGTTCGTTATGCTTGCTAATTATTCTGTTGGATACAGGGGCACTTAATTTCATTTCGATTGAGCTGATAAACGTGGGAGACATAATGGCGGCCTGTCTCGCACAAAACGAGAATGTGTAACAAATAATAAAAGCACAAGGAAGATGCCAACCTATATACTATTTAACAGATGGAAATGCACCTTTTTGTTTTTGGTATTTTAAGTTTTATCCATAAAAGAGAAGTATATGCTTTTACAAAAAATATGCATTGTTCCAGTAAGCAACTCAACTAATTAACTGAATAAATGTTCCCTCGATTCAAAAGTCTTTAGAGATAACATTTTTAGCACCGAGTTTCTGTAAATTCCATAATAATAATAATAATAATAATAATAATAATAATAATAATAATAATAATAATACTTACTTATTGGCTTTTAAGGAACCCGGAGGTTCATTGCCGCCCTCACATAAGCCCGCCATTGGTCCCTATCCTGAGCAAGATTAATCCAGTTCCTAGCATCATATCCCACCTCCCACAAATCCATTTTAATATTATCCTCTCATCTACGTCACGGCCTCCCCAAGGGTCTTCTTCCCTCCGGCCTCCCAACTAACACTCTATATGCATTTCTGGATTCGCCCATACGTGCTACATGCCCTGCCGATCTCAAACGTCTGGATTCAATGTTCCTAATTATGTCAGATGAAGAATACAATGCGTGCAGTTCTGCGTTGTGTAACGTTCTCCATTCTCCTGTAACTTCATCCCTCTTAGCCCCAAATATTTTCCTAAGCACCTTATTCTCAAACACCCTTAACCTATGTTCCTCTCTCAAAGTGAGAGTCCAAGCTACAGAAATTGTTTATAGAAGCCAATCTAGGAATTCATCTCTTGAAAGTCCACCTCATTTCGACGCTTTGGAACCCGCAAACTTTGGATTCTATGCCAAACAAGACAAGCGACAGACCACCTTCGACGACTTGTCTGAATGTGAAAAAATGGTGCCTGTTTGAAATTAATGTCTGATAGCTGATTACATGTTTCAGTACCTCTAAACTGAATTCTTGTGCCTCAAATACAAGTTATACCACTTGTTCACAGCCTTCGATACTGATGAAGATAAGACTTTTTTTTTTTTCAATTTCATAATATTTAACGCATGAATTTTGATGAAGTCATTTTCACATTAATATTGCTTGAACAAGTGTTGGAATTTCCAAGAACGTACAGTGACATAAGGAGGGGGGAGGAAGGGCAGGTTTTAGAACCGTGTTAAAAATCAATTGAGGTTCGCACAAATTACAAAGCTCCTAGTCATAACAACGGCTTTCTTGTTTCGCTATACCTAATTGATTAAACGTGTCAGAACACGCATCCAGCTTCTTATTATACATCGTAACAAGGGCAAAAAAATTGTAAAGTACTACAAGGAAACACAGCAGCTCACAGGCTGACAATTCCCGTATTTATCTTGAGTTTTTAAACACTGCCCCTAGTTGCCAACACTTGTTATAGTTAGAAGATAAAAGCATAATATGATTTACGGTTCTATTTTCTTGAATGCTGCATAAGGCTGGATGCAAGACCAATAAATCACCAGATTTTACATCTCACTAATTAAAATATGATTAAACTAGCAAGCAAGCAAGAAATAATACAAAACGATTGATGTAAAAACACTAAAGGAATTTTAACTCAGTCGCTACTTCATAAAATTAATTCTCTTTCATAAAATAAACATTGGCAGTCTTAGAGGCGATAGTTCAAGACCTCCCTCCGGGCATTGATGAGAAAATTAAATAAGTCCATACTTCGTTTCATAACGTCTGACAGGAAATGTAAACATTGCCGGCAACGTCGCAAATTTCTAGCGCAATAATTAATAATAGATCCCTATTAGATACAACAACAACCAAATTTCTTGGCTTAAAAATCGATAATGTGTTAAATTGGAAAAATCATATTAAAGAAATTACCCCCAAACTAAATTCACCTTGTTTTGCTATTAGATCTATGCAAAAGATAGAAAATATCAATAAGTTAAAAACAATATACTTTGCATAATTCCACTCGGTAATGAGTTTTGGAGTAATATTCTGGGGAAATTCCACAGATAGTAACAATATATTTCTATTACAAAAGAGAGTAATTAGAATAATAGTAGGTGCCAAATCTAGGGAATCGTGTGGGATTATTTTCAAAAAACTACAAATAATGTCCATGGCTTGTCAGTATATCTTTTCATTAATAATCTTCCTCGTATGTAATCGTGAATACTTTGTAACTAATTCAACAGTTCATAGCATAAATACACGTCAAAAAATGACCTTCATACTCCATCGGCAAGTCTATCGTGCTATCAAAAAGGAGTGCGTTATATGGCAGTAAACATTTTTAATAGCCTCCCTATCGATATAAAAAATGAAACTCAAAACATAAAATTATTTAGAGCCAAATTAAAGAAGTACCTAATTTCTCACGCCTTCTATTATGTAGGTGAATTCGTGACATTCAATAACACTTCATGAAATTGACACTAAAACTCTGTGTTTTACTAGTAGACTATATTGTAAATCTCGTCTGTATATATTTCATCTAGACTGTGACTATAAATTAAGATTTTATAATAGTATTAAGTTTTTTGACTTGTTCCATATTCTAGTATGTTGTAAGCAATGTATGAATACCATGGAATGTTAATAAATACAATACAATACAATACAATACAATACAATACAATACAATACTACGCACAGTGTAAAATTCGATGCCTGAAATAACAATTACAGAATTTATATACAAAATTTTGTCCAATATTCTTTTGAGAAGATTAACTCCATATGTAGATGAAATTATTGGAAATCATCAGTGTGGTTTTAGCCGTAATACATCGAATACTGATCAGATTTTTTGTATTCGACAGATATTGGAGAGAAAATAGGAGTATAAAGGTACAATACATCAGTTATTCATAGATTTCAAAAAGGCATATGACTCGGTTAAGAGACAAGGTTTATACAATATTCTTATCGAATTTGGTATTCCCAAGAAACTAGTTCGATTAATTACAATGTGTCTCAATGAAACGTACAGCAGAGAACGTATAGGTCAGTTCTGTCAGATGCTTTTCCAATTCACTGCGGTCTAAAGCAAGGAGATGCACTATCACCTTTACTTTTAAACTTCGCTCTAGAGTATGCCATTAGGAAAGTCCAGACTATACAGAGAGGGCTTGGAATTGAACGGGTTACATCAGCTCCTTGTTTATGCGGATGACTATGTTAGGAGAAAATCCACAAACTATTAGGGAAAAAATGGGAATTTTACTTGAAGCAAGTAAAGAGATAGGTTTGGAAGTAAATCCCGAAAAGACAAAGTATATGATTATATCTCGTGACCAGAATATTGTACGAAATGGAAATATAAAAATTGGAAATTTATGCTTTGAAGAGGTGGAAAAATTAAAATATCTTGGAGCAAAAGTAACAATAGTATAAATGATACTCGGGAGGACATTAAACGCAGAATAAATATGGAAAATGCCTGTTATTATTCGGTTGAGAAGCTTTTATCATCCAGTCTGTTGTCAAAAAATCTGTAAGTTGGAATTTATAAAACAGTTATATTACCGGTTGTTCTGTATGGTTGTGAAACGTGGACTCCCACTTTGAGAGAGGAACAGAGGTTAAGGCGCTTAGGAAAATATTTGAGGCTAAGAGGAATGAAGTTATAGGAGAATGGAGAAAGTTACATAACGCACAACTGTATGCATTTTATTCTTCACCTGACATAATTAAGAACATTAAATCCAGATATTTGAGATGGGCAGGGCATGTAGCAGGTAAGGGTGAATACAGAAATGTATATAGAGTTTTAGTTGGGAGGCCGGAGGGAATAAGATCATTGGGGAGGCCGAGACGTAGATGGGAGAATAATAGTAAAATGGATTTGATAGAGGTGGGATATGATTGTAGAGACTGGATTAATCTTGCTCAGGATAGGGACCAATGGCGGGCTTATGCCAGGGCGACAATGACCTTCGGGTTCCTTAAAAACCGTAAGTAAATAAATAAGCTTTAGGCTATATCTAAAGTAATATGAACTAATTTTTAGACGAAGTGTGATGCGGAGAAGCTCCTTGTACGAATAAAGAAACATCCGGTTATTCACAATTAAATTATATCTTAAAGGATCACAGCAACTCTGTATTTGGTAATCAGTTGATTGATGCAGTGTGTACTGAAGATGTTTGAGACAGCAACAAACATATTGTTTCGAGCACCCGGACAGAGTTTGTTTGCCATAGTGTGGGGTTAAACTAAGAGGTCATTAGGAGTCGCTAAAGATTCGATGTACAGTTACCCTTAAAAAGAATGAGACGATTCTTGGTCGTCGGAAGTTAAAGTTCTACAGCGCGGTTCACTCGATATCACGTAACGATACGTAACATGACAAATAGTAAAGAATTGTTACAAGGACCACAACAAGGACAAGGACCAGAATAAGGATCACGAAGAATACTACCATTTAAGGCCAGGATTTCACAACATAGCTCGAGTCACAAAATATCATTGCTTCACTGTACCGAATGGCAAATGCCAGCTAAGGGATCTACATTCTGGACTGCTGCTGTCACTGTCTTGTCTCGGTAGCTCATATAGTAGCGTGTCGGTTCCAATGTATAACCGAAACGTCTCGTGTTCGATCCCGGTTAAAACTTTTTTTTTTATTGAGGTGTAATTAATTTTTTCAGAAATCCTCGACTGTCTAATTTGTAGAAAAATATGGAATAATTTATGCCCAATTTCTGGGTCTTACAAGTGGGCTGAACCTCGTCAAAATAAATAAATCTTACTTGGATGTTAAAAGTATTCTTCCTCAAACAAAAATCATAAGAAACAAAAAGAGACCTGTTAACTTAAAATCTTGTCCACATGACATCAGCTTCTATTACAGCTCTAAGTCGATCCGGCATGGATGTCACGAGATTGTGGAATAAGTTCTGATCCCCGGCGAGATCTTCCCAGGTGTCAACAACTTGATCCCACAACTCGTCTCGATTTCGAGGGCGTCGGTGGGCATAGGTGGCTATTCTTCTCTTTTTCAATTCCGCCCATAAATTTTCGATGACATTCAAATCAGATGACTTCGGAGACCAATTAATGATTTCGATCTCGGGTCTCCTTTGAAACCATCTTTGAATGCTTGCAGCATAGTGCACGAGATGATTATCCTGTTGGAACAGCAATGTTCCTTCGGGAAAACGTTCTCGGGCGGAGGGAAGGAATATATTTTCCAGAATATGCTTGTAAGTTCCCGCATTAAACCGGCCATCGATTCGTTCTATAACGCCAGGTCCATCGTAAGACATCCACCCCCAACACGATATGCTAAAGCGCCCCGATCTTTCACGTCGGTGCACATAGCGCTGGTCATGTCGGAGACCATCCTCACGATAGACACGGACAGGACCTTCGTAATCACTCGAGATGGTTGTTTCGTCGGAGAAAATTACATTTCTCCAATCGAAATCCACTCGATTGGTAGCGATTGGCAAGACGGTCGACAGCTTGTGCTTCCCCCAATATTTCCATTTGCGCAGCCCTCCGGCTCCTAATACCGCGGTTCCTCAACCTGCTGATCACAGTCTGTGAAGAGCCGGGAATGTTAGATGCTGCGCTTATTTCGTTAGCAGTCAGAAAGGGGTCCTGTCGAACTGTCTCGAATAAGAGAGCATCCTCTTCCAATGAAGAAATCCGCGGACGCCTAGGAATAGGGCGATTTTTGACCTCTCCTAAATTTTGGTAACGATGAACCCACCTCGCGGCTGTACTTCCAGGAACACCGACCAAACGGCCAGCAGATCTAGCCCCATATCCAGCCTCAACTAGAACTATAACGCGCTGTCTCATGCCACGTCGGTTCGCCATTACGATGAGAAATGAGGGATGACGATAATACTTTAGTGTAGACAATGACTATTTAACATGATATAGAATTATTGAAATAAGAGGCATCTTGCATAGTAAGAGTTAATAAATCAACCCTAAATTAAATATCTAAATAACAGGATATGACAGGAAGTCCAATTGTTGCGAAACTAATCAAATTAAATCTAATTACATTAAGTAAACAAACCCCAAGGTATGACACCACATTGATACAGCTAAATTGTAGGTTATTAACATAAGCATTGAATAGGTCCGTGGTTGTGCGTTGGACGGCAAAACCAAACATCGAAAGTTCGAATATTGCCGAGGAATGTAACTTCTTGCTTTTTATAATGTAAATCAGACTTATAACTACAATCATTCGTATTTCTTACACTATTTATTAATATTTATAGCCAACACTGAATTTGTAAAGAAAATACTTTAGAAATCTCATATGGAATTTGTGATCTGTAGTGACATAAACATAGATTATCTCTCGGAACTTTTCCGTAAAAGTAAATTAAATTCACTCCTTGAAACTGGAAACCTTAGTCGTAGAGTTATTTTCCCACAGCATACAAACTGAAGTAGCACAGCCATTGATAAATGTTTTGTACACAGAATTAGACTGAATTCCTATTCGACAGAACCTATAATCAATGGCTTGTCTGAACATGTTAAACAAATCCTAAGTGTTTCCAATGTCACTGAACAATTTCAAAATATTAATTAAAAAACTAAGAAAGGATCGTAAATGCTGGATCTAGTGATTATTTACATTTATGTCTAAAAAATGAATCTTGGAAAAACATATATGATACTGGTACTATGATATTAAGAGTAAATGTATTGAATTTTTCACTTAATTTCATAATCACTTCAGTGGATGTTCTCCACTCAATGTTGTGAAAAAATTCAAAAGTTAAAACATGTAGATAACGCAGGGACTTGAAAATCTCATATATTAAAAAGAATCTATATGTAATGAGTTGCAATGTAATGATCCTCTTAAATATTGCAAGAAGTACAGTATAATTTATCAAAATTTGTGAAAGAGGGAAATAGAATATATTAGAATAGAAAAGTACAAAATTCAGATAATGCAATTAAACCTATTCGGAATATTATTAAATTTAAACTTGTAGATATCCTAAGAAAGAAAATATTTTTTCATTAAGACCAGTGATTATAAAGTAGACGCTCCCAAATCTATTGCAAATTCTCTTAACGTATTATAGTATATAGTACAGAAATATTATTGACAACTTAAACATTCAAGATTTTGCAAAAGATACTGCAATTGGTTACTTAACAGATGCATTTAATAATTAGTATTAATACATGTAATTAGTCAATAACTGCAACAGTGCTATTTCATTCAATCATAACATTAATAAAATTGAATGCACATTAAATGAAACACTATTGCAAACACGTAGATAAAATAGTTAAAATTAAATGAAGGGGTGAGAATGAAATAATCCAAAGCCACACTTTTAACAAAAATTGTTTTGTGCGAGTGCATTTCTTACACATTACACATATGGGAAAGCTATTAATAAAATATTGTAATAATTACCCAAGAAATGACATAGCCTAAAGACTCTAAATCTTTGTAAAAGTTTGTCTATTATTAAATATTTTTTAATTTCATTTTAATTGTTAGTTTTTAATATATATGCATTTACTTGTATATGTGTGTGTATAAATGCATTCATTAGATTAAAGTTTATAATATTATAACTTGTAATTTTGTATTGTTTGCGATCATTAACACTTAATCTCAGGACTTTGTAAAACTCTATTTCAACGTTACTTAGCTATTTCAACGTTATTTAGACAAAAAAAAATCGTTGTGTAGACTAAGAATCGAACTCGCACTCTTCTACACAACACGCAGAAGTCTTACCGTCTGAGCTATTGAAACGACATGAAAGCTTTCCTTTCTGTGCGGAGTGTCGATCTAGTCATGAAGGTCCATTGTCGATTTAACTACACGATTTATGTATACCTATATTTATGTTTTATTTACGTTATATTATCATATTTTTTGCAGTTTTTGAAGTGAATTTCGGAACGACGCTAGTAACAAACCAAATAGCCTGAATCTAAGTAACTCAATATTCGTTATCTTGTGTATCAGTGCTCTGGTCTCCGATCATGCGCAGTGTCTTACATCTGAGACTTAGGAATATTCAATCGTCTCATCATTTTTCAGGGAAACTGTACTTAGAAACGTACAGCGAACGTAATGTTAATTCCCAAAATAGTATTTGGCTGGTAAAATAATAAAGGATAATAAACTCTAGTACTTGGCAAAGGATGCTGAAATTCTAGTTAATGGCGTGAAGCAAAACACTAATGCTTTTAAAATTCCAATACTACCTCGACGTGGAATCAAACCGGGGACTACATCAGTTTATTACCTAGTCTTCTCAAAACTCTATTATACTTGCAACAGACTCAGAACGGAGTCTGGGATATTGATGCTATTAATTTCTGAAGTTCCACCTGTCGTACAAAGTGGCGAGAGAATGGAGCAGGGAAAATATTAATTAGGACGCAGTATCGAGGAGACTATTAAGCCTGCTCCTTTACCACAGGGCCCAAAACGTGACTGAAGGGGGTTCACAACCCGAGGCCCACGGTCAATGAACTGACCACAAACAGCCACCTTTGCCACTGTACAAAATTAATAGTTACTATGGTCAAATACAGCGAAGAAGCGCTATTCAGCTAGAAATCAGTGGCGATTAAGTACCACATTGCTAGGCAACGAGAAAGCAGGTGAGAACCAAGATGGAGACTGCCCTAATCGACCGATTAACTTTTGTACTTATTTATTGAATGTTCCAGAACAGCCTTAAAACGATCAATTGGGGGATTCTCATCAAAAGACCACAGATCGATCCTTGATAGGCCTACATTAAGTGAAAGTTATAAAAGAAAAAATTGAGAAAATCCATGATTGCGTAAGATAACATCTCCTCCACGTCGACAGTGTTCTTTTCTCTCTCTCTCTCTAGAAATGTATAGTATTTACCTATATTTCTCTCAAAAAAAGAAAAACAATATACAGGATGTTTAAAAAATACGGGGCATAATTTCAGGTATGTATTTCCCACATGTAGACAATCAAAATAGTTCATTACAACATGTGTCCGGAAATGCTTCATTTCCGAGTTATGGCCTTCACAACATTGAAATTCACCGGAACGTTTTTCTTTCCGCAGGTCGTTGTCATTACACAAGATGTTCAAAATGTCCACCTCCTGCTTGAATACAGACCTCACATCGATGTCTCATTGACCTGCGAACACGATCCCAAACTCCAGGAGTATTGCGTATGTCCTCAGAACATGCCACAATTCGATTCCGAAGGGATTCCAAATCAGGCACCGGAGACGAATAAATCAATGATTTTAAATGGCCCCACAAGTAGAAATTGAGAGGGTTCAGATCAGGTGAGCGTGGAGGCCAAGCAATTGGGCCACCTCTACCTATCCATCGATCAGGAAACCTTCGATCCAAGTACCGGCGAGCCGTACGACTGAAGTGTGCAGGAGCGCCATCATGCAAGAAGTGAATGTGTTGACGATTGATCAGTGGAGTGTCTTCTAAAACATGAGGTATGGTTCCGGTGAATTTCAATGTTGTGAAGGCCATAACTCGGAAATAAAGCATTTCCGGACACATGTTGTAATGAACTATTTTGATTGTCTATATGTGGGAAATACATACCTGAAATTATGCCACGTATTTTTTAAACACCCTGTATAACGCAGTAAATACAGGATTGTATTGTATTGTATTGTATTTATTAACATTTCATTGTATTCATACACTGCTTTACAGCTACAATATGGAACAAGTCAAAAGCTTAATACTATTATAAAGTCTTAGGGTGCTATGCATAGACATTTCGCTAGCCCGCGCTATGAGCGTGCTAAACTAGCCCCGGCTATCGACTGATTACTTGTACAGGATTCATATCATATCACATCGCTAACACTGGTTTATGAATACGAAAAACGTTAGTTCGCTGATCATCCACTGGAAGCCCGCGCTAAGAATATCTATGAATATGGCCCTTAATTTATAGTCATAGTCTAGATGAAATATATACAGACGAGATTTACAATATAGTCTACTAGTACAACACAAAGTTTTAGTATCAATTTCATTAAGTGTTATTGAGTGTCATGAATTCACCTACAGAACAGAATGCGTGAGAAATTAGGTACTTCTTTAATTTGGCCCTAAATAATCTTATGTTTTGAGTTTCATTTTTTATATCGGTAGGGAGGCTATTAAAAATTTTTACTGCCATATAAAGCACTCCTTCTTGATAGCACGATAGACTTGCCGATGGGGTATGAAAGTCATTTTTTTGACGTGTATTTATGCTATGAACTGTTGAATTAGTTACAAAGTTTTTACGATTACATAAGAGGAAGATTATTAATGAAAAGATATACTGACAAGCCATGGGCATTATTTGTAGTTTTTTGAAAATAGCCCTACACGATTCCCTAGATTTGGCACCTACTATTATTCTAATTACTCTTTTTTTTAATAGAAATATGCTTTTACTATCTGTGGAATTTCCCCAGAATATTATTCCAAAACTCATTACCGAGTGGAAGAATAACTGGTGTATTTTAGTTTTTTTTTTTTTTTTTAGGTCAACAGAATTCACAATATAAGCGTTCAGAAGTCAACATGATTAACTCCTTTCCCAAAGATTTTGAGATATTCAAGGTTAAAGTCAAATACACACAATTAATTCTGTGACGTAGTCAAGAAGAATATTGCATTCCGTGGGCTTTTTACTGAACTGTGGAGTTACACGGAACACTGAAAATATGGTCAATTTGATACATTGCGTACTTAGAAACTCTGAAATAACCAAAAGTGGAGATGACTTCTGAACGCCTCAATTATACGAATTCTACGATCATGATTCGGAAAAGTATTAAAGAAATTAGAAGTCTAGAAGCAAGGAAAAATATAAGTAAAAACCTACAAATCCGGTCCCTAGGTATGAGCAAGCAGCTTCTTTCACTGATAGAATTTGAGTCTTCAGTGCAGTAGCACTCATTGTCAGCACCAGTTCTTTGTACATAAATTCCACCTAAATTTGAATAATTACTAAGATTAACATTACTAATTGTTAATTTTATACAAATTCCTAGAAGTACTAAACTGGATTTTATAACATCCTAAATCTCTCTTTTTATATTAATAATAATCCGTGGCGCTACAGCGCACGAAGGGCCAAGACCGACCAGCCGGCTGCTGGCCTCACGGCCACATGCCGAAGCAGAGGTGGACGATCATCCAACCAGAATGGAGGTATCGTTTGGTTAGCGGTTAGCATGATGAGCCCCTCAGCCGTTATAGCTGGTTTGTGTAACCGGATTTCGCTTCCTATCGTAGCTCCCCATGTGCATCACGATGCTGGGTGGGACCGGTTCCATACACTGGCCGAAATTTCATGAGAAAATTTCTTCCCCCATGAGGACTCGAACCAGCGCGCATTCCGTAACGCGGGTCCCAGGCAGGATGCCTTAGACCACGACGCAACGGCGCGGGACTCTCTCTTTTTAGTATCTAGAAATCCGTTCTCTAGTTTTTGACATTGTGAATTTAAATTTTGTCATTAGAATCAATACACTATGGAATTTATTAGAAACTAATAATAGTCTTATTTAAAAAGTTTGATATACTTACGCCCTGGTGTTCATATCACATGAGCGCAGAGAGATGAAATATGGCGACATCCAGTAGAAGGAGGCAGCGACCATGGAACAAGCAGAAATGATAGTATTTTAGGACGTATGCAATTTTACGTACTCGTAATTGAACAAAGAGTGTTAACTTAGGTATGTAGCGAACATCTATAACCACCACCACCACCACCACATATGGTTAAACGACCTGAAATAACAGAAAGGACAAATTTAAATACTTAAGGGATTCAAATTTGATATTGGTTTTATTTCTGGAAACAGCACATAACATACAATAACACGAACACTAATATTTTTCAAAATAGTCCCCCAGCTCATCGATACATTTCGGTCTTCCTCTTAGTCTCTACATTATGATCCATGTATCTTAATATTGTCTATCATCTGATATCTTCTAGATCTTCGAACGTTTCTTCCGTTCACCATTTCTTCCAGTAGGCAGTTTCTTCTTAGGCAGTCAGTGGCCTAGGGAATTCTTTTTTTCTCTTTTTGATCAGCTTCAGCATTATTCTTTCTTCATCCACTCTTTCTAGCACAGCTTCATTTCTCATTCTGTCTCTCCATTTCACACACTCCATTCTTACTCATATCCACATTTCAAATGTTTATGATCGTTTCTCTTCACTTCGTCGTAATATCCATGTTTCTGCCTCATACAACGCCGCACTCTACACAAAACACTTAACTAGTCTCTTCCTTAGTTCTTTTCCAGAGGCCCGTAGAAGATGCTCCTTTTTCTACTGAACGCTCTTTTTACCATTGCTATCCTACTTTTTACTTCCTGGCAGCAGCTCATGTTACTGCTTATAGTACACCCCAAGTATTTGAAGCTGTCCTCTTGTTTCACTGCGTCATTTAGAATTCGCAGGTTTACCTTCTTTACTTTTCTTCCTATGACCATGGTCTTCGTCTTGTTGGCATTTATCTTCATTCCATACTGCTCACAGATGTAATTTAGTTTCAGTTTTTTTTAGTTGGCTATTTAGCGACGCTGTATCAACTACTAGTTATTTAGAGACGATGAGAATGGTGATAGTGAGACGGTATTTGGCGAGATGAAGCCGAGGATTCGCAATAGATTACCTGGCATTCACCTTACGGATGGGGAAAAACCTCGAAAAAACCCCAACCAGATAATCAGCCCAAGCGGGGATCGAACCCGCGCCCGAGCGCAACTTCAGGCCGTCAGGCATGCGGCTTAACCGACTGAGCCACACCGGTGGCTTTAGCTTCAGTAGCATATCCCTTAGTATCATCTCCTCTTCTGCTAACAACGTCAAATCGTCAGCAAATCATATACACTTTATTCTTTTTTTTTCCTCATTCCATCACCCTTCCCATGTTCTGAAAATAATTTCACTAAATCCTCCTAGTAAAAGTTGAACAGGGTAGGTGTTGAAGAGCATCCTTGTCGTAGTCCTCTCCCTATTCCACTTCCGTTTGACATTTATTCTTCTATTCTGACTTTAACTCACTACTGAATAGCCGTCTCTCTTTCCAATCCACGCCAATTTTGTTCAGAATTCCCATCAGTTTATATCAATCCACTCTGTCAAAAGCCTTTTTCAAGTTCACAAATACTACATAAATTTCTTTATTTTTCTGTAGGTATTTTTTTTCCGATGTTTCACAGCAGTCCAATTGCATTTCTAGTACTTTTTCCCTCCCTGAGCCCAAATTGCTCTTCTTCCAACTCTACTTCCATCTTAGAATATAAACGTCGATTCAGTATTTATTATTACAAAACCCTTTCAAATGAAAGACGTGAACTTTATGGTGACAACTGATACGGTTTCTTAGCATAGTGACGCCAGACAACACAGGCGTGTCAGATGGACTGCATTACGAACTTGTCGATCAAATTTCAAGAGGCGCAATAAAATAAGACTGCGTTATGTGGCCGCTTGGTCGCTGCACACGTTTATAGTCGTGTAGCATGACGGGCGTTCCCGTCAGACGGTGCAAATTAGGAGAAGCCGCGGGCGCAGCTGTCTTTTATAGCATATCACGCATTGACGACACGGACACGGTCGTGCCCCAGCACAGTGGAGGACAGGGTTCGAGCTACGGAATACCCTTCCATCAAGACTTGGGGGAATGCACTGAATAATTCCATTATCCTCGTCAACTAATTCCAACATCTACAGAATGTACATATATGAATATCGGAGTTTTAAGGTTGTATAATTTATTTCACCTGCGTTATAATAGTACATTATGCAAAGAGCGTATAATGGTACTAATTAAGACGCGAGTATGTTTATGAAACTTGCTTGCGCTTGTTTCATAATTTTCATACAAGCGTCTTAATTACCATTATAATAAAGTTTCATACGACTTTTTATGCTCGACCATATTTCTAACTTGAAATTATTCATAAGTATTCATGTTATGGTTATCTAAGTGAAGAGCGAAACTGACCTAAATTGTGAGATGTGCGCAGACGCAAAATTATTTATTTTTTCCGAGAAACAAATGTCGACATTGACCTTGATATAATCTAGAGAGTAAAATAAACATTAATCTTGATATAACCTTGAAATTGAATTAGACATTGAAAAACGAGATGACAAATTGAATTTATTTGAATATTATTTACAATTAACGCTAATTATTAATCTAATCTCACGCTAATTATTAATCTAATCTCGCGCTAGTTGTCTTTCGATTGCATATCCGAGAATAATCGATACTTGCGCTTTCATTTTGCTACAATGGTATTTTCTGATTGGTGGAACACCTGAACTTTAATGAATAGGTGTACTTTAATGAGGTCCATTAAAGGGCTGCTACCAGGTGTATAATTACATTTCGGCATGGTCGACATAAAATAATAAACCATACATGGGGTGAAAGAGTAGGTCTTCTAGTTTTTAGAAAACGCACTGTAAGTTCTCAATGTGGGTACCCCTTGTTACACGGCAACATCCAACCAGGAGTCGAGTTTTTCCCATATTCTGGTTAGCATGTCTGGTGTGCCCAATCCTGTGTCTCAAACCAGGTAGGATGGCAGGTAGTGGGGGCATGTAACCCGATCTCTGACACATCCCCAGAGAAAGAAGTTACATAGAGTGAAGTCGGGAGACCTTGGAGGCCACCTGAGTAAAGCCATGTTGTGATCGTGACGACCGATCCAGCAATTACTGCACTTTTTAAGGAAATGAGGGGTGCATCGTCTGGCTGCAAATTATGTTCTGTAATGTATTCTGCAACCCGAGAGTCAGCGTCATCTTTAACAGTGGTGCTGCCACGTGACAGGATGAGGTAATAATTTGCACGCGTAGAAGTGAAAAATTTCACAGCTGCTCTTTCATTACAGGGTCTGGGTAGGGAAGAAAACAGCGCAGAGAAAGTGTATCTACAATCATATAATCAATGAAACAGTCAATAACTAATAGTGGTTTCTATAGTTCCGAGGTGCGCAGACCTCGCATCTCACAGTTATTGTAACTACTCACTACCTCGCAAGTCGCATGTCGGTTCAGAAAA
The DNA here is from genome assembly GCF_040183065.1 of Periplaneta americana. Classification (NCBI taxonomy): domain Eukaryota; kingdom Metazoa; phylum Arthropoda; class Insecta; order Blattodea; family Blattidae; genus Periplaneta; species Periplaneta americana. Next base: position 20,420,962 of record NC_091130.1, read on the forward strand.
ACGAAGGCTTTACCGGAAACTGTTTCGTACTTTTGCTCGATATGTTCTCCTTGGAACGCTCTGAGAAGTGTAGCCTACATTAAAATACTACAATCTTGATCTATTTTGTTCGAATTTACGCAAAAATAGCGAAAGAAGAGCCGAATATCCTACATGCCTAGAGTTCCACCCTTCAATGTCTTTGTTTTGTGTCCGCACTGCGTCATTCTCGGCAGTGATTTAGAATAAGAATTCACTCCTGTAATCTTTGATAATGGTAACAATTCAATCACTGATAGTTGGGAAGGAAAAGGTCAGATTTGGGCAGTTTTACGTGAACAACTTAGGCTTCACAACAAGTACGAGAGGAGTCTTTAGTTACAAAAATTACTTGTATGGAAAAGGGACATTGTGCTGAGTACAGGGGGTTGGAAAGGCAGTAGCGCTCATATTTCACAGCAAAGATAATATAGGAAAGAGACGGTTTTGACACAAATGATCACAAATTCGGGATGCATGTGTACCAACAATGACATAATCAGATGAAAATTATATATAGGGGAGACTCGGCTAATTCCGCAATATTAAGAAGTAAATCTGTCATATTTTTATCAAAATGTTTATTGAAAAATATTATCAAGGTATGTAGACATGGACGAAATCTTTCATTAACAAATGAGATAAAGAGACCTATTAAAATGCAAATATTTTTAGTTGTACATACATTACAGTTGAAAAAGAACAACTCGGGTAATTCCGCAGTAGTAAATAATTATGAAATACATTATGAAAGTAACATAAAAGAAACAATTTATATTTAACAATGCTCACTTTCTTCACAGCTGTGTAGCAAAACACGAAAAACAGCCAACTTTCGATGTTTCACTGTATTGCCGACAGAGGTGTCGACAAATATCCTTGATTTTTTTCTATAGCACTGCAGAGGACATGCCTCCTGTTGACAGCCTCTCAAAACTTACGTTCACGCTATTGTAAAGCCGCAGTAAAATCATATATGCACTACTGCGGAATTACCCGTATTGCGGAATTAGCCGAGTTTCCCCTATATTTTTTTAATTTATGAAAAAGAAACAGTTTTGTGAATCGCCTGTTCATATAGCCCATTCTATAAAATGTTCAAAGTCCAATCAATGTTATCTGAGGGGAAAGACCTTCCGAGTTGAAAGCCGCATGCTATTACCCTATCACATGTATGAATCCAGGTCCGCCGTTCTGAATTGTGTGGATGTCAGGAAAAATTAGCTAAAACGCCAGCTAGAGGAATACACGAATGGCCCGTTACCCCGTCTAATTGCCCAAAATGGATTTACTCTCCCGTGCGAGATGATATCGCATTAATTGGCTCATTACCTACTGAATTACACCCCTCCAGAAGCGCCTTCATTTTCCGTTACTTCGCTTATATTCCACAATTAAGACGTTTTCTGGGAAAATTTGTCACCAAGGGGGAAAATAAATTATAATAAATAACTTACTTTTAAACAAATTAGCTCTTATTCAAGCCTAATCTTCAATATGATTGCAGACATCCTCTCTTATCAGCACTTATCAATGAAACAACAGAGGAACGCCTTCCGTACTCCAGCTTAATATCAGGATAATGACAACATCGTATGGTTGGAAATGAACCTTTCGAGAATCTGAAAATAGGTGTACATGAATCAACAAAGCAGCACTCTAGTGACTTTTATATTACATAGTCTATTGTCTTTTTAAGCTGAAATGACTCTCCTACTGTTAATTGTTTCTAATTACCTTTAATTGCATAAGTTTATATATACAAATATTAAATAATGTAAGGCAATTTAAAGAATGAAAAAATACAGGAAGAAGAGTATGAGATGAAAATGGAAGGGGAAGAATAGAAGCAAGGGGAAGTTGAAGGGGAAGGAGGACAAGGTAGGAAGGGAGGAGAAAGAAACAGTGGGAGGGAAGTGAAAAGGTGAAGAGAAGAGAAAGTTCGTCGTCATGTATTCAGAAATAGTAATATGCGTTACAAGAGCGGAATGTTGACGTTTTCATGTTCGAGGAAAAGATTTAAAAAGCGAAACGTAGTTGAGCTTTTTTAATTCCCGAGAATATGAAAACAAACATACCGCTCGTGTATCGTACATTATTTTGTGCGAAGATCGTTTATTACATACCTGAAAGAGGAATTTCTAATTAGTTGCAATGAAATCTCCATCTTGGTTTCTGTTCAATGACGGAGACTTTGGAAAACAAATATATCTATCTTCAACACTGTTCCTATAAAATGTTTTGTGTGTTCACTATACTCCAGCAGGCCGTGATATACGTCTGTATTTTTTTTCCCCCAGTCCATAAATGCGAACTTAAAACAAACGGTAAGGTTATGTAATGATTTATTTTTCATTTTAATATTTTAACTATATTATTTATATAACATATTGCAGTAATAACATCGGCATCTGGAATCTTGTTGATTTTTTTCACGGCTTCCTTAATGTTACTTGCATCACGAATGCAGTAACTTTTGTGGTGTTGTAGAGTTTACTTAATTTTTAGCAAATATTTAAAAATAATAATTAACATTGCAATTTAGGTGAAATTGCAGTGGTAAGTTTCCAATTTATAATTATTACTGTGTTAAACGTCTCTAAAAATAATATGTTAAAAGCCTAAAGCAGTAAAATGAATGACGCGCTTAAGCGGTAAGAAGAGGGAAATTGTTATGTGTGTTACGTTGGGAATACTGAATGTGGTATTTCACACTTACCGCATATTGGTTTTGTGCGGAAAACAAGCAAATACGCACGATCTCGCACAAAATAATTTGTCCGTAATAAACGTCCCAAGATCGAAATTGGTGCACTTCTGTTGAAGAGTCAAAGTCGATATTGGTCTACGATTGGGCTACTCTAGGCTAGGCAAACAAATGTTGCCAACGACCACACGCCGGACTGCTCCTAATACCCACAACATAGTACAACGAAAACATCCGATCGAGAGTCGAAACCGAAATCCTGGCCGTTTATCCGCGTTGCTAGATTATTTTATACAGCCCATTGCATACATATTTAAATCATGGTGATATATAGGCATTCCAATACGATTGTGTAGGCTAGGTAAAAATTATTGAAAACAGAAAATAAAACCTAGTATTATTCAGTCAATAAGAGGAAGGACAGCTATACAGAGTGTGTCAGAAATAATTTGACAAACCTTGGGGGAATGTTCCTCAAACCAAAACAGGAAAAAAAAAGTTCATATAAACATACGTCCCAAAATCCTTAGTTTTTTTTAGTTATTAATCAAAGAACATAATGAAACATCTGTTAGATATTGTCACCTGGGCTGCAAGTGTTGCAACTTTTAATCAATTCAGAAACTCATAACATATGTTTAAAATGTTCTCCTCTTGCTGCCACTTTCATTGTTATGAGTTTCTGAATCGATTAAAGTTGCAACACTTGCTACCAAGCTGACAATATCTAACAGATGTTTCATTATGTTCTTTGATTAATAAGTAAAAAACTAAGTATTTTCAAACATATGTTTATGTGAAACTTTTTTTCATGTTTTGTTGTGAGGAACATGCCCCCAAGGTTTGTCAAAGTATTTCTGAAACACCCTGTATAAAGATCAAAAGTGTTATGAGGATGAGACAAGTGATAACTATTAAAAAACAGAGAGAAGAATACATAAACAAGATAATCCATCATCATCATCATCATCTTCTTCTTCTTCTTTAAGAAATACATAGGTCCTTTGAACAGTTCCACTTTAAGTTTTAAACAGGTTTTTATGTCACACTTCCATGAGCTTTCGGTAAGAAAATGAATGAATGAATTAATGAATAAATAAATAAATAAATACATAAACAATAAATAATTAATTAAGATTAAGTACATAAATGAAAGAGATAAAAAAATTGAAAAACATACACTGATAAAAAATGATGAAATAACGAGGTAAGAGAAAAAAGATAGAACGATAATCAAGAATAAAAAATCAAGAAAAAGCAAGGAAAAAGAAACAAGGAAGAAAACAGAGCATGTGGGAAATAAAGTAATTTAGAAATAAATAAACTAAGAGAGAAGTATGAATCAGTAAACTAAAAAACAAAGTACTAAGAAAAAATAAACAAGAAAGAAAGAGAAAAAAGGTAAGCTATTAATAAACTGAGAAAAAGGAAGGAAAAATAAACAAGAAACATAAAATGAGAAAATGAAAGTTACCAATAAATCAATAAAATAATAGAGCGAGAAGAAAGAAAAATAAACTACAAAAACGAGTGAGAAAAAGAGGAATAGAAAGCATCAAGAAATAAAAAAACCAAGTAAAGAATAGAAAGGAAAATGAAACGAGGAAAAGACAGAAACGGGAAAAGAAAGTAATCAAGAAAGTAATAAACCAAGGGAAAAAATAAAGAAAAATGAAACGAGGAAACAACAGAAAGCAGAAAAGAAAGTAATCAAGAAAGCAACAAAATAAGAGCTAGAGAAACAAGAAAAAATAAAACAGCAACAAATGAAAATAGAGGGAAATAAAGTAGGTACTCAAGTAAACTAAAATATCAAGAAAAAGAAAGAAAAAAAGACATATGTGGGAAATAAAGGAATGTAGATATTAATAGAACAGAAAGAGAGAAGGAAGAAAAGAAACGGGAAAAGAAGAGAAATAGACGAAAAAGGTAAGTAAGAAATTAATAAAACAAGAAAAAGGAAGGAAACAAGAAAAATAAACAAGAAAGAATAGAGTATGTAGAAATGAAGGCTATCAATAAATCAGTAAAATAAGAAAAAGACCAGGAAGAAAAATAAACTATAAACAATGTGCAAAAAAGAGGGAGAGAAGCAATCAAGAAAGAAACATACCAAGAAGAAGAGAATGATAGAAAAATAATCTAGAAATAAAGATAAAACACGAGGAAGAAAGTTATGAAGAAATCAATAAACCAAGAAAGAGAGTAGGATGAAAAATAAAGAAGAAAGAATAGAACTGGGGGAAAATAAAGCATTAAAGAAATCAATAAAATAAGAAAGAGACAAAAAAGGAAAAAACAGAAAGAGAAAAACAGCAAAAGAAATAAAGTAAAAAAAAACAGAGAAAAAATAAACAAGGACAAAATAGAAAGAGGGGAATAAAGCAATCACAATATGAATTGCCTCATAAGTGGTGCCTTGTTGGTATCACTTGTGAGGTTCAGACCTGACTTCGGACTAATCAACAAAATGAATAACCCTAAGTAAAGATTAATTTTTTGGTCCTACAGAATATATCTGTTATGGTAACAATGGTTATTAGAGCAGAAAAATTCGCTCCGGCGCCGGGAATCGAACCGGGGCCCTTGGTTCTACGTACCAAGTGCTCTAACCACTGAGCTACGCCGAAGTTCAATCCACAGCACCGGATCGAATTCCTCTCCCCGGCACGAATTTTTAACCATTGTTAAAATGAATAAACTAGGAAAAAAGTAAAGGAAAATAAGATAGAATTAATACAGAAGGGAATAAACAGCAGACAGTGGATGAATGTACTGTAAGAAAGTGGGTTACTATATGAATAGATAGATGGTAGATAGAGTATAGAGATCCATAGACATATAGGCTAGATTACTTCTAATAAGAGAGAAGAATAATGAAGACAAACGTCCCAGCACTCATGTTAATATTAAAATTCAATCGAATTTATTATGCTTATGCATCAAGTGAGTAGTAAATGTAGCCAACGGAATAAAGCGACACGTTTGAAAGATATCCCTGCATAAAGAAAGTACAGCGGTTTGGTCACCATGGCAACTATGCGGCATGAAGTCAATAAATAACTCCTGTCAGCAGACACCAAATGTCCCGATAGAAAAATTGATTGCTAACGGCCGTAAGGAATTCTATTGTAGTTTGTCCATCACCACGGACGGGAGCGACGAGTCAATCGTCCCACCTGCCGCCGCGACCTAACCTCGATTATTGCGACAATAATTCACCGCGCCTCCGTAGCTTTAACAGCGACCGTTAGCGGTGTGACGGTAATATGTGGTGCACAAATATAAAGGAATGTATAGACTATACAAGCAGAAAGAAAACTATGAAATGAACAAATAAAGTAAAAATATACCAAAATTAAACATATACATAAGTAAAATAATAGTAATATGCGTTACAAGAGCGGTATGTTGTCGTTTTCATGTTCGAGGAAAAGATTGAAAAAGCGAAACGCAGTTGAGATTTTTTAATTTCCGAGAACATGAAAACAAACATACCGCTCGTGTATCGTACATTATTTTGTGCGAAGATCGTTTATTACATACCTGAAAGACGAATTTCTAATTAGTTGCAATGAAATCTCCATGTTGGTTTCTGTTTAATGACGGAAACTTCGGAATACCATAATATCTATCTTCAACATTATTGCTATAAAATGTTTTGTGTTTACTATGCTCCAGCAGGCCGTGATATACGTCTGTCTTCCCCCCCCCCCCCCCGTCTATAAATGTGAACTTAAAACAAACGGTAAGGTTATGTAATGATTTATTTTTCATTTTAATACATTAACAATATTATTTATATAACATAATGCAGTAATAACGTCGGCATCTGGAATTTTGTTGATTTTTTCACAGCTTCCTTAATGTTACTTGCATCAGGAATGCAGTAACTTTTGTGGAGTAGTAGAGTTTACTTAATTTTTGCAAATATTTAAAAACAATAATTAACAGTGCAATTTAGGTGAAATTGCAGAGGTAAGTTTCCAATTTACAATTATTACTATGTTAAACGTCTCTAAAAATAATATGTTAAAAGCCTAAAGCAGTAAAATGAATGTGGCGCTTAAGCGGTAAGAAGAGGGAAATTGTTGTGTGTCTTAAGTTGGGATACTGAATGTGGTATTTCACACTTACCGCGTATTGGTTTTGTGCGGAAAGCAAGCAAATACGCATGATCTCTCACAAAATGTATTACCTAGGCCTACACAATAAATAAACGTATAGGTATAGGTAAGCTTATAGGTAAACGTATAGGTTATAATATAGTTCTTAGGAAAATATTTGGGGCTAAGAGGGATGAAGTTACAGGAGAATGGAGAAAGTTACACAACGCAGAACTGCACGCATTGATTCTTCACCTGACATAATTAGGAACATTAAGTCCCGACGTTTGAGATAGGCAGGGCATGTGGCACGTATGGGCGAATCCAAAAATGCATAGTGTGTTAGTTGGGAGGCAGGATGGAAAAAGACCTTTGGGGAGGCCGAGACGTAGATGGGAAGAGAATATTAAAATGGATTTGAGGGAGATGGATATGATGATAAAGAGTGGATTAATCTTGCTCAGGATAGGATGTGTCTCAGTGAAACGTACAGCAGAGTTCGTATAGGTCGGTTTCTGTCAGATGCGTTTCCAATTCACTGTGGGCTAAAGCAAGGAGATGCACTATCACCTTTACTTTTTAACATTGCTCTAGAGTATGCCATTAGGAAAGTCCAGGATAACAGAGAGGGTTTGGAATTGAACGGGTTACACCAGCTGCTTGTCTATGCGGATGACGTGAATATGTTAGGAGAAAATTCACAAACGATTAGAGAAAACACGGGAATTTTACTGGAAGCAAGTAAAGAGATAGGTTTGGAAGTAAATCCCGAAAAGACAATGTATATGATTATGTCTCGTGACCAGAATATTGTACGAAATGGAAATATAAAAATTGGAAATTTATCTTTTGTAGAGGTGGAGAAGTCCAAATATCTGGGAGCAACAGTAACAAATATAAACGATAGTCGGGAGGAAATTAAACACAGAATAAATATGGGAAATGCCTGTTATTATTCGGTTGAGAAATAAATATGGGAAATGCCTGTTATTATTTGGTTGAGAAATAAATATGGGAAATGCCTGTTATTATTCAGTTGAGAAACTTTTATCATCCAGTCTGCTGTCCAAAAATCTCAAAGTTAGAATTTATAAAACAGTTATATTGCCGGTTGTTCTGTATGGTTGTGAAACTTGGACTCTCACTTTGAGAGAGGAATAGAGATTAAGGGTGTTTGAGAATAAGGTGCTTAGGAAAATATTTGGGGCTAAGAGGGATGAAGTTACAGGAGAATGGAGAAAGTTACACAACACAGAACTGCACGCATTGTATTCTTCACCTGACATAATTAGGAACATTAAATCCAGGTGTTGGAGATGGGCAGGGCATGTAGCACGTATGGGCGTATCCAGAAATGCATATAGAGTATTATTTGGGAGGCCGGAGGGAAAAAAGACCTTTAGGGAGACCGAGACGTAGATGGGAAGATAATATTAAGATGGATTTGAGGGAGGTGGGATATGATGAAGAGACTGGATTAATCTTGCTCAGGATAAGGACCAATGGCGGGCTTATGTGAGGACGGCAATGAACCTCCGGGTTCCTTAAAAGCCAGTAAGTAAGTAAGTATTATTATCATTATTATTATTATTATTATTATTATTATTATTATTATTATAAATGAAAATCTGGAATATCTCTTGCTCCATGGTAATCATTAGCAATCAATTACCATTCGATTAAAAAAAAACATCAGAGTGCATAGCTTCTCTTTTCTAGCGGTTTATGTTTCTTTCTTCTACCACCAGTCGGAGCAGCACTACAACAGCTTTCTTTCCCCCATTGCTGGACAATATTTCAGAGTTTCGCAACTTGCGTGAGCAAGCATTGTTATCTGCGTGTCCGCCTGTCTCTGACCGTCCGTACGAAACAAATTGGCTCCCATTGTACAGATTATGGTACATGTCTTGTTAACATGCGACACCAGTTCGAATCCCACCTCGAAGACAACCAATTAGAGGTAATGCGTGCTTATTCCAAATATATTACTCCCAACGCGTATGCTTGAAATTTTAATTATAGAAAAGCACCCAGTGTGTTCTGCTAGAAACAACATGACGACAGATCAGGCGATTTTGCTTAAATTTTATCATGAAATGGTAGCGAGAGCTGAGTCATTAAAGAAATAATTTAACTACAGAAACGAAGTTTATGAGATGTGTTGAACGATATACGCGAAAATATGGATATGATAATGAATGGGAGGTGACGGTAGGAATATATTCAAACTTTCTGAAAAGGACACGAAGAACTGGAGAAACAATACGATGAAAGAGTAATGGAACGGAGAAAAATTCTCTCCTGCGCCGGGATTTGAACCCGGGTTTTCAGCTCTACGCGCTGATGCTTTAGCCACTAAGCCACACCGGATATCCACCCCGGCGCCGGAACCCAAGAGTTGGAACTTAATCTGAGACGATTCTGTCCGGCGCCGGGGTGGGTATCCGGTGTGGCTTAGTGGCTAAAGCATCAGCACGTAGAGCTGAAAACCCGGGTTCAAATCCCGGCGCCGGAGAGAAATTTTCTCCGTTCCATTACTCTTTCATCGTATGATGATGCAGAATATCTGCATGGAAATATCATATGTACTTCGGTACATTAAAATAATATATATGATATGCGCAAATCACTTCGTGATTCAAGACGGCGCTTAATCCGTCGGATCCCGGCCAACTAGTCACTCATAACGAGTGCACCTCAGCACATGTGTGGACTTCAGTCCTACATTCATAGACATCTATGACGTAGTGCAGAGGGCGGTCACTAGAGGGAACCCAAGAGTTGGAACAATCTGAGACGATTCTGACGGCGCCGGGGTGGGTATTCGGTGTGACTTAGTGGATAAAGCATCAGCACGTAGAGCTGAAAACCCGGGTTCAAATCCCGGCGCCGGAGAGAAATTTTCTCCGTTCCATTACTCTTTCATCGTCTGATGACGCAGAATATCTGCATGGAAATATCATATGTACTTCGGTACATTAAAATAATATATATGGAGAAATAATGTTAAAAAGAATGACAAAAAATGTACAGAAAAAGCATTCATGAGGAATGGCGAAATCAAAGAAGATATCTAGAGTGACAGTTTGAAGTTCGAATACACAATTACGTCTTTTTTTTTAAGGGAATCGATAACGGGTATTAAACTGTAAGCACAAACATGAGGAAAATATGTACAGTAAATGAACACGTCAATAAAGTGAACCAATCTGGAAATAAAAGGGAAAACAAGAAGCAACAAAAATGGAAGGAGAGAAAGAGGGTGTAAGAAAGGAAGAATGACACAAGGAAAGAACAAGGAAAAAGTGCAAGGAAAAAAAGACCCGAGAGAATGGAACGAGGGAAAAAAATAAATGAAGAAGAAAAGGAAAAAAAACAGAAAATCCAATCGAATGCTAATCCATTTAATCGCAGTCATATAATATAATCTAATACAATTGAAATTAATATAATTCAATTCAATGCATTATAATTTAGCTCGACAGAATTTAATACAACATAATTCCGTCGAATGTTTTTTAAGTAGGTTATTTTACGACGATTTATCATCATCTTAGGTTATTTAGCATCTTAATGAGATGAAGGTGATAATGTCGGTGAAATGAGTCCGAGCTCCAGAACCGAAAGTTACCCAGCATTTGCTCATATTTGGTTGAGGGAAAACCCCGGAAAAACCTCAACCAGGTAACTTGTTCCGACCGGGAATCAAACCCATGCCACTTGCTTTCGCGGTCAGACGCGCTAGCCGTTACTCCACAGGTGTGGACTCCTTCGAATATAGGTCTAATGTAATTAAAACTAGATTTTAATATATCCTAATACTATCGAATATAATGCAGTCTAATACAGTGAAATTTAATATAATCTAATTCAGTTGAATGTTAGGTAATCTAATACAATGGAATTCAGTTGAATTTAATGCAATCGAATTTAATAACCTAATTCAGTTTAACATAGGCGTCATGTAATCTAGGGTAATACAATCGTATTTAATGTAATATATTTCAGTTGAGTGTAATGTAATCTAGTGTAACCAAATTTAATAACCTAATTCAGTTTAATATAGGCCTCATGTAATCTGGGGTAATGCAATCGTATTTAATGTAATACAATTCAATTAAATGTAATGTAATCTAATGTAATCGAATTTAATAACCTAATTCAGCTTAACATAGGCGTCATGTAATCTAGGGTAATACAATCATATTTAAAGTAATATAATTCAGTTAAGTGTAATGTAATCTAGTGTAACCAAATTTAATAACCCAATTCAGTTTAATATAGGTCTCACTTAAACTAGGGTAATACAATCGTATTTAATATAACCCAATTCAGTTGAATATAATGTAATCTAGTAAATCGGATTTGAACAATCTATTTTAGTAGAATTCAATGTAATCTAATTTGATCGAATTTAATCAAATTCAAGGAAATTGAATATAATCCATTCATTTAATTTAATGCAGTCCAATTCAGTAGAATGAAACGTAATCTAATCCAGTGGAATACAATGTAATTTAAACCAATCGATTTCAATCGAATGCAATATAATATAATCCAGTGGGGTTTAATATAATCTAACCCAGTCGAATGAATTATTGTCATGTATCTGAATGAAATTTAATGTAGGCTAATCCAATGAAATTCAGAAAGCCGAAAGACAAACAAAAAACGAAAATAAGACAACAGACAAAATTTGAAAATGCTGGATTTGCAGTGAAGAACCGGTCATTGGACAGAAGACTATGAATGAATGGCTTCAGCTTCACGAGAATCTATACCTGAAAGCTAGATTTGCATAATACACGTTACTGTTCGTTAACAGAAAACCACAATTCAAGTCACACAGTTTGTGTGCATTTAATATTGAGTCTCTGGCGGCCTGTCAGCCCACTTGAGATATGTGGATAAAGGAATTGAGCCGGTGTCTGGAGTAGTTCCTGGGTAGCTCAGTCGGTAGAGCGTTGGCGCGTTCAGCCTAAGGTCCCGGGTTTGATACCAGGCCCGGAACAATTTTCCCCTTGGAATTATTATTAGTATTATTACTATTATCATAATAATAATAATAATAATAATAATAATAATAATCATCATCATCTCTATCACACGACACAAAGAATTAGTACAGTACATTGTATTCGGAATCGGTCCGAAGTTAAAACGACAGTAAAGGAGCAATGGTGAAACGAAGACTACACATGAAACAGAAGGATACGTAGAACACATATTCTTTCACTCCAGGAGTATGTTATACATATGCAGGGTCTTTTATCAGGAAACCTTGGGAAGTTGACTTCCATGCCCCTTATACGCCTTCATAGCGTGCCTCCGCTTGTAGAAGTGCGATAGTTGTGAGTTATGGCAGCCACAAAGATCGAGCAGCAACAGGTTAGGTCCGTGCGGCGGGTCACGCGATGTAACGCACACCAGATAAATGATACGCGACGCTGCAGGTGCCACGCCCACCTCTTATCACCGTTATATCTGTATTATTCGTTTAAAACGATGCCTGTCCGCCGCCACATGAAGCGCTGGGTCCGACTTGCCAGTGATGGCAACTTCTTTTAGCAAAATTTCTCCTTTCTTTCACTATAAATTTCCATACAACCCCAACATAATAGACAACATAATACGTAAGACAAAACATAATCACAAAAAAACATAAGAATACAACACAAACACAAGAACACAAAAAAACATCACACTAACATACGAAAACAAAAACACATACAAAATTGCAACCTCATTCAAGAAATTAAATTACAACATCCCATACAGAACAAATAACACTCTACAAAAACATCTCAACACACAAACAACACAAACAAACAAATACAACCACACAGGCGTATACAAACTCAAATGTAACACCTGCAACAACTTCTACATAGGACAGACAGGCAGATCATTTCAAACACGTTACAAAGAACACATCACAGCCATAACAAAAATACAAAACACCTCCACATATGCAGAACACATCACAAATGCTAACCACACCCACAGAGACATCAACACAGACATGGAAACACTACACATCCAACCAAGAAGCCAGAAACTAAACACACTAGAAAAATATGAAATATACAGACACACAAAAACACACCCCAACGAAATTCTCAACACACAACTCAACTTCAAAACACACACACTCTTTGACTCTACACTATACCACAGGAACACACCCTCACAGGAAACAGAACAAGTGGCGCCAAGACCAACAACGACCAGTTCTGAAGATGACTCATAAATAGGTCGAAACATGTAAACGAGGAACGTTGAAATTTAACACAGGAAAGTCTTACCATACATATTCCGAATATAAATTTCCTTTTAGAAAGCTAATTTACCCTCTGCTTTTTATTGGCCAGAACAGTAGGCTAATCGAGAGAGCCAAAATTGGTAACAACGAATCAAGTACGACAGGTCCCTAGTAGAAAGAACAACCTATTTTTTTTTTTTGCTTACAAATCGATAACATATTAAATTGGAAAAATTATGTTAAATAAATTACCCCCAAACTAAATTCAGCATGCTTTGCTATTAGATTTAAGCAAGAGATAGTAAATATCAATACCTTAAAAACAATATACTTTGCATACTTCCACTCCATAATGAGTTTCGGAATAATATTCTGGGGAAATTCCACAGATAGTAACAGAATATTCCTACCACAAAAAAGAGTAATTAGAGTAATAATAGAGGCCAAATGTAGGAAATCGTGTAGGACCATTTTCAAAAATCTACAAATAATGCCCATGACTTGTCAGTATATTTTTCTCTTTAATAAACTTCCTCGTATGTAATCGTGAAAACCTAGTAACTAATTCAACAGTACAATCGTATTTAATATAATCCAATTCAGTGGAATGTAATGTAATCTAGTTCAGTTTAATATAGCCCTCTTGTAATGTAGGGTAATACAATCGTATTTAATATAATCCAATTCAGTGGAATGTAATGTAATCTAGTTCAGTTTAATATAGCCCTCTTGTAATGTAGGGTAATACAATCGTATTTAATATAATCCAATTCAGTCGAATATAATCTAATACAATAGGATTTAAACAACCTATTTTAGTAGAATTCAATGTAATGTAATTCGATCGAATTTAATCAAATTGAGAGAAATGGAATATAATCCAATAATTTAATTTAATGCAGTTCAATTCAGTAGAATGAGACGTATTCTAATCCAGTGGAATGCAATGTAATTTAAACAAATCGATTTCAGTCGAATGCAACATAATATAATCCAGTGGGATTTAATATAACCTAATCCAGTTGAATGAATTATTGCCATGTATCTAACTCATAAAAAATGATTTTCAGACTCCATCGGCAAGTCTATCGTGCTATCAAATAGGGATGCGTTAGATGACAGTAAACAATTTTAATAACCTCCCTATGGATATAAAAAATCAAACTCAAAACATGAGATTATTTATGGCAAAATTAAAGAAGTACGTAATTTCTCACGCCTTCTATTCTGTAGGTGAATTCATGACATCAACAAAGCCGCATGAATATTTCTTTCTTGTATTAAGTATCGATACTAACCCATTGTATTGTAGTAGTACAGGGACATCATTTTATTTTTACTTCAATTTTTATTGTACCTGAGTTTTGGAATGTACTTCACTCCCACCCCTTCTACTAGTAAACTTCCAACCGTTCACGACACAGAGCCGAGGGCGCGTAAGCAGTACTGAGTTACTGAGTATAGTACGTTTCAGAAATATGTTCGCGTTTTCCAGTGACGAAAGAGCTTTCAATATTGAATCATATTTTCGTACGGGTACTGTCGTCCGTTTCCCTATGTCGCATCCCGGTTTCCCCCACCTGCTTCTATTCGCCCCTTTGTAAAGTCTAGTAGCTGGGCTATCTTAGCTCTTTTCTGAAAACATTAATTTCTGTTAGGAATTGGACGTCTACGTAATATTATTCAAGTGTTTAAAATAACTTAAATAAAAGGGCCTCCTTAAGTAATTAACTGTCACGTGATTTCCCCCCCCCCCTTTCTACAACCCTGCGACAAAACCACTTGAACGGACAGTAGATAGCATTTCTGAGTGATTTTATCTTTTCGGATCGGGCAGAAGTGAAGATTGAATTTACAGTACGTAAGGTACTCTTTTATAGAGTAGGTACAGAATTATTTCAACATGAGTTACTCGTACGAAGGACGAAACTGCTAATTAGAATTAGGTACAATAGTCTATAGTGCGATAATATGCACAAAAGAACTGAAACCTGTATCGAAATGAACGGCCACCATTTTCTAAAATGTGTTTAAATATCCATATTATAATTATTTTCAATTTAACTTCATTCTCTATATAGTATGCTAATGTGCTGTAACAGTACAATATACACTGCATAATTAATACTTCCGAATGGATAGCTCAATTCGTGTGTAAAACACTAAGTGTTAATACAGTACTGTATTTTGATTAAACAAAAACCTAATGAAAATTATCAAACTCAAAATTGCGATATTTCCTAGTTTACATAAATGGATGAACTACTTTTCTTCCCTCGCATACCTAGTAAAGTGATTTGTATTTTACGCCAGTATCATCGAACTCCGTCGTGGAAAGGGTAGCAAACGGTGTTTCCTGTTTCAATCGTTAATAGAAAGGTATAGCCAGGTTAATATTAAAAATGTTAGTAAAAATAAAATGATGTCCCTGTATATTCTAAAACTCTTCTGTATATAACTACACTGTGACTATAAATAAGACTTTGTAGTATTAAGATTTTTGACATGTTCCATATTCTAGCTGTGAAGCGATGTATGAATACCATCGAATGTAAATAAATACAATATAATACACAGCAGATAGGTATCCCTTTCCCTGCTGATCTAGTCATGATGCAGATAATATAGCCCCTAAACGTTGGATATTTCTCCATCTATAACAGAGTCCAACAACCAAAAAATTTCGCACCACCGTTTTATAAACATTTTCACAATTTGACCGAAATTCAGTAGATAATATCTTTTTCGCTGTTTTTCAACTTGTTTAACAGCTCTTCACATTAAAATTTGGAGAAAATCTAGTTTCACGTAATAATTTTTGGTGATATTCCATCGTTCTCTCCATCAATACCGCCATTATCACCAAATAGTGATGTAAGAAGGAAGCAGAAAATTTTTTGAGTTGGAAAATATTCCGAAAAACTGTCCTCTATTTTTCCGGAACATATTCCGCCCGACCAAAATGTTGCTTTCTTCGTTCCCTTTCTTACAGGCTCAAGAACTGCAATTACACTGATCAGGTAGAGGAAAAGAAACTGACTGGGTCACTGGCTGAGAAGAAACTGCCTTCTGAAGGATGCACTTGAAGGAATGGTGAACGGGAGAAAAGTTCGGGGTAGAAGAAGATGAGATAACAGACGAGATTAAGATATGAGTCATATGCGGAGACTAAAAGGAAGGCAGACAATAGGAAAGATTGGAGAATTCTGGGTTTGCAGTGAAAGACCTGCCCTTGGGCAGAAACTGTAAACCTAACACTATGTAGTGTCAAAAGACAATAATTTATATAAAAATAACCTTGTCGCAATTAATTTGCACACTATTCTAAATGCGTAGTATGTCTTGTTTTAACAAACCAACTTCATGTACAGCGATACCGCAGTAATAGGACTAACTCAGGGGGCAGCCGTCAGGGAGAACGTTGCGTGAAAGGACACCATTGTTGCGGAAGACACGCACGCACACGACAGGGGATTGTCAACAGCCCCACGGATTTCAGGGCGGATGTACCCTTTGGGGACATCTAAAATAACCCCAAAGATACAATCGCATTCTTATGTCGTGTCGCGGAAAACATCTTCATCCAGCACCACACCAGCTGCTGCTGCTGATATTACGATGGTAATAATGATCCTAATAAATTAATTATATTGGTCAAATGTTATTTACATTCAGAAGAAAGGTCACTTGTTAAAATCTCAAGACTTGCAACACTTCCCGACAAGCCCAGACTTGGATTTCATAAGGTCACAAAGTTTTTCTTTTTAGTTTTCCTTAAACAATTCGGAATTTGGTCCACATATTCTGTCTCTTGTTACTCGCCTTACAGCTCAGACTTGGGTTTCACATAATTACAGTATAACAAATTGGCCGCATAGTATATCGTTCTTAGGTCATACCGCGATTTTTTGAAGAGAGGCATTTGTGTCCTGGATTATAAGATAAACGGGCTATAACCGCTTCCTATAAATTTTCTCAAATCAATCTACTCCTTCTTATAACGAACAGTCAATAGCCTATAAGCGTTAGTGAAGTACGACCATATTTACACTTCTATTCCGTGATTCCTGGATCAACTTTTGTAATTTCATCTGTAGACTAATAAAAAAATTAATTCGAGAAATAAGCTTTATCACTAGGGACCGGATTTTTATGTAATTACATATTATATTCCTTTCAACATAACCGTATATACATAACAAATATTTGAAAATCTTGTAATTACCATTAATATATTAAAATTTGATACTACATATTTTTACATATTTACCCCACATCACATATTATGGCTTGGTATTACATACATCTACATATTTAGGGATATTATTCATTTTTACTTCTCTGAAAAGAAAAAAAAAACTGCTGGGGAAGTTTACAATTTGAAATACACAGATTTAAAAAGCCATTTTACCTACCCAAGAAAGGATATATTTCGGGACGAAACACAACGTCATTAGTTCCACAAAATAATAGAGGCACTCACCCCATACCACCCACTGTAAATATGAGTGAACAAAAGGCAACCTTTCTCATGCAATTACCTTGTATTGTGAAAATCACTCAGAAATTAGCGGTGGATGGTATGAGGACGATATGATTTGTCTCGAACTATAATTGTTCTGCACACATCTTAGCAAGCCGTTCTCATGCAATTTGCAACCTTACCCACCCTCCTCCTAATTCTTGCAGGGAAAACCCGTGTCAAGTCTGACTTGAGACTTTCAGGTTATTGCTTGACCCCTCTATTTTAAATTTAGTAGATCTATGCGGAAATGGGATTTTCCGAGCAATTAGAAAGTATGGTTCTCGGCTGGAATAATCCTACCCTTAGTAGGTACTTTGTTTCTTACAGGGAGCAACTAAAACGCATGTGTCCCACATCTCCTCTTATTTTCTCCTAATCCAGTAAAGCGAAACAGTGCTTGCAGTAGGGCTACTGTTGTGTCATTCATTTCACTCAGTTCTCTAGTTTTAGTACTTACAGTATCTATAAAATGCAAGTGAGTTTATCTACTGGTTATAACTAACTAAAATGGCCCCCGTATCTTCAACCCTAACGACAAATATAAAATCATGGATTGTGATGGACGAAGCTTTCACTACAGATGGAAAAATAGTAATGTGTCAAGTGTGCGGTAAAAAAGTCGGGCGCTCTATGAAATCACAACTGGAGAGTCTTACCTATCCTATATCTGCTAGATATTGATATTAAATATTTTCATGATTTTACATATTTTGGTACATATTCAGGTGATTTTTCTTACATAAATATGTACACATTTTACACCTTGATATTACATAAAAATCCGGTCCCTATTTATCACTTTCAGTGTCGGACTATAAAACTCCCGGTATATCCGAACTCACGCTACAAAATGGCAGTGTAATATCCGAGAAACGAAGTGGAAAAATACACATACGGTCTTACTAATAAAAACTCTATATACAGACGTTTAACTGTCTTATACTTATACAATGAGTAGCTCGTTTATAAGTCGTGTGTAAATTCCTTACTAATAATCAGTACATACGTCGTGTATAACAGTATAACTGTTACACAGCTACGTCATAGTTTCGTCATTACTTCGTTACGAAAGGTGACAGAATATCTGAGGTTCTCTACTGGATCCGGTAAAGCGCTCTAGTGTGGCGTGTTAAATATCGATAGTACAACTGGCTCTAATCGATTACCACACTGCATTTTGGTCAAAGAGTACAAGCTACAGCAATATTATTCTAATAATTCTATGATCTTTGGTTTGTTCTTCTGTGGTTACAAGGTAACCATCATCATAAAATGACAGTCGATACGAACAGCTGTTGAAGGGGCGGCCATTTTTTTTCCCTATATACAACGCTTAAACAAGGGGTTTCGTGTATATAATTACTGCAAAGCAATTCCCATTGTATAGTTACAGCCTGTTTATACGTCCATAGCTTATTCACGGTTTATTAGTAACGTTTTCTGTCTCAACTCTGCATAAGTCTCGTATAAAAACTATACACGGTTTATTAGTAAGACTGATAGGCTATTTAAAATAAATTATAATTACTATCCCTGTCAGTTGATTTCACGGCCATGTCTTTTGTGTAGTGTAGGTACTTGTTCTGATACCCACAAAATCCACACAAAAGAAAAACTGGTGTCAGATTCACAGTAGAACAAATTAGCGATACCTGCGGGCCGTGTCATCGCAGACTAGAACACTTGTACAAGAGATGTCATGGTGAGCGAACAATTGTAAGAAAGCAAACACCTGCGACTCCTCACCGATGTACTGCCTGGCCCCTGCTGGTTCTCCTCTTTCTGCACATTATAAAAACTGCGATTTTATTAGATGACGTCGATCATAGCAACGGAAATTCTATAGCTTCGTACATCGCCACAAGTTTACACAGTCGCTTAAAGGGATTATTAAATTATTACCCAAATCATTTTATGCAAGAGTCATGAAGATTGACTGTCTCACTGCTGAGCGAGTCGGATTTCTTGTTACTGCAGTTCACATTCGTTCAGTTCCTAGGCACATAACTAGGGACCGGATTTTTATGTAACATCAAGGTATGAAATATGTACATATTTATGTATGAAAAATAAGCTGAATATGTGCCAAAATATGTAAAACCATGAAAATATTTAATATCAATATTTGGCAGGTATAGGTTAGGTAAGACTCTCCAGTTGTGATTTCATAGAGCACCCGACTTTTTTTACCGCACACTTGACACATTACTATTTTTCCATCTGTAGTGAAAGCTTAGTCCATCACAATCCATGATTTTATTTTTGTCGTTAGGGTTGAAGATACAGGGGCCATTTTGGTTAGTTATAACCAGTAGATAAACTCACTTGCATTTTATAGATACTGTAAGTACTAAAACTAGAGAACTGAGTGAAATGAATGACACAACAGTAGCCCTACTGCAAGCACTGTTTCCCTTTACTGGATTAGGAGAAAATAAGAGGAGATGTGGGACACATGCATTTTAGCTGCTCCCTATAAGAAACAAAGTACCTTCTAAAACCTCAAACTATAGGCATTTACAAACTGTTGTTTGAAAAGTAACATTCCTCTCTCATTCAGAAGGATAGGATTATTCCAGCCGAGAACCATACTTTCTAATTACTTGGAAAATCCCATTTCCGTATAGGTCTACTAAATTTAAAGTAAAGAGGTGAAGCAATAACCTGAAAAGCTATTTTATTTTTATCTTGCAACGTCTTACCAGTTTGTTCCTATACAGCTTCTTTTCAAAAGTCGGCTACTTCATTGCCGCTCATGACAGACTTGACACAGGAAGGATTAGGAATAGGGTGGGTAAGGTTGCAAATTGCATGGGAACGGCTTGTTAGACGTGTGCAGAACAATTATACTTCGAGACAAATCATGTCGTCCTCATCCCACTCCACCGCATGAAAGCAACGCTACTTCCTGAGTGATTTTTACAATACAAGGCAGTTGCATGAGAAAGGTTGCCTTTTGTTCACTCATATTTACAGTGGGTGGTATGGGATGAGTGCCTCTATTACTTCCTGGAACTAAGGACGTTATGTTTCGTCTCGAAATATATCCTTTCTTGGGTAGGTAAAAAGGCTTTTAAGTCTGTGTATTTCAAATTGTAAACTTCCCCAGCAGAAGTTTATTTATTTATTTTTTTTTCCTTTTAGAGAAGTAAAAATGAATAAAACCCCTAAATATGTAGATTTATGTACTACAAAGCCATAATATGTAATGTGGGGTAAATATATAAAAATATGTAGTAACAAATTTTAATATATTAATGGTAATTACAAAGTTTGCAAAGATTTGTTATTTATATACGGTTAGGTTGAATGGAATATAATATGTAACTAGATCAAAATCCGGTCCCTAGTCATGAAGATTGACTGTCTCACTGTTGAGCGAGTCGGACTTCTTGTCACTGCAGTTCACAGTCGTTCAGTTCCTAGGCACATAACGCTTGTCTACTTAAAATTGTAGGGTGGGCTCCGAAATTTACTACATTATGATTTATTATTTATTTATCTTTATTTTTCATTATTTACTTATTTATTTATTTAAGTATTTATATACTTATGTATTTATTTGTCTATGTAGGGTAAAGATTGGTAATACTGTGATATGAGTATTATTGTGATAGTTCTTTTTGAGAATTTATTACAATTTTACTAAGCGCGAGAAATATCGGTTTTTTGCGTCAACGTATTAAGGCAGGCATGCCAAAATCCTGCACATTGTGTAGAACTGAGATATTTTCATTATTCTTACACCAAAATGAAGCTGATTAACGTAGCTAAGTGCCGAACTACAAACAGTGTCCTACTGCTTAAGAAAGTTAATTTAAAACTCTAAGACCTTACATTTTTATTTTTAAGTTTGAAATTTTCAAACAATAATTGAGTTCTCCTTAATGGGATAAAACTAGGAAAAAATGTTTTCACAGCCTATTGTAGTAGTAGTATTTAGTAATATTTATTTAACTTGGTAGAGATAAGGCCGTCAGGCCTTCTGTGCCCCTCTACCAGGAGATTCCAACTATAATACGAAGAATAAAATGTGTTCCTTTAGAAGTAAGACAGTGAAAGAAATGTTATTCTAACATAAAAACTGAGGGCCAAGGACTAAAAGAAACAAATTTCAGTTTTCGCTCTAAAAATTGCCAAAATATTTGAGGGGTTCATTTCGTGTAGAAATCCTTAATTTTGTTCGAGTAATCCGGTAAAAAAGAGTTTAAAAAATTGGATTAAGATTGCAAATTTTTCTCCAAAGAGTAGATAACGTATCAGCTGTGCGTAGTGTACTTGGCAGATCTACGGGCAGTAACCTCTGTCGACGTTGCGACAGAGAGGTTGAAACCCTTGCCCATGTCCTGGGGGCCTGTCCACACGGTGAACTTCTACGAAATACGCGGCACCATACAGTAAGATCTACAATAGCAACTGCCTTAAGGAACAAAGGTTATTCAGTATATGAAGAAGTACACGGCATATCCAGTGAGGGCAGTAATCGAAGAATCGAATAATTGCATTTAAACCTCCCTCTCTTGAAGGTTACATCATAGACTGTATTGTGAGATTCGAATCGCACGAACACCAGCCAGAAGAAGTACACGAGGAAAAAGGAATATATATGAACCTTCCATCAGTTTTTATAAGGACAAATACCATCTGGAATCCGTCGTCATTATGGGACTAATGATAGGAGCCTGTGGGACCATACCCCGGTTCCTAGTCGACTTCTGTAAATCTTTTGGCCTGCATAAAGATATTTTAAGAGATCTAACAATTGCAGCACTCAAAGGCTCAATAGCTATTTTCAGGCATCATACATATGGACCATGACTAATTCGCATCTCCTTGACGTTACTTCGTTTAACATCATGTGTTTCAATATAATTAAAATTGTTATTTTTCACTCTAACAACAATGTATCACTAAGCCTCAAGGCATTTACTCTATTGTATCATGGTACTCTTTGTCGATGGCAACCTGTAGTGGTTACAGGAAGAAATTAAGTTAAATTAAACTGTGGTTTCGTAACTTATGGTTACTGTGTTTTTAACCGAGGTTGATGCACATCGCCATGAGAGAATTTCTAACCCATTGAAGAAGGCTCCAAAAAGTTTGGAACGTACGATACAATTTGTGAGGGATAACCAATTCCTAGGAGTGGCTACCGACTCACAGCTAATTGCAGATAAAATATCGTTTACCAGAAGCTGCCCGATGACCTGGCAGGCCGGGCCAAAACCTGTTTCCACTCCATCATAACATTTGAAACTTAACAAAGTCCCGGACGCAGGGGACCTCCTCCACGATTAATATTTATTACACAACTGTGTGATATATCACCGATTAATCGTGTTAAAATGGCTAATTCTAGCCAGGAAATTAAACTCCGAGAGAAAAAAAGATAATACAAGAATATGGACAAGAACAGATAAAAGGTTGGGGGGAAAAAAGTACGATCTTTATCTTGTTATTTATGTCCCATTCTTTCGCTCGTCAGCGTGTCTTCCCGTTACAAAGGCTTCGCAGATACAGTAATAGTATTTCTTTCTCAACTGGCGATTTAATATACCATAAATATTAGGGAGACGTTACCAACGGGGCCTGTTATTCGTGCTTCAATAAACCCCGTCCTGCAATGCATACAAACTACGTCGGAGCTGAAGTATCTATTAGCAAGCAAGGAAAAACATGATTCCAGTGTTTTTTTCCTCTCTTGTACGGAGTAGGGACCCGAAGGCTTACACTGCCTGAGGCTTATTGTGCTTACCACTCCTAATCCTAGTGGGACATCAACGTCTATTATGCAATATTACTCCTGCTCTTCCAGTCAACTTAAACGACACAATAATCCCTTTTGCTTCCTGTGTTAAAAACCTTGGAGTTTACTTTGATACGCATTTAAACTGGAATAACCAAGTAACCCAGATTACCAAAAAAGTGCTTTCCATACTACATTCCTTAAACAGCATTCGAAAATTCCTTCCGCTATCACTCAAGAAAATACTACTGGGTGTTCATTTCAAAGTGTGTCATGACGTCACTGTTGTTGGGTCACCGATTTGAAGCGAGTTTCAGCTTATATGTCAGAGAAATTGCCTATTATTTAAGGCGTTCTTCAATCTGAACTGGAGAACGTGTACGGTATAACTTGAACTTCGTAGCAACAGATGGCGGTCTGTACGGTCTGTGTGCTACCTGTGTGTTTTGCGCCGGCAAGTCGTACGCAGGGTATTTGTTATCATCGGTTGCGTACGGTAACATTCCACAACACAAATCAAATGCTCCGTGTCCATGTTGACCGTCGAAGTTAATGTCAACAAATACGTAAGTAATCGTCTTAACCCTCTCCCCATATCCCGACAGTACGTATTTCCAAACAGTTCACATTCCTGCCACTACCGGCGTTACCGTACGTATCGGTACGTACTCTTCAGAATGAACGCCGTACTTGCTAGGCAACTTCTCTGCCTCATAGGTTATACACCTCTGCGGAAGTGTAGGAAAATTGAATTCTCTAGGCTCATCGGCTAGCCACATGACGGCATACAGCGAGCCATGACACACTTTGAACTGAACACCCAGTAGTGGAAATACTAGTAATGGCCCACTTCGATTATTGTGATTTTCTACTGACTGACCTCAATGTCAACCAGTCGCAAAAATTACAACGTGTTCATAATTCTTGTGTTCGCTTCGTCTGCGATGTCCGTCGCGCTGACCACATAACCCCATCCTTCCAAACTCTAAACTGGCTACGGCTTAACGAACGTAGAAATGTTCATTCTCTTGTTCTCCTTTTCCAAGTCCTTCACACTTTTACACCTACCTACCTTGCCTTCCGTTTCAGTTACCTGTCATCATATCATAATCTCTTCACACGCACGCAAAATAGCCGCATACTAGCCATACCAACACATAAGACATCATCGTATTCATCATCATACACATTCTCGCTCTCGCGCTTGTGGAATACCCTACACAGTGACATCAGAGACTGTCGGAATTTAGTAGCGTTCAAAAGCAAGCTTATTAAGCATTTTCTTACTGCGTAGAGTAGGTTTAATTTTTACTTAATCAATAAAAGAAATGCTTCTCTCTTCTTAACTTTTACAATAAACTGTCTAGCTTTTATTAATCGGTTAATCTTTTAGTAGTTTGATTTTTATTGTATCTGTAAATTTAATATTAATTGTAATTATAATTGTAATTGTATTCTTAATATTGTAGTTGTAATCCCCTGGTAGAGGGGAAGAGAACGCCTGCTGGCCTTATCTCTACTAGCTTAAATAAATAAATAAATAAATAAATAAATAAATAAATAAATAAATAAATAAATAAATAAATAAATAAATAAATAAATAAATTCTGTGAATGATTGGGTAGCCAAACGGGAGCGCTCATGTACAAGTACAGCACGCCGCACCGTGAACTTTACCCGGGCTATGGTATGGATGATGACGATGATAAGTCAATTAATGATGGCGAAATGAGTCCGAGGTCCAACGCCGAAAGTTACCCAGCAATTCTGCTTCAATTGGTCAAGGGAAAATCTCAGAAAAAAACTCCAACTAGGTAACTTGTCCCAACCAGGATTTGAACCCGGGCCCGCTCGTTTCACAGACAGGCGCGCTGGCCGTTACTCCACAGCTGTGGACTGATTCCAATGTTACGAAATATTCCCAGAATTTTGTTCAACACATTAAGCACTAAAAATCTACATATTTACGTAAAATGTATAATAATAATAATAATAATAATAATAATAATAATAATAATAATAATAATAGTAATAATAATGATCATTATCATCATCATCTTAGACTGTTTCGTCTTCAGGATTTAAAACTGCTCTCTCCATCTTTTCTGTGGGCGACTTCACTCTTCCCCTTAGTTCTGTAGGCCTATTTATTATGAAGATTCGTTTCGGGAATCTGTCACTTAGGGAGGAAGCTTAGAGAAATTCTAAGAACGAGATCTTTCCAAGCTTGATGTCAAGTGCCACATAAAAGGGAAAGGAGTGATTATGTATGCAGAGTGTCCTAAAGCTAATTCATGGATGTCCAGCAGAAAACCAGGGGCGTATATTGCGGGTGTTCAAGGTGTGCGCTGGACACCCTGTAAATTCGGTAATCTCATTTTTTATTTTAAGGTGTTTTATATAATGCAGCAATAATTTTAATTTATCACAATTTAAATGCGTGGTAATCTCATTGGAAGTTGACGTATACAGTTCAAGACTAATTTTAATTAATTTACTTACTTACTTACAAATGGCTTTGTAAATGAACCCGAAGGTTCATTGCCGCCCTCACATAAGCCCGCCATCGGTCCCTATCCTGTGCAAGATTAATCCAGTCTCTATCATCACACCACACCTCCCTCAAATCCATTTTAATATTATCCTTCCATCTACGTCTCGGCCTCCCTAAAGGTCTTTTTCTCATTACCATTTAAATATTTTAAATTCCTGCTGGTTGAATGTGCACACATCCCCAGAACGGCTTCCATTGCATAACGTAGGCAACGCTCTGCCTGACGAAGTGGGATGAGGTCTGGTCTGGTTGTCCAGCCCGGACAAAAGAACATTCCCTGTTGAGAGTTACTGCTACAATTCTCTGCGCGCGCAAGGTGGCATGGTGGGGATACTCGCTTCTCTCAAGCTCGCAGGTCGTCCTGTATACAGGCAGCTCAACTTGTCAATAGCGTTACAAAATATTGTGTTTGACGTGTGTGTTTAATGTTTGTGTGAGTGAATTTACTGTGTTTAGGTTTTACTAGGGTTCATAGCTGTGTGCCAGCGCAGGTGAACAATTTAAATTACTTATTTATTTAATAATAGCACTTGGAAATGTACACTGTAAAAGATCTTTTGCAAAAGCCAAACTCTTCTCGCCCACTAGGAGAGAAATTACATATAGTGAATAAGGGTAGACCTACCCCGCCACTTCCGAATTTAGTGCAACAGTATAAAACAAAAAGCGAACAATATACTAGACATTTTTCTATTTCACAATATGGAAATGTACGGTAGAATAGTTA
The DNA here is from genome assembly GCF_040183065.1 of Periplaneta americana. NCBI lineage: Eukaryota > Metazoa > Arthropoda > Insecta > Blattodea > Blattidae > Periplaneta > Periplaneta americana. The sequence continues at coordinate 20,447,607 of NC_091130.1, forward strand.
GCGAGTTGTGGAACATCAAACAAGTTATTTTGCTGGCCATGGTTATTGTTTGATCATAAACAATGCAATTTTGAATAACGTTATTTGTAGTTGCCTCCTTTTTCCGGCATTTGCAGGGCAGTCATTGAAACAAGGTGATTAATTTTTAAGAAGCTGTGGTGCGAGTACTTTGAATAATATTCAAATGTCATTTTCTTTTAATTTTATGTCATTTTTCCATTAGTTTAAGGTACATTTTAATGATCATTTTAAGTAGATTTTTAGGTCATCAACATCCGCCCCATAGTTATTAAATATAAATAATACTAAATTATATATTAAAAATGGCAGTTAATGTTGACCCGATATTTCACTTATGCCTATAATAATTGTGCGAGATAGACCAACTATATATTTTTAACAGAACACCCACACTCCAGGTTCAGCATACGCCACTGCAGAAAACCTCTTTCAACATCGGCGAAGCTTTCTTGCAATCTTATTCCTGTAAGATCCGTTCCTGGCAGATCCTTTAATGCAACCAGTTGTAGGCATGCTGGTTGCAACGAGACAGAAACTATTGGTCACGTATTGGGATTCTGCAGGAAAAGCGAGCTGCTACGTAACAACAGACATCATAGAATGAGGACAAGTATTGCAAAAGTCCTAAAACACCTTTGTTGGGAGGTTCATGATGAGGTTCATTGCATTTCGGACGCAGATTCCAACACGCGCGAGGACATCATAGCCATCGACAGGGTTAAGAGAAGATCCAATCATCCGCTTCTTGTGGATTCCCGCTTGTGCTGTTAACCTGGTTGGGTTTTTACGAGGTTTTCCCCAACCGTAAGGCGAATATCAGATACTCTTTGGCGAATTCTCGGCCTCATCTCGTCAAATACCATCTCGCTATCACCAATTCAATCGACGCTAAATAATCTAGTAGTTGATACAGCATCGTTAAATAACCGACTAATAATAACTCAACTGGTCTCGCGTGAGGACTCTGACAAGTAAGATCGTAACAAAGCATTACGGCATTAGTCATCGAAGATAGACGATGATGATTGTGGTGATAATGAGAAAAATGAGAAACTAAAAGGAGAATAACGGTCTTACTAACAAACCCTATATAGTTTTTATACAAGACTTATGCAGAGTTGGGACAGAAAACGTTACTAATAAACCATGCTTAAGCAATTGATGTATAACGTCTGTAACTATACAATGAGAATTGCTTTGCAGTAGTTATATACACGAAACCCCTTGTTTAAGCGTTGTATAAAGAGAAAAAATGGCCGCCCCTCTAACAGCTGTTCGTAACGACTGTCATTTTTTTATGATGGTTGCCTAGTAACCACAGAAGAACAAACCAAAGAGCAATGAATAATTAGAATAATATTGCTGTAGCTTGTACTCTTTGACCAAAATATAGTGTGGTAATCGATCAGAGCCAGTTGTACTATCGATACTTAAGACGGCACACTAGAGCGCTCTACCGGATGCAATAGAGAACCTCAGATATTCTATTACCTTTCGGAATGAAGTAATGACGAAACTATGACGCAGCTGTATAACAGTTATACTGTTATACACGACGTATATAGTGATTATTAGTAAGGAATTTACACACGACTTATAAACGAGCTACTCACTGTATAAGATAGTTAAACGTCTGTATATAGAGTTTTTATTAGTAAGACTGTAAATGTTTACGCAATGGAGTCACTAGCCTTTTTGTGTGGGTCACAGTTTACGAACCACAGATGCAGGCTGCTTGCAAATGCTGGGTTCTGAAAACGTGTGCAATTACTTTCAGAAGAAAGATACGATCTCGCCGTGTACCGCGTCGGCTACCGAAGATGGTGGACTTGTAGAGACCAGACAATTTGCAAGCACGCAGGATAACATCGAACAGGTGAACAGCGTCTCCCAACGATCTGGCCCAAATTATATCATACCGATACCTGCGGCCTCAGGACTACTGCATATGGAAATGCATACTAATCCAGTACGACAGGGCTTTCCAATTGGAACTGAGACAGACAGCCAACGATATGTAACCAAAACTGTTCAACAACAACAGATATAGTAAATTTCTTCAACGGACGACGAACGAATGGTTAGTAGGAATAAAAAAATACACAAGAGCAGGATAGATTGGGCCATCGTAACAAAAACGTGAACAGGCATTGTTTAGTGTTTTTTTTAATCCAATTTAATAAACCCTATTTCACCCTGAGGTATATTAGGGTTATACAGGGACATCATTTTATTTTCACTTCAATTTTTATTGTACCTGAGATTTTTAATGTACTTCACTCCCACTCCTTCTACTAATGAAATTCAACCCTCCTCCACACAGATCCAAGACTTCATATACAGTCATAGTAGCCTTACGGTCATAATAAACAGTACGTTCCAAAAATATGTTCGGGTTTTCCAGTGACGAAAGAGCTTTTAATATTGAATCATTTTCGCACAGGCACTGTCGTCCATTTGCCTGCGTCGTATCCCGGTTTCTCCCACCAGCTTTTATTCGCCAGCTAGTGGCTGGGCTGTCTTAGCTCTTTTCTGAGAACATTAATTTCTGTGAGGAACTGGACGTCTACGTAATATTATACGACTGTTTAAAATAACTTAAGTAATTAACTGTCACGTGATTTCCTCCCTCTCTACGACCCTACGACATAGGACGGACAGTAGATAGCATGTATGAGTAATTTTATCTTTTCGGATCGGGCAGAAGTGAAGATTGAATTTACAGTACGTAAGATACTCTTTTATAGAGTAGGTACAGAATTATTTCAACATGAGTTACTAGTACGAAGGACGAAACTGGTAATTGGGATTAGGTACAAAAGTCTATAATGCGTTAATTTGCACATTAGAACTGAAGCCTATATCGAAATGAACGGCCACTATTTTCAAAAATGTGTTTAAATATCCATATTATGATTATTTTTCAATTTCACTTCATATATTGTACGCTAATGTGCTGTAGACAGTATAATATACACTGCATAATGAATACGTCCACATGGACAGCTCAGTTCATTGTTAATACTGTACTGTATTTTGATTAAACAAAAACCTAATGAAAATGATCAAACTCAAAAGCGCAATATTTCCTAGTTTACTAAATAGATGAACTACTTTCCTTCCCTCATATACCTAGTAAAGTGATTTGTTTGTATATTACGCCAGTATCATCGAACTCCAGTCGTGGAAGGGGGTAGCAAACGGCGTTGAACCAGAGGTATAGCCAGCTTAATATTAAAAATGTTAGTAAGAATAAAATGATGTCCCTGTATAATAATTATTCAATAACAGATGAGTTTACTTTTTTGGAATCATGCATAATATTAACACAAAATCTTATTGGAATAATGAATAGCCCTAATATAGTGCTGATTAAATTTAATGTTAAATCTATTATACTTGTTGATGAGTCAAATACTGAAAATGAATTACTTATCATTTTCAATTTATAATTTTTATACTAATTTTTCTTCTGTTAATAATTTAATTGGAATATACGAGAAATAATAATACAATAATAACAGAATAGCTCATTTTGTTCAGAATATAAAATACTAATATAAATTAACAATATTCTTCAAACTATTCACGATTCTACACAGGTCCACAGAATGATATTATGCGTTGTTTATGTGAACATACTGTAGGATATCGTCCGTAGCGACCGAGGGCAGAGCGAGGCGCGGGTGACATCTATACTCCTCGCTGTACTCAACTGAAATCTACTGTTTTGGTACGAACTTCATAACAATGGTTACGAACGCCTATAACACGACGGTTTCGAGTCACGTGATATGCTTCTGAAATCTATAACACTTCATTTTAATATAGCAAGAAAAGTTCTCTTAAGTCTTCGGATAAATACACAGTGTCACAAATTATTGAATCACTGGATTTTGTAGTACGTTTACTTCATTTAAAATAACACTGAACAGAAACACATTATATTCTAAATGTGGCAGTAGAGCAAGTGGACAGCTTCAAATACTTGCGGTGTAGGGTACTGTAAGCAGTAACATGAAAAGTCAAAAGGAGAATAGCAATGGCAAAGGAAGCTTTTAACAGAAAAAGGAGCTCTTGTGCGGACCTCTCGGGAAAGAATTAAGAAAGAGACTAGTGAAGTGCTGTGTGTGAAGTGTGGCATTGTATGGGGCAGAAACATGGACATTACGACGAAGTGAAGAGAAGCGACTAGAAGCACCTGAAATGTGGATATGCAAAAGAATGGAGCGTGTGAAATGGACAGACAATAAGAAACCAAGCTGTGTTGGAAAGAGTGGGTGAAGAAAGACTGATGCTGAAACTGATCAGGAAGAGGAAAAGGAATTTGCTGGGTCATTGGCTGAGAAGGAACTGCCTACTGAAGGATGCATTGGAAGGAATGGTGAACGGGAGAAGAGTTCGTGGCAGGAGAAGATATCAGATGATAGACTACATTAAGATATACGATCATATGCGGAGAGTAAGAGGACGGCAGAAAATAGGAAATACTGGAGAATGCTGGGTTTGCAACGAATGACCTGCCCTTGGGCAGAACACTATGAATGAATGAAATTAATATCATTCGGCGAATCATTAAAATACCAGTTATCATGTTATGAGCTCCGTTAGCTGCCCCAGACTGTGAAGTTACTTCTTAGGGGATTGCCGTTGGACAACCTTGCAGTATGATATGATAATGACATGTGCGCACGTGTCTTTTTTAAATTAGTGTAACTGGTCATGTTCTTACACTCGTTTCAAGAAATATCTTAAACGACAATTAATTCCTCGGCATGGTGCATAATACGGTATTATTTAAATGTACCGTGACATTTCTTATCCACTTCCAGTCATTCGCGTTAATTTGTAGAACGCGCATTAACTACAGCCATGCACTCACAAATAAAGCAACATAGCCTACAGACACAGTTCTGAATAGACTCGATTAGGAACGGAACTACTTGTAATTGTGGTGTAGAAACTGAAACAGATACTAAGACTGCAAACATGGGTAAGTAAATCGGATGGAGCCTGTGGAAAAGTATTTTTTTTTTTAAGTTTTTATTCTTTATACAGTAAACTGTCGTTATAACGAACGCCAATAAAACGAAATTATTTTGTCTCCTGTTTCCTCCCCACACAATATAATTTTAAAATATCCTAATGAAGTCTTACCCTTTCTTATGGCTTTTGATTTTCTTCATTTCTCTTTTATTTATTTACTTCACTTTCACTTTCTTTCGTTTTCATAATTCCCTTTACTATTACTTCTTACCTCTTCATTTTGCTTGTTTATATCATTGCCAATCTATTTTTCTTATTCGCGCCTCTGTTTTTTTATGGTTGCTCCTCCTTTCTATTAATTTGTGTTCCTTCCTAATTTTCCTTCAACTTCCTTTCCTTTTTCCTTCTTCTTATATTCCTTTATTATATTTTATTTTTCTTCCTACCTTACAGCTTTATGCCTCTTCCCTCTTTCATTTCTTTGTCAACTAAATTCAATGACAATTATCTATACTAATAATAAATCTGTAGCCGAAATTTTTCTGGTAATTTTCGATTTTCCAAAAATAATTGGTCCTAACATATATAATTAATCACCCTGAAACCGAAAATCGCTTTTTTGAAATTTTTGTTGTATGTCTGTCTGTCTGTCTGTCTGGATGTTTGTTACCTTTTCACGCGATAATGGCTGAACGGATTTCGATGAAAATTGGAATATAAATTAAGTCCGTTGTAACTTAGATTTTAGGCTATATGACATTCAAAATACATTATTTAAAAGGGGGGTTATAAGAGGGCCTGAATTAAATAAATCAAAATATCTCGCTTATTATTGATTTTTGTGAAAAATGTTACATAACAAATGTTTCTTTAAAAATAATTTCCGATAAGTTTTATTCTACACAAAAGTTTGATAGGACCGATATTTAATGAGATAAATGAGTTTTAAAATTAAAATAACTGCCATCTAAGGCTGTGTAATGAATTAAAAAACAAATGACTTCGTCTATAAGGGGTCTTGGACAGCAACAATCGAAAGCTATGAAAGATAGCCTACAGATAATGTTTCTGTGTTTGTATGAAGTAATATCGGAAGCTAAATTAACCGATTTGTATAATTAATTATTAATTCACCATTGGAAAGTGTAGTTTCTCTAGATGGACATAATGCTATACTGTTATTACAGTAACTTCTGAGTGAATCGAGGACAGGTAAGATTAAAATAGCTTCTTATGCACAGAAAACTTGATAGGCTATTCTGTACATTCGTTTCCTGTATTTCCTAAAATAATTTTTATGACCAAATGTGTGGTCTCTGGATCAAAATGATCGCATTTTAATTATGCAAATACAATTTAAATTAAGTAACATAATAAACTATTTATCCTTCTATCAAACACGAATGTTCCCTGGATCAAATGTCCTATTTTAATTAAGTAATTACTTTATATTTATTTCTAACGGGTGCAGCGGAGCGCACGGGTACGGCTAGTACTAAAAATAAGTTTCATTTGGATCCCAGTTAAATACATTTATGCTCGACCATGCCGAAAAGTAGTAATTATACACCTGGTAGTAGCCCTTTAATGGACCTTATTAAAGTATACCTATTCATTATAATTCAGTTATTCAGCCAATGAGAAATCACCATTGTACCATTATAAAACCGCAAGTATCGATTATTCTCGAATATGCACTCGAAAGACAATTAGCGAAAAGTCACGGAGGCTGGAAATCCAACACTGTCGCAGAAGGTTATGTTCTGTTACTATAATAATTAGTGTTAACTGTAAATAATATTCAAATATATTCAATTTGTCATCTCGTTTTTCAATTCTAAATCAATTTCCAGGTTATATCAAGCCTAATGTTCATGTTATTCGCTAAATTATATCAAGGTCAATGACATTCGGAAAAAATCAATACTTTCGCTTCTGCGCACATCTCACATTTCAGGTCAGTTCCGCTCTTCACTTACATAACCATAACATGAATACTTATGAATAATTTCAAGTTAGAAATATGGTCGAGCATAAAAAGTGGTATGAAACTTGCCTATAATGGTAATTAAGACGCTCGCATGAAAATTATGAAACTCGCTTGCGCTCGTTTCATAAACAAACGTGCTCGCGTCTTAATTACTACCATTAGAGGCTCGTTGCATAATGTACTATTTAATTACACGATATATGACAATGTTTTCAGAAAATTAAAATTTTAGCATTTTTTACATACCTGTAGTCTATGTAGTTTTACATACAAAATACAATGACGAAAAAAAAACAGATTTTTTAAAAACAAATTACACTCAATTTATCTTACTTTTTATTGACCATGTTGTCTATTTCAGTTACCCTAAGTCTGGTATCTTAACTTTTCAAGAAAGACAAAATCGGGAAGCGACGAACAGAATAAAAATTAAAAGTGCCTTCAAACACTTACCGAGGTTGGATCCTGTAGAATGATGATGATGTCACCACGGAACACAGCATCAATCGATTATTGATGATAGGTGCCCGGAGGATCATCAGTCAGGTGGGAATAACATGGAACAAAAAGCAACAACCAGATGCAAATTAGATAACAGACATTTCTCAACAACAGCCAAGGACATCCAGACGTTTGACACCTTCATCCCCATTACAGACACGTGGCACATATTTACCCTATTTGAAACCCAAGTTCTTGTTCTCGGCAGGTCCGTCGACTCTATGAGTGCAGTCATCCAAGTTTAAGAGAAAGAGGAAACTCAAATTTAGGTGTCACAACGTCCCACATCCTTGATATACACAAATTTAATTCGATTCATGACATACATTACAGTCATTTGGCATAACTTACTTACTTATGGCTTTTAAGGAACCGGAGGTTCACTGCCGCTCTCACATAAGCCCGCCATTGGTCCCTATATTGAGCAAGATTAATCCAGTCTCTACAATCACACCCCACCTCCCTCAAATCCATTTTAATATTATCCTCCCACCTACGTCTCGGCATTCCCAAAAGTCTTTTTCCCTCCGGCCTCCCAACTAACACTCTATATGCATTTCAGAATTAACCCATACATGCTACGTGCCCTATCCATCTCAAACGTCTGGATTTAATGTTTCTAATTATGTCAGGTGAAGAATACAATGCGTGCAGTTCTGCGCTGTGTAACTTTCTCCAGTCTCCTGTAACTTCATCCCTCTTAGCCCTATATTTTTTTCTAAGCACCTTATTCTCAAACACCCTTAACCTCTGATCCTCTCTCAAAGTGAGAGTCCAAGTTTCACAACCATACAGAAGAACCGGTAATAGCTATAACTATTCTATAAATTGTAACTTTAAAACTTTTTGACAGCAGTCTGGATGACAAAAACTTCTCAACCGAATAATAACAGGCATTTCCCATATTTATTCTGCGTTTAATTTCCTTTATATTTGTTACTGTTGCTCCAAGACATTTGAATTTTTCCACCTCTTCCAAGGATAAATCTCTAATATTTTCATTTCGTACAATATTCTGGTCACGAAACATAATCATTTTTCGGGATTTACTTCCAAACCTATCGCTTTACTTGCTTCAAGTAAAATTTCCGTATTTTCCCTAATCGTTTGTGGATTGTCTCCTAACATATTCAATAATTAACAATAATTATGCCACGGAAGTAGCATAGGCCGCAAGAAGTTCAATGTGGGATCAAGTTTTGCTTAAGACTTGAGTTGATTATCTGGTTAGATTTTTGCAGAGATTTTTTTTCCAGCTGTAAGGCAAATATCAGGTAACCACATAGTGAATTCTAAAACTCAGGTAGCCGAATACCATTTCATTATCTCCAATTTTCACCGACCTTGCAGTTGATGTAGCGTCGTTAAAGAACCGATTATAATCAGTTAATTAGTGGTAGCATATCGATGGCTAAGAACTGATACTTCATATGTACAAAAATGATCATTTAGTTTTTAACTACATTATTACTTAGAATAACTACATTTTTTTCATAGTTTTCTGCCAAAGAGCAGACCCAGTATTCTCCAATATATTCCTATTTTCCGCCTTTCCCTTAGTCGCCGCATATGATCCATATTATTACAGTATGTTCACAAAATTGGACAGTTAACTAATATTTTGTCCTGGAGTAGAAGATCTTACAAAACTGTAACTTACATAAAAAGTTAATCTATTTTGAGAGAAATTAATTTTTAAAACAGTTTTTTGATTCAACCTGCAAATTCACAGATACGAGGTGTCACTTATTACAAGCAAACCTTCTGATGGGGGCAGATAAAGTTAAATTTTTTTCTTCCACCATGATAATAATGTCAAAAGAAGTGCTTATACAAATTTTGGCCACTCGATCGCAATTAAGAGGCCATCTAGAAAGTGATTTTCCCTGGGGCCAATTATAGAAAAAAACACAATTGCATGGACATATTTATTGAAACAGATAGAGAAATTGTTGCGCTATTTGTCAACATATCCCCCACTGCAATTGAGAAATTTGTCATACCATGGGATCAATTTTTGTGTTGTAGAAGTCAGCCGCCTCAGATCAGAACCAGCGTTTGACAGCCGTCTGCATCTCTCTGTCGATCCCATGATATGAGAAAGGTCTCAATTCCGATGACAAATATGTTGAAAAATAGCTTAACAACTGCTGTGTCTGTTTCAATAAAATTTTCCAATGAAACTGTGTTTTTTTTTCTGTTAACGGCTCCTGGCGAACTTATTTTTTAAGGCCCTCGTAATTGCGGTCGAGTGGTCAAAATTTGTATAAACACTTCTTTTGACATTATTAACAAGAAGGAAGAAAAAAACTTAACTTTTTTATCTGCCCCATCAGAACGTTTGCTTCTTAGCTACTATTCTAGGCGATTCAGATTCGAAACTCGACAAGGAAGTGCATACACAGGCCTGGAATATTTGTACTTTAAAGAAATGCCATGGAATTTGTCTCGACGCATCACAATGTCTCGGTCATGGTAGCCGGTTCCGAGGATCGAAATCCGGACCTCCCATACAGAATACATGTCGAGTATGTACTAGAAACGAGTTATGAGACAAACAATGGGTAGCAACATATCAAAGTGGCAGCTCAGAACTGCAAGAATCACACTAGCATATCCATTTCCAGCTAATAAGAATGTTGGTCGAGGAGAGATGGTATCTGCTTAAAAATCCCAATAACAACGGTCTAGCAACAACATTCCGCGCCGCCTGTACACAAAGTCAAGTGGTGTCTCCACTTCCGAGGGAAATCTTGATCAATGGCATGAATTTATACAAAATCAAGACATATTTTTGTTTACAATCCTCCGACACATCTCTCTCTTGAACACGAGTGGAGGGGGAGAAACTTATCTGAGGAGGGAACAGAATAAAAGCAATGCAAGCGTCATCTTATCTGCACCGGAGCTACTATGAAGTTTCTTGCGCCATAAGATATATATTTGCATACCACATGCAAATCGAAGATACAGAACGGTGTCATACAGGGTGTTTGCAATTATTTCAATCATGTTCACAGAATATGAAACAAAACAAATACGCCAGTACGGCGTATGTTTACGATTAGAAGAAAATACTCAAATTTCACAAAAATATACTATCATTAGGTTTTAATAGTTTAATGAAAATATTGGTCTTGTAAACAAAAAATAAGGATAAAATACATTAAAATTAAGGAGATATACTACAGTTGTATGAGCACTTTTTATTTATTTATTTAATCTGACAGGATTAAGGTCATAAGGCCTTCTCTTCCACCGTACCAGATAGCACATATAAATACAAAAAAGAAATACGGACGCTGATGAAAGTAATACAAATTAAATTAAAGCCCTATAGAGGGTCAACAGGGGTCAAAAGTACACTATAGAGCTCTCATCGAGCTAATACAAGAAAAAAAAAAGAAAGAAAAACAGAGATAGCAATGATGATAGTGATAACTGATAATAATAATAATAATAATAATAATAATAATAATAATAATAATAATGATAATAATAATAATAATAAATACATTACATATTAATTGTCAATTTTACAACAGCATAGTTACAATATTTACTATATGTCTTTAAGGTTGTTGAGCTTCTTAGTAGTAGTATTTATTTATTTAACCTGGTAGAGATAAGGCCGTCAGGCCTTCTCTGCCCCTCTAGCAGGAGATTCCAACTACAATATGAACAATAAAATTACAATTAATATTAAATTTACAATTACAATTACAAATAACATTACAATTAGTATTAAATTTACAATTACAATTACAATAAAATCAAAGTACGAAAAGATTACCTGAATAATTAAAGCTAGATAATTTATCATAGGGAAACAAAGAATATTTTATATTTACTGAATTACAAATGAAACCTAGAATAACAAAACTGTATAGTGATGAAATTACTGAATATTGAAATATTTTGTGATAGATTAAAGAAACTATTTACAAGAAATCAATTACTGACCAAGTGCCTAGTAAGTTTTCGTTTGAATTCAATTTTATTTCGACAGTCCCTGATGCTAGCAGGTAGCGAATTCTAGAGTCTTGGCAGGGCTATTGTGAAAGAGGATGAGTATGAGGAGGTGCGATGGGATGGTATTGTTAGTATTGTTTCATGACGAGAGCGTGTGTTCAGATTATGGTGGGAAGAAAGGTAAGTGAAGCGAGACGACAGGTACGAAGGAATAGAAGATTTCAAGATTTCGAAGAGAAAGAGGACTGAATGTAAATGTATTTTCTTATCTAGTTTAAGCCAACCTATTGCTTCCAAGGATGGGGTAATATGATCATATTTACGAACATTGCTTACAAAACGTACACACACATTATGAGCACGTTGAAGTTCCATTTTGTTGTCGCTGGAGAGGTCAGTCAGTAAAATGTCCGCATAGTCGAAATAGGGAAATACAAGTGTCTGCACAAGGGACTTTTTTAAGCAAGAGAGGAGATGAACATTTATCCTTTTTAGCCCATGGATAATAGAATATACTTTTCTGCAGGTTTCTGTGATTTGCATGTCCCAGTTAAGATTATTATCCATGTGAATGCCAAGATTTTTTACTGAAGAACTGAAAGGGATATGCACTGTACTTACTTTAACAGGGGAAATGTCGAGGTGCTTTACAGCGTCGGTTTGCCGTTTGTGTCCTAATATAATTGCTTGTGTCTTTCCAGGATTGATTTTAAGACGGAGTTTCTTTGTCCATGTCACAATCGAGTCAATGTCTTCGTTCAATTTATCTATAGCGTCATTTACTCGATCTAAGCGGGAAGAGATGTAGCATTGAAGGTCGTCAGCATACAAGTGATAGTTACAATGCCTTACAAGAGATATAATATCATTGTCATATATTGTGAACAACAATGGTCCGAGTCTTAATCATACATGTTTCGGAGAATGCTTCTCCATCTTCAGTGATATCAATTTACATCGACGAAAAGGTTCCAGATATATGAACTGAGTTCCTGCGTAGTATGATGTAGTCTAGATTTTAGTGCAACAAATAAATGCCTAACATTACATGTTTCAATTTACATTATACTGTACAAGTTTTAACAATATAAAATAATCATTGTGTGTGAGAAGAAAAGATAAAAGTATACAGTATTTACATAAAATATATTTCTTCACAATTCGAAGCACCGAATTACAAGGTGCATTCGCAACGTATCAAAAGGAAAGTATCACCTACTTTCAAGAAACGCTAAAGGGATGTTGGCATGTACGAAAATTATACAAAAATCTCGATTAAATTCTTTTTCGTGTTTTATGTCTGATTTTGATGCAGGTCAGTTTTGACTGTATAATTAAATCTTTTCCATGTAGCTTTTGCTATTACACTTTTGAAAGGACCGAGTTCTATCTGTCCTTATACCTTTTTTAACAATTTGCAACATTCAGTGCTTTTTTCCTTTAATAAGAAAATATTCCTTTCCGAACTTCTCTATAAGTTCGTTCTGAAAAGAATGCTTGATGCTCTTAATTTTCGACATGTTCCTCAGCAGTGTGAATTATAAAGCAGCTAAATTAACACTAACACATATGCATGTATAAATAATCAAATATATAACTGAAAATAAATAAAATTTATGTGTTTACTCACAGGATCTCAAGTATGTGTGGTGATTGCAAGGACCCACTCCAAGCAGAATTAGAAATGCGGTACCGGTAATGCAATTTTTTAGGAAACCAACTTTACTCTCACAGTGCCATCCCAACCCATGGGCCATGACGTCATGTATACTCCGTGCGTTCCAAACTTCAGTTTCTCGAATTGGTGACCCTAGGCCGCAGTCTGGATATGATATAGACTAAAATTTTCATGGTCATGATATCCTGTTTTATCAACGTTTAAAAGTTTCTATTTCTCAGGATCTGTTTCACTGTAAACTTCCAAGTCTCGTCTTCTATTACTTGACTGGATCACTGGCTGAGAAGTAACTGCCTACTGAAGGATGTACTGGAAGGAATGGTGAACGGGAAAAAGTTCGAGGCAGAAGAAGATATCAAATGATAGTCAACATTAAGACAACTCTATCGTAAGAGGAGATCAAGAAGTAGACTTTAAGAGGAAAGATTGAATAATGCTGGGTTTGCAGTGGAGAACCTTTCTTGGGCAGAAGACTAATAAAAAGCAGCTGAAATGAAATTTCTGAAATCAGTGAAAGAATGCTCTAAAATAGATAAAATAAAAAAGAAGAAATAAAGAAATAGTTAATTGAATATTACTTACAAATGGCTTTCAAGGAACCCGAAGGTTTATTGCCGCCCTCACATAAGCCCGCAATCGGTCCCTATCTTGTGCAAGATTAATACATTATTGAATATTACACTGTCAATAAAATCAGTGATGATGATGATGATGATAATAATAATAATAATAATAATAATAATAATAATAATAATAATAATAATAATAATAATAATGAGCATCCTAATTAAATGAAGCACGATCACTTAAAGTAACATTTAAAGTAAATCTAATTTGTATCTTAACCCCAAGTTCGAACTAAAACCCACGAGTATAATATGTTCATACATGCACAAGTACCTTTCAGCAATACACTCATTTCGCTGTCAACTCACTCACTGCACTGGAACTACGACACATTTCACTGATACTATCCTGACTTCACTAAAACTTCAAAAACATTTCACTGTTCAAATACTTTACACTAACACTATAAACTATAAAACTTCACTGACACAACACACTTAACACACTTCACACTTCACTGACACAACACACTTCTTCACTGATACAACTCTTCAAATAACAAAATATCAATTCAACTCTTTAAATAGTGTGTATAATATGAAGAGTCCACTGCAAGAATGATGGATGTCATTTGGAATACATTTTGCGGGAGAAGCGATTGAACCTTTGAAATGCTTAGCGCTCAAAGCTTAACTGTGATTTTCCGATCATTGCTGGACAATCAGAGTTAATGCCATATAACTCTCTATGTGTACACATATTCTATATGTTTTAAGCTATGCATTGACAGTCTTGGTTCATTTTCGACAAGAAAGTGACATCCATCATTCTTGCAGTGGACACTTCATATACTACCGTCTATTAATAAAGTCCTTAAGTCTTAAGGTAAAAGTGGGTAAAATAATACGAAACGCACGGTAGGACCGACTGCGTATCCATGACGTGGATGAGGGACAATATTTAGAGGTCTTCCCAGAGTTGCATACCAGCCACAATTCTTTCAAATCATTTATTTAATCCGGGAATACCTCTTGTCTGTAGATGCTATCGGCAGAAAGACGATTCATAGATGGACGAATACGAAGGGAATATTTTTCAGGTCCACCGAGAATATATCTGATGCTTGTAGACTACAAATCTACAGCTTGTATCCTGTTGTTTTTTTTTTCTTAGTCAGCTGCCGAGGAAAGAAAATGTAGGCACAAATGTAATTTGTGAGCGAACAGAATTTGGAGTCACCCTACAAATTAAGTCCGAGAAATCCGTCTTTATTAAGCAAACTATCCATCACTCGCAGGCATGCAGCGCTGTGTTCACATGGAAACCGATTCTTACAAAACTGTTTAATAAAATTACCATGCACGTGTAAAATACTTAAGAGGGTGGGAGAGCCCTCAAAATCTTCTAACGTATAATTATTTAAAACATTTGATGAATGCATACCGAGTTTACAAGCTTGTTAAAGCTAGAATTATGTCAAATTTGATCACCGTTTGCATTGATTGATAATTTAGAGCAGTTATACGGACCTAATCATGCAAAGGTGCTGTCAGGCAGCTCACCGGGTTTTTTTTCTATACTAGACCAGAGGCTGTCCGCGTTTAGGATTGAGAGGCTATGACGTCAAATGTACAGGCCTCATAGTTTCCAGTGGTTGCCCGTTATAGCCTACACAGTGGGACTTGTATGTATGTATGTATTTATTCACACTGCAATGGGTATATACCCGGTGGCAATGGTAACTAATTACACTCAATAATGACAATAATAAACACAATTAATAAAAAATACAATTAATAATTAATACTACGAATAATTATTAATAATAATAACAATAATAATAATAACAATAATAACAGGGAACATCCTAAATTAAAAGCACGATCACTTAAAATAACATTTAAAGTAAATCTAATTTCTATCTTAAACCTAAGTTCGAACTAAAACCCACGAGTATGATATGTTCATATCTGCACAAGTACCTTTCAGCACTACACTCATTTCGCTGTCAACTCACTCACTGCACTGGAACTACGACACATTTCACTGATTCTATCCTGATTTCACTAACACTTCAAAAACATTTCACTGTTCAAATACTTTGCACTGCCACTATAAACTATAAAGCTTCATTGACAGGAATACGTTTCACTTACAGAACACACTTCACTGACACAACAATCGCCCGAAGGAAGGACCGACCACGAGGGGCCGTGGGTTTGATCTCTAACATTTGTCATCTTGATATATTTCAGTTTCATTTATCTATGTGCTCAGTTCTATATTTGGCGTCTGTGTGAATCTAGTTCGATTAATTAAAATGTGTCTCAGTGAAACGTACAGCAGAGTCTATATAGGTCAGTTTCTGTCAGATGCTTTTCCAATTCACTGCGGGCTAAAGCAAGGAGATGCACTATCACCTTTACTTTTTAACTTAGCTCTAGAATATGCCATTAGGAAAGTCCAGGATAACAGAGAGGGGGTTTGGAACTGAACGGGTTACATCAGCTGCTTGTCTATGCGGATAACGTGAATATGTTAGGAGAAAATCCACAAACTATTAGAGAAAACACGGGAATTTCACTTGAAGCAAGTAAACAGATAGGTTTGGAAATAAATCCCGAAAAGACAAAGTAAATGATTATGTCTCGTCATCGGAATATTGTACGAAAATGAAATATATACATTGAAAATTTATCGTTTGAAGAGGTGGAAAAGTTCAGATATCTTGGAGCAACAGTAACAAATATAAATGATACTCGGGAGAAAATTAAACGTAAAATAAATGTGGGAAATGCCTATTATTATTCCGTTGAGAAGATTTTGTCATCAAGTCAGCTGTCAAAAAATCTGAAAGTAAGAATTTATAAAACAGTTATATTACCGGTCGTTCTGTATGGTTGTGAAACTTGGATTCTCACTTTGAGAGAGGAACAGAGATTAAGGGTGTTTGAGATTAAGGTTCTTAGGAAAATATTTGGGGCTAAGAGGGATGAAGTTAGAGGAGAATGGAGGAAGTTACACAGAACTGTACGCATTGTATTCTTCACCTGAGATAATTAGGAACATTAAATCCAGACGTTTGAGATGGGCAGGGCATGTAGCACGTATGGGCGAATACAGAAATGCATATAGAGTGTTAGTTGGGAGGCCGGAGGGATAAAGTCCTTAGGTGAGGCCGAGACGTAGTCCTCAGATAATTAAGCGGCTATGAACCTCCGGGTTCCTTAAAAGGCATTTGTAAGTAGGCCTAAGTAAGTGGTCATAATGAGTTGCAGCGAAGTTAGTAGTAGCGGCAGTAGTGATGGTAGTTGTAATAGCAGTGGTAGTAGTAGTAGAAATAGCAACAGTAATAGAGGTAATAGTAATGAATAGGCCTACCAGGGGTATCTCCTTGAGGGTAAAGGTGGTGGGCACGTAGAACTGAATCTCTGTCATTAATACCGATTCTCTGTACAGGTAGGATACATTTTAAAAGATATAAGGTGACAAAATAATAAATAATGAAAAGCAAAGGTGACAAAAGAGGAGAATAATGAAAATATAAGGAGACAACAGAGGAGAATAATGAAAATATAAAGTGACAAGAGAGGAGAATAATGAAAATATAAGGTGACAAAATAATAAATAATGAAAAGCAAAGGTGACAAAAGAGGAGAATAATGAAAATATAAGGTGACAACAGAAGAGAATGATGAAAATATAAGGTGACAAAATAATAAATAATGAAAAGCAAAGGTGACAGAACAGGAGAATAATGAAAATATAAGGTGACAACAGACGAGAATGATGAAAATATAAGGTGACAACAGAGGAGAATAATGAAAATATAAGGTGACAAAAGAGGAGAATAATGAAAATATAAGGAGACAAAAGAGGAGAATAATGGAAATATAAGGAGACAAAAGAGGAGAATAATGGAAATATAAGGAGACAAAAGAGGAGAATAATGAAAATATAAGGTGACAAAAGAGGAGAATAATGGAAATATAAGGAGACAAAAGAGGAGAATAATGAAAATATAAGGTGACAAAAGAGGAGAATAATGAAAATATAAGGTATAAAAGAGGAGAATAATGAAAATATAAGGTACAAAAGAGGAGTATAATGAAAATATAAGGTGACAAAAGAGGAGAATAATGGAAATATAAGGAGACAAAAGAGGAGAATAATGAAAATATAAGGTGACAAAAGAGGAGAATAATGAAAATATAAGGTACAAAAGAGGAGAATAATGAAAATATAAGGTACAAAAGAGGAGTATAATGAAAATATAAGGTGACAAAAGAGGAGAATAATGAAAATTTACGGTGCCAAAAGAGGAGAATAATGAAAATATAAGGTACAAAAGAGGAGAATAATGCAAATATAAGGTGACAAAAGAGGGGAATAATGAAAATTTACGGTGCCAAAAGAGGAGATTAATGAAAATATAAGGTACAAAAGAGGAGAATAATGAAAATTTACGGTGCCAAAATAGGAGATTAATGAAAATATAAGGTACAGAAGAGGAGAATAATGAAAATATAAGGTGACAAGAGGGGAATAATGAAAATATAAGGTGACAAAAGAGGAGAATAATGAAAATATAATGTGATAAAAGAGGAGAATAATGAAAATATAAGGTGATAAAAGAGGAGAATAATGAAAATATAAGGTGATAAAAGAGGAGAATAATGAAAATATAAAGTGACAAAAGAGGAGAATAATGAAAATATAAGGAGACAAAAGAGGAGAATAATGAAAAGCAAAGGTGACAAAAGAGGAGAATAATTAAAATATAAGGTGATAAAAGGGGAGAATAATGAAAATATAAGGTGATAAAAGAGGAGAATAATGAAAATATGAGGTGATAAAAGAGGAGAATAATGAAAATATAAAGTGACAAAAGAGGAGAATAATGAAAATATAAGGTGACAAAAGAGGAGAATAATGAAAATATAAGGAGACAAAAGAGGAGAATAATGAAAATTTGAGGTGACAAAAGAGGAGAATAATTAAAATATAAGGTGATAAAAGGGGAGAATAATGAAAATATAAGGTGATAAAAGAGGAGAATAATGAAAATATGAGGTGATAAAAGAGGAGAATAATGAAAATATAAAGTGACAAAAGAGGAGAATAATGAAAATATAAGGTGACAAAAGAGGAGAATAATGAAAATATAAGGAGACAAAAGAGGAGAATAATGAAAATTTGAGGTGACAAAAGAGGAGAATAATTAAAATATAAGGTACAAAAGAGGAGTATAATGAAAATATAAGGTGACAAAAGAGGGGAATAATGAAAATTTAAGGTGACAAAAGAGGAGAATAATGAAAATTTAAGGTACAAAAGAAGGGAATGATGGCAGGTGAGAAAAGATTACTGTGAGAAGGGTAGGTGAAGAGGAAAACAATAGAGAAGGAAAAGCGACAACAGAGAAGAAAATAGGCCGCAATTCAGTAGACAAAAATTCCGTTAAATTCACCCATGAAAAGCTGGTGTGTAAAATGTGAAGAAAAAAGAGAAGCATGTTGACTGAACAATACAGCTGGGGCAGACAATAGGAATGCGCACGCTATATCTGAGAGCAGCCACCTCCCACATCTAATACAAGACGAGCGAAACAATCAACTATTTTACTAGCCCCAAAAACAATTTTGAGCTGGAAAGCTGCAATCATGCGGTTGCCCGGCTTCCTCCTTTCTACGACCTTCTTGGTGAATGCTATTACGAGCATCGGTAGCCAACAGGAAGCGCTGTTATTAAATCTCGGCCGTTGATGCAATTACAAAACAAAACAACACCCAGCTCGCTTCGCCTTAAATATCCCTACAATTTTCCCGATGAGAGGTACATTTAACGTGTCTACCTCACTGGAAAAATCGATGGATTATTTTTTAGTCTCTAATACACTGCAATGAGAGTCTCGGTTTCAATTCTCTGAAAGAAGACAGTGTACTAACTTCGGTCCCAGATGTGAACCAGTAAAGCTGAGTGGAAACTTGAAAAGCAAAAGCGGTGGTACAGACAGGGTTGCCAGATTGGGCTACAAGTAGCGAATTGAGCTATTTGAAATTTGAATTGGCTACTGATTTTTACCATTGGGCTACTTGTGACTTTTTGGGCTACTCAAAAATTTTCGGGGCTATTTTTGGGCTATTTTTTCTGATTTGAATTTGTGGAAAATTAGTAATAATAGTTGTAGTAACAGTCTTTCTCTCCGTGAAAAAAACTGTTACAGTGTATCTAGCCTTATTTCACCACCAGCTTAACCGCGAGAAACGAAGTATCTATGCAAAGTATAGCCACAGTCTACTATATACAGTCGCGAAGCTTGAGGTGTTTTTTTGCAAATCTCGTGATAAAGCGCTCCAAGCGGTTAGCAACTAGAAACAATAGACTGTCCATAGTCGACTTTGGACTGTGTCGTATTTCTATCGAGTGCTAGCTCGTTGCGTATTTCACATTGATGCTTGTGAAATGTTCGTTATTGGTTATAATGAAAATGTTAATGGCTAAAATATAATAATTGGAATAATAATATGGGACAAGGAGGAGACGTTTGTAGTGCTATAAATTGTAGCAACAGTAAGAGAAAGAGGCCAGAGTTATCCTTTTTCCGATTTCCGAAAGATTCAGAAAGGTTCCTGGGTTTCCACAAGAATGCTATACAGAAACAAAACTGTTAATTTGAAGTTCTTTGTGACTGTCAGAATACATTATATCCTTAAATTTCACAATGAAACGTTTCACTCTAACCGAAAGGACATTAGATACCGGTTAAAGTTCTGTCACTTAGGCTGCTAAATTTCCAGAGAAATAAAGGTTAGGTCTACTTTTTTTTTCAGAGGATATATTTTTAATTGTAGTTATTAATTTTGTTATTATTTTTATGTGTTATTTAGTAAAGACGTAGAAAAATTAAGTTTGTTTTAATGAAATTTATTGATCACGTTTTATTTTCAATTCTGGTGGGATTATTATTGCTTAGGCCTACCTTTTCCTTCAAAGGATATGTTTTTAATTATAGCTGTTAATTTTGTTGTTATTTTTATTTGTTGCTTTACTAGAGACGTAGAAAAAGTCTGTTACAATAAAATTTATTGATCACGTTTTATTTCCAATTCTGGTGTGATTATTATTGCTTAACCTCATCCCACTTTGTTAACTACGTAAGCCTACACTACAAGTACCGGTACACGTAAGTTACTCCATTAATTCATATTTCCATTATTATTGTTGTAAAGAGAAATGCAAATTAATATTTACTGGTTTCATAGTTATTATCGCTATAATCTTGAGTGAGTGAAGCTATTATAGTAAATTTCAGTTCGTTTTGAACAAACAAAAATAATATTAACTTATTTCTTGCAGGTATCTTCGAGTTTATGGTGGAATTTAATATACTTCATTAAAATAATAAATTAACTTTATGCATTTAATATTTCAATAATGGAAGGAAGGTGTTAATTTTTCCAAAAGAACACAACGAAAGTGTAACATATTTTGTCGGCTGCTAGGAGAAAGATCTGCGATGATGAGGCGATAGTAGCGATCCTAGTGGTGGGCAACTACCCATGTTTGCATTTTTACTACATATTGAGCTTCGCGACTGTATATAGTAGACTGTGGTATAGCACAATGTCACATGACCAAGCCAATGTAAGGGGATTTATTTGTTTCACCATCACCAGTATCAGCAGAAATGCAGTGGCGCAGTACAGTCTGCAAGTAGATAATAATCAGGTGCCGTTTTTCCTTCACTTCAAGGGTTAATATTTTTGTGAATGCCGATGTAGTTTATTACAATAATCTTAAATTAGGAACTAGCGTCTGTTGTAAAAGTGATATACAGTTTTTAAATTATATTGGGGAATTGCTCTTTCGACTTTTTTTTGTAGCTTAATTATAATGTAGGCTAATTATTTTATGCTCGACCATGCCGAAATGTAGTAATTATACACCTGGTAGCAGTCCTTTAATGCATGTCATTAAAGTACACCTACTCATTAAAGTACAGGTGTTCAGCCAATGACAACTCAGCTTACAGGTGTGCAGCCAATGACAAGTCAGCTTTGTACCGTTATAAAACCGCAAGTAACGATTATTCTCGGATATGCAATCGAAAGAGAATTAGCGAAAAGTCACGGAGGCTGGAAATCCAATACTGTCGCAGAAGGTTATGTTCTGTTTCTCGTATAATAATTAGCGTTAATTGTAAATAATATTCAAATAAATTCAATTTGTCATCGCGTTTTTCAATTCTAAATCAATTTTCAGGTAATGTTCATCTTATTCTGTGCCAAGGTCAATGAAATTCGGCCTCGGAAAAAATCAATACTTTCGTGTCTGCGCACATCTCACAATTCAGGTCAGTTCGCACATAACCATAATTTTGAATACTTTCAAGTTAGAAATATGGTCGAGCATAAAAAGTCGTATGAAACTTGCCTATAATGGTAATTATGACGCTCTTATGAAAATTATGAAACGAGCTTGCGCTCGTTTCATAAACAATCATACTTGCGTCATACTTACTCGTTGCGTAATGTACTATTATTGAGAATCCGATAGTGAAATAATTTTAAAGAACTCTGTCTGTTATACAAGTGATATACAGTAACATTTTAAAATTGTGACAAAGAATAACTTTTCATACATTTATTTTGTTTTGTAATCATACTGAAAATGGAAATATTTGTTATTTCGTTGTGTAATTACTGAAAATGGGAAAGTAGGAGAACTATAGGCCTACTAAAACGTTTAATAGCCAATGGTTAAATGATACTTCATTCTCAAACTGGCTTCAGGATGTGAAAGATGACAGCAATGAAGCAGATTATAAAGTTTATTAAGTTCAAATTAGGGTTCATAAGGGAGACTTGAAAAAACATTCCGATTCAGTTAAACATATTTATATATTCCGCGAAATTAAATTTGCCATTTATATTGGGCTACTTTTTCTGAATGTTGGCCAATTTTTCAGCCAGCTTTCGCTATTTTTAGTAAGTAATGCTTTACGGCCTTACTACCTGCAATTTAGACAATGTAAGTCATACATGCAGGAGCGCATATTTAAATGACTTTATGGCCATATTCAACCTCAGTTTGTGACAACTGCTAACAGTTAATACATCACATATTCATTATATATGAGGTCTCGCCTACCTCATTGAATATTACACGACTACTATGAAGTAGCCAATGTCTATTATCACCATTTAATTCGAGAAAAATTCGTTCCGGCAGCGGGAATCGAACCCGGCATTACGAGAGGAGTTCGGCCGGCACCGTGGATCGTGTCCCGACATAGCTCAGTTGGAAAGGGCACTGAGCACGTAGAGCTCAGAGGCCCCGGGTTCGATTCCCGGTGCCGGAACGAATTTTTCTCGAATTAAATGGTGATAATACACATTGGCTTCTTCAAAGTAGTCGTGTAATATTCAATGAGGTGGGCGAGACCTCATATATAATGAATATACGATGTTAAGCTGTGGAAAATGATTTCAAAGTTTTGCATGTAAGACGCTGAAAAATGGCAGAAAATTGTTAAGAACGGCGGATAATTATGTAAGACACAATGCTTCTTTGTGAACTGTAAAGCTACATATGATAATGATTATTATTATTTAATAGGCTTTAAAATCGAATTATTTACGTGAAAAAAAAAAAAAAGTTGACTAGAGATAAATTATATGGAACTGACACCAAAATTCTCTTTCGTGGTTTCATATTACTATGAAAACGATACATGCTTTTAGGCAGCATGGAGGTACCTGCATAAAAGTTGAGACTTTAATTCAAAACATGAGCATATTAGTTTCATTGTAAGGAGTCATACACAATATGGTCCGCTCTTGCACTGAGGTATAGAAATTGCATCGATGATAATAGAGCAGCTTTAACAGACACAAGCAATAAAACTTGACTATCATAGAGTTTCCAATTACATCCGCACACCGCTCTGTGCCGCACCTGTGTAAAAACTGAGAGCAAATAATTGAGCAATCTGCTCAACTGCTGCGAACCTAAAGCATACAAAATAAATTATGAAATGAATTGTGTACTATTGCATGAAATGAATAAGGAATTGTTGTTGTTATTATTATTATATTGTTATTATTATTATTATTATTATTATTATTATTATTATTATTATTATTGTTGTATGTATGTAGTATTTATTCACACTGGAATGGGTAAATACCCGGTGGCAGTGGTAACTAATTACACTCAATAATGACAATTAATAATAAACATACAATTAATAATTACAATTAATAATAAAATCTACAAAAGTCTCGCACGACCAATTTTGGGTTATGGCAGTGAAGCATGGACACTAAGAAAATGCGACGAAAGACGGCTAACAACTGCCGAAATGAGATTCATGCGAAAAACTGCTGGATACTCTCTTGTCGATCATCATCGGAACGTAGATATTCTGAAGGAATTAAAAATTGACTCTATTGTCCATTATTTACAGCAATACAGGCTTCAGTGGCAGACACATGTCAAGAGGATGGATCGCTCTAGATGGCCCAGGCAGATTTTGTCGTATGTTCCAAGAGGTCGAAGAAATTTAGGAAGACCTAGGAAACGCTGGCAAGAGACCGTAACAGATCCACTGGGGTCTAACACTTGAAGGCTGATGATGATGATGATTAATAATAATAATAATAATAATAATAATAATAATAATAATAATAATAATAATAATAATATAAAATTAACAAGGAGCATCCTAAATTAAATGAAGCACAATCACTTAAAATAACATATTTTAAAGCAAATCTAATTTGTATCTTAACCCTAAGTTCGAACTAAAATCCACGAGTATGACATGTTCATACATTCACAGCTCCACACTCATTTCGCTGTCAACTCACTCACTGCACTGGTACTACGACACATCTCACTGATACTCTCCTGATACTTTGATCTACCACTAGAAACTATAAAACTTCACTGACACAAACACACTTCAGTTACACAACACACTTCACTGACAAAACACACTTCTTCACTGATACAACACTTCAAATAACGAAACATCAATTACTACCTTTAAAAAGTGTGTATAATATACTACCGTCTATTAGTAAAGTCCTTAAGCCTATTTTAAATACATTTTAGTTATTGGTAAAGCCTTTAGGACACATAGGCAGAACAGATAAGACAGTACATGGCACACAAAAGAAGGGACATAACAACACAGGCTAGGACACACAGACAGATCAAATAGGACAGGACATGGCACGCAGACATGACAGAGAGAAGGTGACAGAATAAAACAGGACAGGACACAGATAGAACAGATAAGACAGGACAGGGCACACAACAAAAAGACAGGGCACACAGACAGCATAGGAAAGACAGAAAAAGACAGGAAACACAGAATAGGACAGACAAGGCAGGAATTACAGAACAGACAGGACACACAAAACAGGACAGACAGGGCGCACAGGACCAGCCATGACAGACAAAACAGGACAGACAGGACGAACAGAACAGGAAGACAGGACACACATAACAGGACAGACAGGACACACATAACAGGACAGATAGGACACACATAACAGGACAGACAGGACACACATAACAGGACAGACAGGACACACATAACAGGACAGACAGGACACACATAACAGAACAGACAGGACACACATAACAGGACAGACAGGACACACATAACAGGACAGGAGACAGGACACACATAACAGGACAGACAGGACACACATAACAGGACAGACAGGAGACACATAACAGGGCAGACAGGACACACATAACAGGGCAGACAGGACACACATAACAGGACAGACAGGACACACATAACAGGACAGACAGGACACACATAACAGGACAGATAGGACGAACAGGACAGGAGACAGGACACACATAACAGAACAGACATGACGCACAGAATAGGTCACACAGGACGCACAGAACAGGACAGAGAGGACACACAGGACGCACAGAACAGACAGATAGGAAACACGGGACAGGAAACACAAAGCAAGGCGCACAGAACAGGACAGACAGAACAGGACAGAAAACACAGAACAGGACAGGACAGGACAGGAAATAGGACAGGGCATGACACACAGGAGAGGACAGGGACAGAACAAAAGGACAGGGCACACAGACAGCAAAGGACAGACAGGACAGGACACACAGAAAAGGACAGACAGACAGGTAGGTATATAGATAAGACGTAGGAAGGGATATGAAATACAGTGTACTGTTAGCCATGGATAGCAGACATCCTAGATGACAAAGCAGGGTTCGAATCACGACGATACAGAATAAAATTTGCGTCCCACAAATTCTGTAGTTGGAATGAAACGTCCACAGTGGCTGTGGTCGGTACAGTAAGCAGCTTTGTTATTGTGGTCGCACCGGTATAAGAGAGTTCTTTTTTACAGAGTTCCAACTTTATTAATGTTTGCGTCAGCCGTGGCTCGCTTGTTAAGAGATATCGATAATGCATCTCTTGCTGGGAGGAAGTGTTTGCTGCTAAGTGAACACCAGTTAATGAGTAGTCATCTCTGTATTCTCACGATGCGAGATGGGATATCTTGCTTGCATTTTATTACGCCAGCCTCAGATTTCGTACAAGATACTCAACCAGCGCTCACAAAGAATCTTCCTGATGTCTGAATTATAACCCACAGTTGAAAGCATCCATGTCAGTTTTGCACTGTAACAGACGCATATGAAAGATGCCTTAAAAGAATGTATTGTGTGTATGTGTGTATGTGTGTGTGTGTGTTCCCGCGTGTGGTGGAGGCGGACCAACGCCCTTCTGTATAGTATTATACACCGTTCTGGCAGATCCATTATTCACACAACTCCCAGGAAAATAATTGAAATACATAAAAAACTCTACAAGTGGCTTTTAATATTCCGCGAAATGACTGTTCCCTTAACGGTCACCAGATAATATAGTTCCCGAATACCGGCAAGAACGCTACTGAGGCATGATCATCCCTCGGTATCAGTTAGGTACGCCGCAAGATGCCACTCATCTAGCAGCAGGAATACATCCTCCGAATGTCAAAGGATATCATCCACAGAACGTCTTAAGGCCCTTTCACAATGAAAATTAAACATAACCGTAACATAAACACAGAAGTTTGCGGCCAGGTTATCAAATGGGATCATTCACAATGATTCACATAAACACTGAAGGCCCATTCACAATGGAAATTAAACATAACCGTAACATAAACACAGAAGTTTGCACCCAGGCTACCAAATGGGATCATTCACAATTATTCACATAAGCATTGACATAAACATTACCGTAAGACGTTAACATGAAAGTTTGCAAACTTCAAACTTTCATGCTTATGCTTACGTGATTTGCAAACAGAACACAATCGTGGAGCGCTGAAGTATACGACAGAATATGAGGAAATGGCGTCGTTGTTATGTTTCCATGGCTACCAAGTATGTTTGCGGTTATGTTTATGTTCCCATCGTGAATGATGGTGATTTTACAGTAACGTTTATATTAAGTTAACGCTTACGTTATGTTTAATTTTCATTGTGAATGAGCCTTGACATTAACATTTCCGCTAGACGTTAACATGAAAGTTTGCGAACTCCAAACGTTCATGCTTATGCTTACGTGATTTGCAAACAGTACACAATCGTGGAGCGCTGAAGTAAACGACAGAATATGAGCAAATGGCGTCGTTGTTATGTTTCCATGGCTACCAAGTAGCTTTGCGGTTATGTTTATGTCCCCATCACGAATGATGTGATTTTACTATAACGTTTACATTCTTAAGTTAATGCTTACGTTATGTTTAATTTTCATTGTGGATGAGCCTTTAGTCTGGCAACGGGGTACGTCGTAAAAGTTTCGGAGGGAGGGGGGCTGATCACCTCTATTCGGCCTCACTGAAGCTCGTGTAACTTGTCCTGAAATCATATTTTTTATAGAATGAAATGAAATGTAGAAAAGTGTATGTTGAAATAGTGTTAGTGGAATGACGTTTGCGAACCTTCTTCGTAGAATAATGAGCCAGTACTTAAGTACTGAAGTATAGGAGGGATCAAACGCGTATCAGTTAAATTGGGAGAATATCCTCAAATTCATATTTGAGTAGTAAATGAAAATGAAGAATGGGACGAAAAGTATAATTTTGAATTTGACAATTTGTATTCTGATTCAGATTGAGGCGGGCATAAAATGTAGACACATGGAAGAACAGGAGGAAATTAGACTAGTAGCACGAAGAGAAAAATATAAAAAAGAGGAATTAAAAGATGGGAAGAAAAATAAGAGAAAAGGGAAAAAATAATAAATAAAACGAAGGAGGTAAGGAGATTAGGGAACTGTAAAAACGAAGAGAAGGACACGGGGAAAAAAAGAGAAGACGAGAAAGGAAAAAAAAAGTAGTAAAGGAAGGAAATATGAAGGAAATGAGGGAAAACACGAGACGAAGACGAAAAAGAAAAAAATTGTAGTAAAAAGGGAAAAGGGAAGAAAAATAAGGAAGAAATGATATAATAAAAGCAAAAATGAATAAGGAGGAAAAAGAAAAGGTGGAAAGTAAGGGAGAAAAGTATGAGGAGAAAAAGGATAGAAAATGGATGAGAAGATAAAAAGAAAAGGGGAAAAAGAAAGTGAAAGATAAAGAAAAAGAAGAAAAGAAAAATAATGAAGGAAAGAAAGAAAAGTAAGAGAAGAATAAGGAGGAAAACGAGGGATTAAAATTAAGAAGGACATTTGAAAAAAAATGTAGGGGAGGTGAGAGAGAAAATATGAAAAAAAGAAAGATGAAGAGGAGAGGAAGAAAAGAAGAAAAAGAAGCAGAAATGAGGAAGAAAGGAGAAACGGAAGTGAAGACGAGGAAGAAAAGAGGAAAGGAAGCGAAGGTGAGAAAAAAGACGAAAAGAAAGCGGAGATGGGGGAAAATGGAAAAAGAAAGCAAAAAGACCTAGAAAAGAGGAAAGGAAGCGAAGATGAGGAAGAAAAGAGGAAAGGAAGCGAAGGCGAAAAAAATACGAAAAGAAAGCAGAGATGAGGAAGAAAATGAAAAAGGAAGCGGAAACGACATAGAAAAGAGGAAAGGAAGCGAAAATGAGGAAAACGTGAAAAAGGAAATTAAGATAAGAAAGGAAGAGAAGGTGATAAAAAGACGAAAAAACGGAGAGGGGAAGAAAATGGATAAAGGAATCAAAAACAACCTAGAAAAGAGGACAGGAAAGCGGAAAGGAAGCAAAGGCGAGAAAAAAGACGGAAAAAGCGGAGATGGTGAAGAAAGTGAAAAAAAGGAAGCAAAAACAACCTAGAAAAGAGGGAAGAGGGAAGGAAGCGAAGGTGAAAAAAGACGAAAAAAGAAGCGGAGATGAGGAAGAAAATGGAAAAGGGAATCAAAATACGACCTAGAAAAGAAAAGAAAAAAGGAAAGGAAGCGAAGGTGAGAAAAAAAACGAAAAAGCGGAAATGGGGAAGAAAATGAAAAAAAAAAGGAAGCTAAAACTACCCAGAAAATAAGAAAGGAAGCAAAGATGAGAAAAAAGGCGATAAAAAAGCGGAAATGGGGAAGGATATGGAAAAAGGAATAAAACAACGATCTAGAAAAGAGGAAAGGAAGCGAAGGTGAGAAAAAGAAAAGCGGATATGAGGAAGAAAATGAAAAAGGGAAGCAAAAATGACCAAGAAAAGAGGAAAGGATCCGAAGATGAGAAAGGAAAAGGAAAACGCGGCAAACGTGAAGAAAAAAAGGCGAAAAGAAAGCCAAGATGAGGAAGAAAAAGGGAAAAAGAAGCTAAAGTGAGAAAAAGGCGAAAAGGAAGTGGAGATGGGGAACAAAGGGAGAAAAGCGAAAATGAGTAGAAAAAGGAGAAAAGGATGCGAAGGTGAGGGAAAAAAAGGCGAAAAGCGGAGATGGGGAACAGAAGGGGAAAAGGTAGCAAAGATTAGGAAGAAATGATGAAAAAGAAGCGAAGATGAGGAAGAAAAGAGAAAAATGAGGAGGTAAGAATTTTTAACGATTTCTTTGCCCATGTGTCCAGACCACCCAGTTCTCCCAATATTTGGCAGACAATATTGGGCTGCACATATGATATGGATAATAGGCCTATTATAATTATTGTGAGCTTCTCAACCTTAAATCCGGAATTCGTCAATATATTATTAAAATTCAGTTTCTTTTGTACATATTATTATCCAGAATGTCACGTTAGCGTTTCTTAGAAGCTATATTCACTGTCTCTTCTATTTAGAATCATGCATACTTCTACTCCGAATTATCTGTTATCGCGCTTTCAATTTCTTACAGCTCTTCGAAACCGACATCAAGCACTTCTTTCTATCCCTTATCATAGAACTTTATACTCATCTTCCTATACTGTAGAAATACCTCGCCTCTGGAATTCGTTACCTAATGACGTCAGGGACTGCCGGACTTTATCACAATTTAAAATTTAAATTGGAAAATTTTGTCTTAGTTAATGTTTTTAGATATTGCTATAAGTATTGATTTGTGTTTTTTTCTATTTCTTTTTTAATCTAGATTAAAATTCCAAGTTTCTTGTTTATGTTAGTTAATTAGTTAGGATACAATTAATTAATCATTTAAAGTTTGTGTGACTGCAACCTGTGTATATTTTTGTGTGGTTTTACTTTGTTTATAGTGTTTTTTTTTCTCTCTCTCTTTATTTCTTGTGTAGCTTTACTTTGTATACAGGGTGTAACAACTTTAATGTTTAGAATTTCAGGAACATGTTCCCTGACACGTTCTACGTTGATTAAACCTAACATACCAATATCCGAAATTGAGAGGTTACAGAGATAACAGAGCTGGAAAAAATAGAACTTCTTGCAGCTCCAAGCATTATACTGTTTATACAAGTTCTATTTTATGGCATTACTAAGTAGAGATACATAAGAAACATTTGAAAAGCAGTGAATGAAGGAAATTTTACTTTTAAGAGAAATTAAATTAAAATTGTTTAGGTTGCTAAGGAAGCGAAACAGACAACAGTTTAAAATAACAGTTGTGAGAAAAATAAACCGTATTGTGACTAGTATTTTTATTGAGTTTCGACCATTAAAACACGCCTTTTGTGCACACACATCAGGAATACGCCGACATAGTTCATATGTATTGACTGTGTGAAGACAATGCAACAGCAGCTGTTTTGGCATATCAAGCACGGTTTCCAAATCGTAGGATTCCTAGTGCACAGGTATTTTCACGTGCCTATTGGCAAATTTCAAGAAGTACAGTGTTTGGAATCTTAAGGACATTTTTTTCAACTTTGCACTGCTTCTTTCATACTCACAAGTAGTTGATATTAAAATGTAATATGGTAATAATAAAAATAATGACATAGACATGTCACTTTCGGAAATTGGTGTTACTTCTTTCAGTATTCAGTGATAAAATTAAACTAAAAAAATTTAACTTTGAGGTACAAATAATCCAAACCTATAGAACTCTGGATATAGGTATGTTAGGTTTAATCGATGTAGAACGTGTCAGGGAACATGTTCCAGAAATTCTAAACATTAAAGTTGTTACACTCTGTATAGTGTATTTTTTCTGTTTATTTCTATTATTGTATTTGTATTCCTGATGTTGTGGAAGAGAAGGCCTGATGGCCTTAAGGGAACGCATATCGTCCCTCCTCTGGCAAACTAGCGAAAGTGAAAATAAGCGCCCCTAAGTACTAAGTACAATATAGACCTTAAGTGCAGGGGCGCTTATTTTCACTTTCGCTAGTTTGCCAGAGGAGGGACGATATGTGAAATTACTAAATCTTACAGTTTTCATTTTTTTTCTCAAAGACCAAGGACACTAGAATAAAATTATGTGACACGTTTCCTTATTAAGATGAAATAAAAGGCAGGAATTTTTTCAACGTGATTTTCTTTAATTTAATTAATTAATATATGAATAGTTCCACACGTCGAAAATGAAAGAAAATCACGTTGAAAAAAATTCCTGCCATTTATTTCATCTTAATAAGGAAACGTGTCACATAATTTTATTCTAGTGTCCTTGGTCTTTGAGAAAAAAAAATGAAAACTGTAAGATTTAGTAATTTTACCTATGCATTCCCTTAACTACACCAGAATAAATACATAAGTAAATAAATAAATAAATAAATAAACAAATAAATAAATAAAATCAGCAAACATTGTTGTTATTGCCCCATTTGACTCGCTTGCTAATGTGTGTTATAAAAATGTAACACGTTACTGTGTAAATACGTGACAACGTGTGTTTTACTTTATACGAAAATAAAATGATATTCTTGAAATAGAAAAAAAAGTGTTAAGTAGATAAGATATGTAGATCTAATTAGAAATTACATAGAATGCCGGGCCACAATAATAATAATAGGAACTTATTCGGAAATCGAAATCTCACTCGGAAGGAGCACTAATTTAATTGGCAGCTTGTAGAGCAACACGACGTGTGTTCCGAGAGTGCACACATTAATCGGCGTCGGGGTGTAAGACTACCCATCAGGCACCTGCCCTCGCATGTCAGCCCTGGACGTCTCCATTTTTCAAAGCTGCCAACCACTCCGATTCTTGGAAAAGCTCAGCACTGCCTCCTGGGGTCCAAATTGGGATTCATCAGACACCGTGCTCCAAATACTGTCCACTGCCTACCGCTTTACATATAAACAGTGTAACAGGAATTATTGCAGTCCACCGTTTCTTTTGCACCACGAAAAAAAAATATAGGTAAACAACTTACTTACTTACTGGCTTTTAAGGAACCCGGAAATTCATTGCCGCCCTCACATAAGCCCCTCATTGGTCCCTATCCTGAGCAAGATTAATCCATTCTCTATCATCATATCCCACCTCTCTCAAATCCATTTTAATATTATCTTTCCCATCTACGTCTCGGCCTCCCTAAACGTCTTTTTCCCCTCCGGCCTCCCAACTAACACCCTATATGCATTTCTGGATTCGCCCATACGTGCTACATGCCCTGCCCATCTCAAACATCTGGATTTAATGTTCCTAATTATGTCAGGTGAAGAATACAACGCGTGCAGTTCTGGGTTGTGTAACTTTCTCCATTCTCCTGTAACTTCATCCCTCTTAGCCCCAAATATTTTCCTAAGCACCTTATTCTCAAACACCCTTAACCTATGTTCCTCTCTCAAAGTGAGAGTCCAAGTTTCACAACCATAAAAAACAACCGGTAATATAACTATTTTATAAATTCTAACTTTCAGATTTTTTGACAGCAGACTGGATGATAAAAGCTTCTCAACCGAATAATAACAGGCATTTCCCATATTTATTCTGTGTTTAATTTCCTCCCGAGTATCATTTATATTTGTTACTGTTGCTCCCAGGTATTTGAACTTCTCCACCTCTTCAAAAGATAAATTTACAATTTTTATATTTCCATTTCGTACAATATTCTCGTCACGAGACATAATCATATACTTTGTCTTTTCGGGATTTACTTCCAAACCTATCTCTTTACTTGCTTCAAGTAAAATTCCCGTGTTTTCCCTAATCGTTTGTAGATTTTCTCCTAACATATTCACGTCATCCGCATAGACAAGCAGCTGATGTAACCCGTTCAATTCCAAACCCTCTATGTTATCCTGGACTTTCCTAATGGCATACTCTAGAGCAAAGTTAAAAAGTAAAGGTGATAGTGCATCTCCTTGCTTTAGCCCAAAGTGAATTGGAAACGCATCTGACAGAAACTGACCTATACGAACTCTGCTGTACGTTTCACTGAGACACATTGAGTCACTTCACTTCACTTCACTTCACTTCACTTCACTTCACTTTACTGTTTTATGTTCTACTGTTACTTATTCTAAATCTAAAATTATGTCTTTCCACTTTTCTCTGTCTCTCGCAATACGCGTCCACTGCGGTCCTAGCACGTCAACGAAGTCCTGTGCCCATCTCCTTCTTGGTCTTCCCCTTCCTCTTCTTCCCCTCCTTGGGTCCCAGACTGCAGTGGCGTATGCCCATCTGTCGGCGGGTAGTCTGGCTACATGTCCTCCCCATCTCCACTTTAGTCTTCTCGCTGCCTTGCAGGCCATTTCGATAGGCCTACTGCTTTTTAGTCTCAGTTCTTCATTTCTTACTTTGTCCTGTAGTTTAATCTCTAATATCTTTCTCTACATTTTGCGTAGCATATCTGTATCTTCTGTGCTTGTTTTTTAGTCAACGACCAGGTTTGGCTGCCATATGTTAGGGTCGGTATGATACAGGTCCGTAGGGCTTCCAGTCTTAATTGTATATTAATATCTTTGTCTAAGAGCAGGAATTTGAGTCCCCAGAATTTCCCCCATGCTAGGTTAATTCTTCTTTGAATTTCTTTGTCCCTCTTTTCAGTTAGGCTGATTTCTTGTCCCAAATATACATATTGTTTACAGCAGCCGCGGCGAAAATGCTACTCACGAGCACATTGTGGCTCGCAGTGCTTTTCTCTTGCTTCGTACCTACAACCCCCCACCCTCTTATTCACTGGAGTCAAACTCCGTTCCATTTGTATTTGTCTCGGACCTGCGAGTGGCATATCGTCGCAATGTCTCTCTCGAAACCATGTACCTCTATAAAAAACGAAAGTTTCAAGTAGGATGGGAGGATGCATTCTTTTGCTTACAATATGATGAAAATATTAAATGTATGATTTGTTCACAAATATTACTAGGAAAACGGTTGTATAACATAAAACGGCATTATAAGTTACATGTTACTGATGAAACATTAAAAGATTAAGTGTTATTATTATTATTATTATTATTATTATTATTATTATTATTATTATTATCATCATCATCATCATCTCTGTACGTCGATTCTTTTACAGCAGATGTACGAATAATGCGGTTAGATTTTCAATTTAAACTCACAGATTTACAATGTGACGTTAAATGAAAGCTAGATGTAAGGACTTGACAGATATTGAACTCTTCAAATCTTTGGAAAAAATAAATATTTGAAGCTTCGTTCTTTCGCTTGCTCTGTTGAAGCCATGTTCGCTGTAACTTACGTTTGTGAAAAATTATTTTCAACAATGAAAATAGTAAAAATCAAATTTAGATCACGACTGACAGACAAATACCTTCGTGATCAACTACGATTGGTAGTAAGTGACATAATTCCTGATTTTGAAACTTTGTCGCAGAGACATTCTGAAGACAGTTAATTTTAGGTTGTGATAATGTGTCCTATGTTTTCTTGTTCATTTCTTTCTTCGTTACACGTCCTAAACATTAACTTCCCCTTCTGTTGTCCGCCTCCCTCCATAGGTGCTATGCACGTTGCAGCTTACACAGTGGCTCGGCGCACCATGGCCTTTTCGCTACGGCTGGTCTACAGTATTGAATGTGTGTGCCGTCTATCATTATTGGTTTCTCTATGTCGTTTGTCATTGCTTTGGTCTTTGTAGGGTTCATCTGTAGCCCCGCTTTCTTTGCTCAGATCTGCTAACATTTTCTGTAGTTCTGTGGCGGATTTTACAAACAGCACTATGTCGTCTGCAAATCTTAAGTTTGATAGCATTCTTCCATTGATATTTAAACAACACAAATACATAGGCCTAATTCAAGAAAGAAGAGACAAAGAATGGTAAGGCAGAAAGAAATAAAGAGAATTCAACTTAAAAATAATAAAAGAAAAGGAAATGGAGGGAAGAAACAAAAAGGGAAAAGAGAATACAGTAAAACCTGTCCTTACGGACACCCCCAAGATACGGACACTCCTCATATACGGACAGATTTTTATGTCCCAACTGAAATAATATAGAATGATAAATTTAACTCTCGCTTACGGACACTCTCAGACACGGACACGGACAACTGTTTCACAGTTCTAAAGCTTGCTTTACCTCCTGACTGCGGACAGAACTTGGATTTCAAGACATAATGTGTTACAAAAATGGAAAATTTAACTTTGAGAACTGTACATGAATTCCTTAACATGAAAGAAAACAATAAGTGTCTCGTAGGCTACCACTAGCTCAGCCGGCTACCTCTTGTTAGCTGAAAGCGGGTGGATAAACAAAGTCATAAAATTGAACTTGTCTGATGGGTCCAAAGTCACCGCGATCGTGAAATTATATTCGACACATGATAGAGTTAGTAGGATTATTCTCTTCACTTCAATCAGTTGTTCTGTTTCGAGAGACATGGGACCTAACGAAAAGGTTAATT
This sequence comes from Periplaneta americana, assembly GCF_040183065.1. Lineage (NCBI taxonomy): Eukaryota > Metazoa > Arthropoda > Insecta > Blattodea > Blattidae > Periplaneta > Periplaneta americana. The sequence continues at coordinate 20,483,480 of NC_091130.1, forward strand.
TGAAAACTGTAAATTACAGTAATGCGTAACTGTAGACCTAGAATAAAATTGCATGGCACAGAACTGTATTTCCCTTTTTCGGTTTTATCTGCTGTAGTTCAAAGTTGCAAAGAATTAAACTACAGTAATACCTTTCATTTAAAGCGTGAAGGGATACATAATGCATATTATAAATTTATTGTTAGATTGGGGAGCCTCCCTCCCAATTAAGGACACCTCCCAGATGCGGACAGATTGCTTCGTCCCTTTGATGTCCGTAAATGAGAGGTTTCACTGTAATGGTACAAATAAAGAAAGAATAAAAAAGAAGAAAAGCAAAGGAAGCGTAAAGAACAGAGAGGATCAATAGCGTAGCGAAAAGTGAGCGTAAAATTCATATCTTTCCCAAGGGCATTTGAGACCCCAGACGCGGCTGTACGAAAGGTCAAGTAGATGGACAGGAGCAGTAAGTGTCACATGCATGCTACAGTTTGCCGCAGGTATGCGACGGTTTAGGAGTGGCACATGATTTACGATCCAGCCCACTAGAAGTAAAGATTGACACCGCTGAGATGAGAAATAAGACCCTGGCCTACTGGTGCTCCTTTCAGTTCTGAGCCGATGGAGTCGACAGTGGTATAGTATACCTATAACCTGGGCCGGGTATTTATGGAGATCGCGAAAATCACAACATAATAGATATACAATAGATTTTTACTAATCTTTACGAATTAAGTGATTGTGATGAATAATATGCAGATAAAACAATCGCGAAATAGAGTTCTAATAGCGAAATATGAACACATTCGCGAATTTCTTACTATTTCGTCGTTTTATAGCGAATTTCATATTCTAAGTTTTTTTTTCGGATTTTTTTTTTCACTTGAATTTGTTATATATCCAAGTAGCCTACATTACATGGTATTCCAGGTGTTCTGATTACATTAGTGAACTCAAAAGACGGAGAGTTCAACACTTCACTAATAATTTGAAAGTGTTAATTTTAGGGCTGCAAGTTCCCCCCCCCCCGTTTTTAATGACTGTGTTAAATACAATCGCAATCCAACAAATATTGTCTACCGCACCTTTACCAGGGACCAACGAACCTTTAATGTTAATTATTTTAAAAGTAATATTCATACCGAGTTAATACTCCAATTCCAAAATAATTTTATTTTCCAAAATCTCCATTAATCTCCGCCAAGAGTACAAATCAATCTCCAGCAATCTTCGCAGAGACCAATATTAAAAAAAAAAGATAAAATTAATCTCCATAAATACCTGCCCCTGCCTATAACGTAACAAATAAAGGGTAGATATACACAGGAGCGTACGCAAGGGGAGTTACCGGGTTTGAATCCCAATTGAACATTTTCTAATCACATATTTAGATTTGAATATATTTTTTAACCATAAACGTTTTCCCTTCTCTAATTTTTTATTGCCAGAGTAACAAAATCTACATCGACATAGTAAGGCACAGATCTCCTACCTCTCCCTGTGCTTGGTACTGTGGCACGTTGGAATTATAACAATGCTGTTTTTATTATACAGAGACCTACCGCCGAGTACCGACCTTGTAATAAAATGAAGCGGGAACAGTTCTGCAGTGCAGATGTTAATTATTGTGTATTGTCGATTTTAAACTCATTTTAAGAGCGGTATTTACCTGTTGGCTAATTTGAGTTCTGACTTTATTGTGAAAAGTTCGTTTAACGTTTTGTGCATTTGAGAGTTCATATTTTAATAATAATACAGTAATAATAATAATAATAATAATAATAATAATAATAATAATAATAATAATAATAATAATAATAATACACAAAATTTAAAATACGGATAATGTAAATTGTAAATAATTTTAATAATGATGACCCCTTACAAAATTCTGCGTACGCCACTGAACATACATTTAATATTGTTATGTACTTCTGTTGCAAAAGTAGGTCATTACTTGATACCTTTCTATTTCAAAATTAGCATCGCTTTATTTCCTATGAAGTAAAACACTTTGCTACGTATTTTTACACCAATCTAAAGGAACTGGCAACAACAACACCTGTTGATTTTACGTTGCTATAATACACAGTAGGCCTAGACTAAGAAACGCTATTAAGGCATCGTGGATTATAGAAAAGAAACTAAATTTTAACAATCTTCTACGAAATTATTTTCTTCTAATTTTTAGCAAAATATACCAACGCGTAGATAATAGTTAATTATACAACTAGTGGCTAAAGTGAAACTTAATATCAGAGTATAGTTTACTAAGGCCGACATCATACTGCATCGGACATTCTGTCTCGGACATGACGGTTTTGTCTCGGACCACCCGGTGATTACATACAGTCTTATAATAATGTACTGTAATCAGTAATCACCGTCACATCGAACGGTCAAAGATGCATACTGCCTCGAGCGGGGCAATTTTGTCTCGGAAAGTGATTTAGGTACCTTCTGACCTCCGTATGCCAATGTGGATGGCCTCCGTCTTATTGGAAATTGAACCCCTATTCCTCCTCGTCCGTAAGTTGTGGCATTAGCAAATTTTCCTAAATCAACACCTACCAGGTCGATGGATTGGTCGTGCAACGGACGCAGACAGCACCTTCTGCACATGGCCACCCCGTTCACCGGATTTGACTGAGATTTCTTACTGTGGGGATTTGTCAAGGACAATGTTTACATACCTCTACTTCCAGCGACGTTGGTCGAATTGAGAAGGCGCATTAACACAGCAATCAGGAACGTCACACAAGACATGCTTGAGAGGGTTTGGAAAGAATGGAATCACCGCCTGTACGTCTGCCGTATTACACGTGGGGCTTACATCGAGTGCATCTAACAAGGGAAGGGTTTCGACTCGAACAGGAATTTCGTATCCAAAATTTGTATACAGGCCCATCTTTAATCTCTGTAAAGCTCGCAAAAGCATTCGTTTGTGTAATGTGTGGTTTGTCTATTAGAGCACTGTACAAGTTGAGGGGTGGGGAGAGCACTGCACAAGTTAAGGGAATGGGACACCTTACCCGTAAGCCTAGCCTAACCTAGAACTAGTGCGAGTGGTAAAATGTCTAAAGGCCATTTAAGAACATTTTTCTCCAACGTTCTGTCTGAAAATATTGCAGCTAATCAAAAGTATATACTGTTGTGTGAGTCATTGAATGCGCACAAGGACGCAACCTTAATAAATGAATCATTCCAAGGCTAGGACATGGAATGTATGATCATTCCACCTAAAAAAAACTAAACATATCCAGCCTCTGAATATCTATTTCCTTAGACAATACAAAATATATGCTCGGAGGATAACACATTACATAAGGACTCTTGCTGAGAATCCAGAACTTAACTTGGGAAACCGAGTGTTTATAATGAAAATGCACTCTGATGTTCCTAACCAGTTGTCTGCTCCAGTATACCCCACTATGCTTCAGTATTCCTGGCAGTCAGCTGGTTACGTGAATCCTGAACAAGTCTCGGACTTCAAGAATGTAATTCAGGTGGCATTTGATTGTTCAGCACTGGAGTGTGGTTCAGAAGATTGTTCAGGTGTTGCTTCTGCGTGTTGTGCTTATTGCTCTGCTCCATGCTGTTTCATGCATTTTATAGAGAATCCTCATGTACATTTTTAAAGAAGTGTATTGACCAATACCAACCAAACGGAGAGTTACACAAATGAATGCTTTTAGGGTCTTCATCACCATTGTGAGGTAAGCGTCTGTACAAATTTTTTACCAAAAATTCCTGTTCCAGCCGAAACCCTTCCCTTGTAAGGTCAGTGTAAAACTTAAAACTTCCCTCTTTCAAATGGTGGAAAGATCATGTATTTATGTTCAATACCGGTGAAAATATAGCCTTCTGAAATCTTCCAATAACTTGTAACCACGGTGTATAATCAGTAATAACAATGAAATCATCCGTACGTTCCAATCTTCTGTAAGAGTGCAGCAACTGTTTAAATATACCACTGTACGTTTAATAAGTACAGACAGAACACTTCATCTCCTTTGTATACAATTTCTAAGAAATTTGCAAGAAACGGCAATTACTATAAATTTTCAACCCGCAACACAGAATGTAGAAACTTTTTTTTTTTCTTTTTAAAGAAGTGAATATCTCACATGGCATTAGCATAAAGGCAGCGTGAATCTCGGGTAAAGATGAAATATAACCAACTACTTATTCCAGATGTCATTGCTTAGACTCGGATAATGTTAATGGAGACATTTTAAGACATGCTGCTACAAGTTCGCACTTGTTAAAAACTGAAGAAAGTTAATAAAAGCGTTGCATACATACATTCTGCATACGCGCTACTGTTCTCCTCTGTGTAAAAGTGTGCTAAAGGCCATAACAAAGTATTTCCGCAATGTAACAGTGGTCCGCAAGCCTAATAAAGGCGTAGAAGTTGAGATGATTTAAAAATAAATATCTTTGCAGAATTTTTCAGCAAAAAAGGAAAACGACAATTAAAATAAGTTGTAGTAATGGTCTGCTCAGCTTTGCACTAAGTCGCGATTACACAGTGGACCAAAAAAAAAAAAAAAAAAAAAAGATACAAAATTATAAATACTCTATTTTCGAAAATACATAACATTAATTTATAATGAATACACTGTTGGAATGAGTAGACTTTAAAGATGAGCAGGATTTTTTACTATGTTTTTTGAGGCTCAACTAAAATCTTAAGAAGGTCAATGCACAATGACGCGAAAAACGTGTTTTTGGAGACAATTTATTACTTTCAAATACAGAAAATGAATGTTGGTAAAATTAATAATAATTAATGGTATTTCAAACAATCAAAATTAAAAATGATGCTCTATGTGACCACCATTTACCGCATTACCGTTTGTAGGCGTTTTCTCCATTGTCCAATAGCACTGGATATCTGTCTTTGATCAAGCCGGTCCCAACATTCAAGATGATGTCTTATATGTTCAATATTACGAATTCTTGTTTTGTAGTAAACTGCTTTCTGTAGTTGACTTCATACAAAATAGTCCATAGGATTAAATCTCGTTTGAAACTCCAGCGAAAACCATCAGATAATCTGAGAAATGCGATCTTTCACGCAATAATCTCTCAGGAGGGATATCTTGCCAATAAATCGTTGTACACTTGAACTGATAACTAACAAGTTGCCACAGTTCAACTCAAGCGAGACTGCAAACGTAGCACCAAGAGGATCATATGAAGTAGTTTTCGTATATTTTCGGTAAGTTGTGAAATTTACAGAGATGAAAGATCACTATACCATATTACTCGAATATTCCATAATATCCTAAGCTTCTCTAATTATTTATTTATATAGTTACTAGCCGTACCCGTGCGCTCCGCTGCACCCGTTAGAAATAAATATAAAGTAATTACATAATTAAAATAGGACATTTGATCCAGAGAACATTCGTGTTTGATAGAAGGATAAATCGTTTAACGCGTTACTTAATTTAAATTGTATTTAAAATATTAAAATGCGATCATTTTGATCCAGAGACCACTCATTTGGTGCAATGACAATTCCTTTAACATGTTTCTTAATTGTTATTACCAATTATTTTTGGAAAAGCGAAAATTAACAGAAAAGTTTTGGCTACAGATTTATTATTATGGTTATATATTATGAAAAAGTGTGTTGATACTCGAATTAGAAAGTTTTTTATTTGTTGTGGGAGCTCTTGAATCTCAGGAGGAACAACTTTTACAACAGCGCAACATAATCTGCTTGGCTCATTACCCAAATTTTTTGCATTGCATTTATTGCATATGTATTTTATGTATTTTAACACGATTCAATTGAGCACAGTTAAAATTTGAATTATATAATAATGGATTGCTAAGCTAACGTACTATTACTGCATACTAAATCAATACACTCTCGTTGTTCGTTAATTCTCCGAGATAAGAATGGATATGTTCATAAACATTATTATAAGAAATACAGGAAATGAATATACAGAATAACCTATCAAGTTTTCTGTGCATAAGAAGCTATTTTAATCTTACCTGTCCTCAATTCACTCACAAGTTACTGTAATAACATTATACCATTATGTCCATCCAGAGAAACTACACTTTCCAATGATGAAATAATAATTAATTATACAAATCGCTTAATTTAGCTTCCGATATTACTTCATACAAACACAGAAACATTCTCTGTAGGCTATGTTTCATAGCTTTCGATTGTTGCTGTCCAAGGCCCCTTATAGACGAAGTCATTTGTTTTATAGTTCAATACACCGCCTTAGATGGCAGTTATTTTAATTTTAAAACTCATTTATCTCATTAAATATTAGTCCTATCAAAATTTTTCAACGAATAACACTTATCAGAAATCATTTTTAAAGAAACTTTTGTTATGTAACATATTTCAAAAAATCAATAATAAGCGAGATATTTCGATTTATTTAATTCAGGCCCCCTTATAATCCCCCTTTTAAATAACGTATTTTGAATGCCATATAGCCTATAATCTAAGTTACAACGAACTTAATTTATATTCCAATTTTCATCGAAATCGGTTCAGCCATTATCGCGTGAAAAGGTAACAAACATACAGACAGACAGACAGACAGACATAGAAACAAAAATTTAAAAAAAGCGATTTTCGGTTTCAGGATGGTTAATTATATATGTTAGGACCAATTATTTTTGGAAAATCGAAAATTACCAGAAAAATTTCGGCTACAGATTTATTATTAGTATAGATCACTTACCCTAAAATTGTAGACCATGGAACTTGTTGATTACAACGCCCTGTAATGTTAGTACATTCTCCTGGTACTGTTTTGGAATGCCTTGAATGTTTACCAACTCTGAATGTGTGACAGATCACGTTTCACACCAACAAAAAACAAGAACAAACAAAACACTGCCAAGTACTGTCCCGACGGAATGCTATATAGAACAGACCTACTCGAGCAAGAAATATTCCAGAATTTATTCATGCGGACATACGCCGCTGTTGCTCTACGCTATTGTAAGACTTAACTGCCTACATTATGCATATTTTACGACCGAATTTGTATGACAGCTCCGACACATGCAACCAACTCATCAGTGTAATGCGAACATAAAAAGCAGAGCATGTCTTGACTAAATCTTGTAGAACGTTGCGGAGTATTTCCAATCGACCTCCGTAAGAAATGTGAATTCTTGTCGCGGCAAGGAATCCAGCCTCCTTTCTTCCCCCTTATCTCGCACTGCACGAAAACATTGTCACATAATACCTACACAAATATTTATATGACCATTTTGTGTAACATCTACATAAATTTTCATAAGCATGTCACCGATAGTTCTAGGTACAGCGTACCCAACATTACATTTCACTACGACAATACCTGAGGAGATAAGAAAAATAAAGAACGCAGCCTGTCATATTTAATTACAAAATAAAATGTGTAGTTTTAATTACTTGAAGCAAGTAAAGAAATAGGTTTGGAAGTAAATCCCGAAAAGACAAAGTATATGATGAGAATATTGTACGAAATGGAAATATAAAAATTGGAAATTTATCCTTTGAAGAGGTGGAAAAATTAAAATACCTGGGAGCAACAGTAACAAATATAAATGATACTCGGGAGAAAATTAAACACAGAATAAATATGGGAAATGCTTGTTATTATTCTGTTGAGAAGCTTTTATCATCCAGTCTGCTGTCAAAAAATCTTAAAATTAGAATTTATAAAACAGTTATATTACCGGTTGTTCTATATGGTTGTGAAACTTGGACTCTCACTTTGAGAGAGGAAGATAGGTTAAGGTTGTTTGAGAATAAGGTGCTTAGGAAAATATTTGGGGCTAAGAAGGATAGAGTTACAGGAGAATGAAGAAAGATACACAACACAGAACTGCACGCATTGTATTCTTCACCTGACATAATTAGGAACATTAAATCCAGACCTTTGAGATGGGCAGGGCATGAAGCACGTATGAGCGAATCCAGAAATGCATATAGAGTGTTAGTTGGGAGGCCGGAGGGAAAAAGACCTTTGGGGAGGCCGAGACGTAGATGGGAAGATAATATTAAAATGGATTTGAGGGAGGTGGGATATGATGATAGAGACTGGATTAATCTTGCTCAGAATAGGGACCAATGGCGGGCTTATGTGAGGGCGGCAATGAACCTCCGGATTCCTTAAAAGCCAGTAAGTAAGTAAGTAAGTAAGTAGCCTAAGTAAGTAAGTAAGTAAGTAAGTAAGTTTTAATTACACTTACTCCTCTATTTAAATGTGTAGGCAGTTTTGAAATCGGTGATACTTTGCTATAAATGCAGTTTACATATAATAAAAACTTCTTCTTCTTCTTCTCCTCCTCCTCCTCCGAACAAGGATTAGGCTCCGAGACTTTTTTTTACCGTTGTTGGAAAGGTCAGTTATGTTTTCCTCCACTTTCAATGACAATTTTCACCATGGCAATTTCGATATAGTGTTCGTTTTCATGGTTGAGAGTTGTACAGAAACTAATAAATGTTTTCTTTCAAACTTTTATTTTATACTGACTTAAGGTGGTATCACTTCTGAGGTTCAGACCTATCTTCGGACAGTTGACACAACAACAACAAGAACAACAACATCGACTCTTAGGATAGAAATCCACATTTTTTCCTCACCGTCTTTCAAACTTTGGTGACATGATTCTTGGGAATAAACTAAGCAATTTATATTATTGAAACTTGAAAATCTAATTTGGGGACCTAAAATTTGGACCGACCTAACTCCATTATAAATTCACCAAAGGTAAAAACTTCTTTCATCAAAATGATCCCCTACATATGGAAAATGTTATGTAGTAAAATTATTTATTTATCTTGAACCATTCAAAAGATATGCCACATCATTATAAGCACTTTAGAAAAAAATATACATGTTTTATATGTATTTGTATATTTTTGGGATAAAATAATTATAATCGATTGAAAATAATAATTTTAGTTTACAACATAGCCACAGGTTTAAGCTTTAATTTGGTACCTGAATGAAGTTTTCTATCCAATTGGAAGTCTACATTTTATCCATCGGACTCTTGGTCACGTGTTGGGATTCTGTCGAAAAACGGAGCTGTTGCGCAACAATCGACACCATAAGGCCAGGACCGGTATTGCTGATGTCCTCAAGCGTCGTGGCTGGGAAGTACACGAGGAGATCCACTGCGTTTCATCCTTAGATTCGAATAGAAGAGCAGATATTGTAGCCATCCACAGGACTCAATATAAGGGATTAGTTCTTGATCCTACAATCCGGTTTGAGAGGATGCCCTGCAGGCACAACACGTTGATGAGGAGAAGAAATCCATTTATGAGTCCTGCATCCCTTACCTAAGTGAGAAATACAGGGACATCACTTTATTTTTACCAACATTTTTAACATTAACCTGGCTATACTCGGAAACACAGTTGCACCCTTCCATTACAGGAGTTTGATGTTACTAGTGCAATATGTAAACAAATCATTTTACTAGGTATAGGAGGAGAGAAAAGTAGTGTATCCATTTATGTTGTAGGGAAATACGATATTACGATTTTCAGTTTGATTGTCACTTTTACGGAATTTATCAAAATACAGTAGAGTAGTAACATTTTTTTTCAAAAACTCAACTTTTCAGGCGGCTATGTTCTTTATATAATGTCTCCTTTATTTAGCATATCAATTATTGGTATTAACATACAATATTGAGAGTGCATTTAAATTGAGGGGGTCATAAGTAAAGGGCTGTAAGTGCACTTGAGTTACTTTCGAGAAAATGGGGTTTAAATATTTAAGCTTTCGTAAAATCGGTGAAATTTTTATTTAAATTTTAATGTGTGATGCGATTAAAATATCCCTTTGCCACTAAAATTTTAGATACTTTAGCTTACACTGGATGCACTTAACTCATGTTATTACAAATGTCACTAGCATTCCTTTGCTTCTAGCCACCTCAATTCAAAATAAGCTAATCTGAATTTTTAAACAAGTTGCTGAAAATGGTTGCAGTTCATTACAATGCAGGCTTCAATTCTTTTATGCATATTATTAAAAACATTTTGAAGCATATTCTCTGAAATAGAATTTATCGTTTCTTGAATATAATTTTTAGTACGATATTATTAATATAGGTTCTTTCTTCGATAGAAAACGCAACCATATTTCTGAAACACACTATACACTGCAGTGTTTACTTCAGTGCTTGAAGACTTCGAATGCAACAGCGGCCGTAAGTTTGTGTGTCTGACGGAAGCAAGGACATTAGTGAAGGGGCGGGAGTGAAGTACATTCAGAAATGCAGGTACAATAAAAATGCAAGTAAAAATAAAATGATTTCCCTGTATAACCTTCCCACTAGTCAGTGGAGTGTTTCTGGTCTTTTGTTTGGTGCGCGTGGCACTCTTGCTAAGTTCACATGGAATATTTTAAAAGCACTCGGTCTCCGATTTTTTGAAATTCAAAAAATTGTATTGGGTATTCTTAAGGATTCAATCCAAATATTACATTACCATTTATATTTTGGCTATTGACGATTCTATAGGGTTTGCATTTCTCTGGATGTTTTACTAAACAATTCCTGTATTTAATCTTTTTGGCTTTGTAAATAATTCTGTGCTTTTATTCTGGATCTTTATGGTCACCCTCATTGAGGGCAGAATATTTTGTTAAAAATAGTTGTTGTTGTTGTTGTTGTTGTTTAAATGTGGGAAAATGTGAAATAGGATGAAACAGACACTGAAGATGGCGTAAGGCAGTTATGGAAAGTATAGTGCGCTTATATTAAAAATGTCCAAATAATTATGAAATGATAATGAGTACAAGTTATAGGATAAAGTTGCCTAATGTCGTGATACTCCTAATCCCGTGATACTTTTCTTAAATTGAATGTCAGTCAAAGATTTGCCGCTCGACCATAGCGCCAGACATCTTTCTCGAAAGAGTGCATCTTTCAGCTACTTTTGAGACATCGGTGAACTTCATATCAAGATACCCAATCCCGTGATAGTCAATGATTAAAACGTATCACGGAATTAGGGTATCACGGAATTAGGCAACTTCACCCTACATTTTTGAAAACTAGAAGAAATGAACTTCCAGATGAGGCAAAGACATTATTTAACAAAATTTTGAAGAAATCTGACATTTCTACAGTTGATTTATATCTTAAGTATTGTTTCTTAGTGTTCTCCTTACTGTTCCATTTATTTCTCTCAATCTATTCAGTTCAAATTAATTTCATCGCCTTGAAAAAAAGGCAAATTAAAACCTACATGTTTAAAAAGCGACACTTTTTCAACTACTTCATTATTAACCATTATCTCATATCTCATAGGTTGCACTCCTGCAATATAGTTTCTAAATGGTTAATTGTAAAATTTTAATTAATTTTCTGAGACGCTAAGAACTGTTTTATTGCAGTTCAGAGAAACTAGACTGGTGATGTTCAGTTCCACAACAAAGTGCAATACCCAAAAATTTGATTCTGATAACTTCAAAAATATACCTACGACTCAATTAGCTTTGATTTAAAATAGGTATACGGTAGTTGGATTTAACAACAGATTTTCTGTAACATCTGCATTGGGAATAATGTTGATGATAATAATAATAATAATACAACTTACAAATGGCTTTTAAGGAACCCGAAGGTTCATTGCCGCCCTCACATAAGCCCGCCAGCGGTCCCTATCCTGTGCAAGATTAATCCAGTCTCTATCATCATACCCCACCTCCCTCAAATCCATTTTAATATTATCCTCCCATCTACTTCTCGGCCTCCCTAAAGGTCTTTTTCCCTCCGGTCTCCCAACTAACACTCTATATGCATTTCTGGATTCGCCCATACGTGCTACATGCCCTGCCCATCTCAAACGTCTGGATTTAATGTTCCTAATTATGTCAGATGAAGAATACAATGCGTGCAGTTCTGTGTTGTGTAACTTTCTCCATTCTCCTGTAACTTCATCCCGCTTAGCCCCAAATATTTTCCTTAGCACCTTATTCTCAAACACCCTGAACCTATGTTCCTCTCTCAGAGTGAGAGTCCAAGTTTCACAACCATACAGAAGAACCGGTAATATAACTGTTTTATAAATTCTAACTTTCAGATTTTTGGACAGCAGACTGGATGATAAGAGCTTCTCAACCGAATAATAACACGCATTTCCCATATTTATTCTGCGTTTAATTTCCTCCCGAGTGTCATTTATATTTGTTACTGTTGCTCCAAGATATTTGAATTTTTCCACCTCTTCGAAGGATAAATCTCCAATTTTTATATTTCCATTTCGTACAATATTCTGGTCACGAGACATAATCATATACTTTGTCTTTTCGGGATTTACTTCCAAACCGATCGCTTTACTTGCTTCAAGTAAAATTTCCGTGTTTTCCCTAATCGTTTGTGTATTTTCTCCTAACATATTCACGTCATCCGCATAGACAAGAAGCTGATGTAACCCGTTCAATTCCAAACCCTGCCTATTATCCTGAACTTTCCTAATGGCAATAATAATAATAACAATAATAATAATAATAATAATAATAATAATAATAATAATAATAATAATAATAATATAATGTATATGAATGCAATTATGGAAGAAGGGAAATTGAAACCTCACGACAAAATATCAATAAAGAGAAATTTGTAAATCAGTGCTTTCCTTTTCGCTTATGATCTGGCGCTACTAGCATCTTCAGAAGATGATTTACAAAGATAGCTTCATAGTCTCCATACAATTTCTGGTCAATGTAACATGGAAATTTGACCTGATAAAACAAAAATTATGGCATTTTCTGGCAAATACACAATTCAAAGTAAAATATGTTAGCAAACAAAATTCTGGAAAGAGTGAAGGAATGCAATTACTAGGAGTACAACCTATATTTTCAAGCTGAAAGGGATATATCCCAGAAAAAAGAAAACACTAAAACTATGAGCATAATCACTACAATTGTTCAGAAATATACCCGTTTACGCATGTATCCTAATATTCTCGCAAGAGCAGTTCTCTCTTATGGAAGTGAGGTATGGACCTTAACCCTTTCTTACCTATAGATACCATATGGCAATAATTAACTTTATAGCATTTATATACTTGTGTGTTACATATGAAGATAAATTTTGCTGGATAACTTCTATTTCAATACATTTTCATCAATATAATTTTGTTTCAAATGTTGCCACTCCCGTAACTTGGTCACTGAATTGGTCTTAATACAGCTATTTGTTTCAACATGGATTGCTTGTAAATTTAATTTGGGTTAGAAAGGGTTAAGAGCTCATGATATTAGCAGAATCACAGCATGTGAGATGAGATTCATGAGGAGGACTGCGGTATATACTGAATTCGACAACAAGCGGAATGACGATATCATGGAGGAACTCGAGGCTGAACCAGTGACGGAATACACTTGGCGATATTAAGAACACTGGTAAAATCACGTAACAGAACGAGCAACAACAGATTTCCAACGGCAATTTTAAATTATCGACCGAGAGGAAAAAGATCCTCTGGCAGACCTCAAAAGAGATGGACAGAAAACAAGACCGAAACAGATCACTCGGCCTAATACTTGTCAGGATGTTGATGATGATGATGATGATGATGATGATGATGATGATGATGATGATGATAAAAATAACAATAATAACGAAAATAATAGTAGTAGTAATAATAATAATAATAATAATAACAATAATAATAATAATAATAATAATAATAATAATAATAATAATAATAACTATAATAACAAAATAGCCTCATTTGTAATTAATGTTGTGTACAGACGGGTTTGATTCGTCTGAATGAGAAGAACCCGTTGCCAAGGAGTCGTCGTTGGCCGCCCACCAAACCCAGCGTGACAGTAATTAAGTGTCCCTGTGGATGTGATTCATGGCTTGGAAAGACAATTAAATCCGCCATTAAATCTCGAATTAGTGGTAATCGTATCCCACGGGGTGTTGCCACTCACTTCTTTCCTTATTTTTTTTATCTCTTCCTCCCCTTAAACACAGAAGACAGAGAAAGCTAGGTTTAGTGTTTTATATGTTCTTCCATAACCCTCAGTGCAGTGCTGCCAACTGGTATCCCACGAATTACCTTCACACAGATTCAAGAAAAGAAAACCGTACTTGAATAGGCTGATGATAATGATAATGATAATGATAATGATAATAATAATAATAATAATAATACTTACTTACTGGCTTTTAAGGAACCCGGAGGTTCATTGCTGCTCTCACATAAGCCCGCCATTGGTCCCTATCCTGAACAAGATTAATTCATTCTCTATCATCATATCCCACCTCCCTCAGATCCATTTTAAAATTATCTTCATATCTACGTCTCGGCCTCCCTAAAGGTCTTTTTTCCTCCGGTCTCCCAACTAACACTCTATATGCATTTCTGGAATCACCCATACGTGCTACATACCCTGTCCATCTCAAACGTCTGGATTTAATGTTCCTAAAATTATGTCATATGAAGAATATAATGCGTGCAGCTCTGCGTTGTGTAACTTTCTCCATTCTCCTGTAACTTCATCCCTCTTAGCCCCAAATATTTTCCTAAGCACCTTATTCTCAAACACCCTTAACCTCTGTTCGTCTATCAAAGTCCAAGTTTCACAACCATACATAACAACCGGTAATAAAACTGTTTTATAAATTCTAACTTTCAGCTTTCTTGAGAGCAGACTGGATGACAAAAGCTTCTTTATTAAATTCAAAATTATTTATTTTACATAGACAAACTAGGGTCTTCATAAACTAATCAATAGTATATTCTCCTGCATTGTTTATGACTAATCCCATCGTTCTGGCAGTTTTCGACTCCACGCCTGAAGAAATCCGGTAGTTCCGAGTTGAAGAAATCGTCAAACCAATTTTGATGAGCAGCTTCATTTTTAATGAAGATTCCCCGGAGATCGTTAGATAGAAAGCGGCACAAATGGTTCTAGCGGCCCCTGCATCTTTGCTCCTCGGTTAAACTCAAACAGAAGCATATGGCGTATATATATATATATATATATATATATATATATATTTTTTTTTTTACTTGACAATTCATTTTCGTCAGTCCACAATTAACAGAAACGTTCTTAAAATTGAAAAATTCGAAAGGTGACACAATATTATGACATTAAAATGACAAATTCCAAACAGATTTGTTAGAAAGTCTCTATTCATATGGAAAACAAAAACGCTACGAACTTACGTAGGCTATCAACCTGTTTCTTAAGAATAAGAACTTAGCTTGTTAAAGCACATACTAGGGTTGTAACGTTGGGAATCTATACAATGCTTTACGGTGGTTTAAGTTTACTATCCGTTCACCAGTCACTACTGTAGCATGCGTAAACAGTGTGCCTGCTGATTAATAATGCCGAAGGTTAAAGGTTCTCAAGCGCATATTTTTGCAGCGGAATTTGGTGAGTGTTTTGAAGTGAATGTGAGTGAATTCTATGACAATTCTTCTGCACATAACGAAAGGTACGTAAACATATATCTTTGTAATGCTATGTAGCGCATATTTAGTCTACTCTTAGTCAACTTCTTATTCTCGTAATCGCTCGCAGAACCAGTCCTCGTACTGTGCCGTTTTATTTTCGGCACTTTGTGTTTCTTTCTTTGTTTTTCTTTCGTCTTCCTTATTCATGTTTTTTCTGTTGTTAGTTACCCTTACTTCTCATAGATGGCGTCCTATCCGCCATTTTAGGTCTCATTCTTCCTTTTTATAGATAGCTTTGTTCTTCTTTCCGCCATTCTTGGTCTCTTACTTCTCACGTATAAGGAGCCAGTTTAATTTATCACGTGATATGGGTTTTTGATTTTCATTGGCTCTGTTCTCATTATTAATTAATTAGCGTCCGTTTTTTCGGTGAGGAACGGTGGACGCGCGAGAGTCTTGGGTCGACGCTCGAAGAGAATGGTTGTGGGACAGCCATTCAGAACTGGGGGGATTGTTTAGCGGTGATCTGTGATGGAATCACAGAGACGTAAACTGCTGCAGTTGGGACTCGATCTGGGATGGTCGCCAACTACGAGTACATGTGGCCGCGTAGCCGAGCTGTGGAATATTGGATCCTTTGATGATGGCGGCATGATGGTTGGAGGGAGACCATTGTTGCTTGCTTTCGAGACTGGCCTACCTACGATTGTAACAGGTTTTTCAACATAAGTTATTCTATGTTTCTTTTAATTAATATATGTATATTTGCGTTTATACAGGGTATTACTAATTTACTTACTTACTTATTTACTTACTTACTTACTTACTGACTTTTAAGGAACCCGGAGGTTCATTGCCGCCCTCACATAAGCCCGCCATTGGTCCCTATCCTGAGCAAAATTAATCCAGTCTCTATCATCATATCCCACCTCCCTCAAATCCATTTTAATATTATCTTCCCATCTAGGACGTCTCGGCCTTCCTAAAGGTCTTTTTCCCTTCGGCCTCCCAACTAACACTCTATATGCATTTCTGAATTCGCCCACACGTGCTACATGCCCTGCCCATCTCAAACGTCTGGATTTAATGTCCCTAATTATGTCAGGTGAAGAATACAATGCGTGCAGTTCTGTGTTGTCTAACTTTCCATTCTCCTGTAACTTCATCCATCTTAGCCCCAAATATTTTCCTAAGCACCTTATTTTCAAACACCCTTAACCTATGTTCCTCTCTCAAAGTGAGAGTCCAAGTTTCACAACCATACAGAACAACCGATAATATAACTGTTTTATAAATTCTAACTTTCAGATTTTTTGACAGCAGACTGGATGATAAAAGCTTCTCAACCGAATAATAACAAGCATTTCCCATATTTATTCTGTGTTTAATTTCCTCCCGAGTATCATTTATATTTGTTACTGTTGCTCCCAGATATTTGAACTTCTCTACCTCTTCAAAAGATAAATTTCCAATTTTTATATTTTCATTTCGTGCAATATTCTGGTCACGAGACATAATCATATACTTTGTCTTTTCGGGATTTACTTCCAAACCTATCTTTTTACTTGCTTCCAGTAAAATTCTCGTGTTTTCCCTAATCGTTTGTGGATTTTCTCCTAACATATTGACGTCATATTACTAATTTACATTTATTTAAAAGAGTTCGCTGGCATTCGTCAGTTGTATATTTCCTATTGGTTCTTCTTGCTTAGATGTTGCTACTTCCCGGCACATTCAAGAAGGATGGGATTGTCAGTCAGTTAAGTTATATTTTATAATCTGTTAGTCCAGATTATGTGGCTCTTGTGTGTAATGGCGAATGCCAGTTGAGCGGAGATTATTTGGCAAGCCAGTCCCGAAGGATTAGTAGATTGATAGTTTGCTTAATTTCTGCTACATCCATTTTGTTTATTTTCTTATTACCGGAAGTGTAATCTAATAAATGTTATCAGAAGTTCATTACTTGTGCTAAGTGTTTCATTTGTTCCACCTCACCCATGAGACTATCGACCCTATTGTACGGTGGCGGCAGGGTAAAAGTATTATTAATACCAATAATTCAAATTAAACAGAGGCAGGTCGTTTCAGTACTAGCTCACGTCCCCGGCTATATACCATGCTGCAGTCAACTTGTGTAATCCCAACATTACAGGCCTACTCATTAGAATGTGATTAATCACTCAAACCTTTTCACATTCCATACAATTTCACGTCAATTTAGCGGTCACCAATATTAAAATTTATTTTTTCGGACCTACTGATGGCCATCAGATTTTACTATAGGTACTCACAAAAAAACCCCTAGGTTTAGTGTAGAAAACTGTGAAGTGGCAGCACTGCGGCTGCGTGTTTTATGCGCGTCGGTGCGTGATCTCGGCGAGGGATGGTTGGATTCGACATGATGGACGCGGCGGCTGCGGACCAGACAAACAGCTGAGGAGGAAGAAGCTAATAAAGTTCCTAGATTCCTGCAGTCGGCATTTCTTAACGTTTTCGTTCATTACACTACAGAGTTGTGCTAATTCTCCACTCTAATGACAATGCCATGGATTCACCTGTATCACCGACGTGCATTGAGTATGTTGGATTATTTCTTTGTGCAATAGAACTTCCTTTATATGATACATGAATGAATGATTGAATTAATGAATGAATAAATAAATAAATAAATAGGTAACTAAATAAATAACTAAGTAGGTAAATAAGTAAGTAACTAAGTAAATAACTAAGTAACTACGTAAGTAAATAAGTAACTAAATAAGTAAGTAAATGAATGAATAAGTAAATTAGTAAGCAAATAATTAACTAAAAAGGAGTAAATAAATAGATAAATAATTACATAAATAAGTAAATAAGTAACTAAAATGGTAAATAAGTAAATAACTAGGTAAGTAAATAAATGAGTGAGTAAATATGTAACTAAAAACGTACGTAAGTAAATAAGTAACTGAAAAGGTAAGTAAATAGATAAATAATTAAATAAATAAGTAAATAAGTAACTAAAAAGGTAAGTAAATAAATAAATAAATAACTAGGTACATAAATAACTAGGTAAATAAATAATTAAGTAAGTAACTAAGTAAATAAGTAACTAAAACAGTAAGTAAATAAATAAGTAAATAACTAAATAAATAAATAAATAAATAAATAAATAAATAAATAAATGAGAAAATAACCAAGTAACTAAAAAGGCAGCTAACTAAATAAATAATTAAATAACTAGATCAATATATAATTAAAGAAATACATAATTAAATAAACATGTAAATATATAAATAATTAAATAAATGAAAAAGTGAATAAGTAATTGAAAAATTAAATAAATAGATAAATAAATCTATAAATAAATAAATAAATAAATAAATAAATAAATAAATAAATAAATAAATAAATAAATAAATAAATAAATAAGCGAGTAACTAAATAGGCAACTAATTAAATAAATAAATAAATAATTAAATAACTAGGTCAATAAATGAGTAAATATATAAGTAATTCAATAAATGAGAAAGTAAATAAGTAACTGATAAAGTAAGTAAATAAATAAGTAAATAACTAGGTAAATAAATAAGTAAATAAATAAAGAAATAAATAAGTAACTAAGTAAATAAATAAATAAATTACGACGTCATAAATAGGCTATATATGGTAAGTCAGATTATAGAAGATAACGGTATTTCCTTTACAAGCCATGAAAACGCATGGAGGCATGGAGGTAGAGTCCATGATTTAATGATGGTGCGGTCGGGACCACGCTCCGACCTCCTTTTTACAAAGGGGAAAGATGTGGTACCCAATATTACAGGAGGCTGAGTAGCCCCCGGGGTTGTTCTGGAAGACTGGCAACAAGAAAAACCTGGCCACTATCCGGGACCTTCAAGTCCATAGCCAGCTGCTCTACCAACTGAGCTATCCGACCGATAAGGAAGATACTAGTGTACGCAGCTTATCAAGACCTGAATTGACACTGTTTTTCGCCCTAATAATAATGGTGGAAACTTAGAAAAGCCCAGCCAAGTAATAAAATGTTGCCAAACGAGATTCGAAACCATGCCCAAGCTTAACCGTGGAGCAGGAGCCTCACTGTCTGCCGCTGACATGTGGATTATTAGATAAAAAAAAAGCGAGGCGAAGGTAAGTTGGAATGGAAGGAAGTCTGTGGCATTGTAAAAGACCACTTAAAGTGTGTCATCACACGTGTACGTACTTCATCCATTGTCGTACAAATTGACGCTTATCTCCGAATAACCACAAAACGATACACTCACGCTTCAACTCGGAACGTTGCTAATGGGGCTGCTAGAAAGGCTAATTTTCACGCCGGAAAACTTAGTTCAAATCCCGGGGACCCCATGTGGCGGTCGTGTGTACAAAAGCGAAGTTTGTCTCATGTCTAATTTGTTTCCATCTATGTGAACAGATCTGTCCGAGTAGTCTGGTGTTATTAATTCCCAGGGGATTTTTCCACAAAAGTTTGAAGTACGCAATATGCATACTGTTCAAATTATAGGCTTAAATATATAAAGATACAGGTCGAAACTCATGCAGGGACACTTATGAAAGTGTATGAAGGAGCATGGTATGATCGGCATCAGCTTTGACAGCCGTTCGACGTAAAACTACATCTTTATGCTCACCAAGTATGGGGAAGAGGTGACTTGGGAATTGACCGTAATATAAAAATGCAACTCTCTGTCCTTCTCTTTGCATTATAGGTTTCTTCCCATTATTCCACTTCTATTCTCCTTATTCTCCTTGTATTCCCTTTGTTCTCCTTGTTTTTCTTACATTCCCCTTACATTGCTGTTATCCTTTCTTCCCCTTGTTTTCCCCGTCTTCCCCATACTTTCCTTACCTTCTCTTATTCTCTTCGTTTCTCTTGCATTCCCCTTGTTCTCCTTGCATTCTCCCTGTTCTGGTTATATCTCCTTTGTTCTCTTTATATTCCCCTTGTTCTCTTTGTTGTCTCCTTGTTATCATTACATTCCCCCTTTTCCTTGTCTTCCCCTTCTTCTCACTGCATTCGCCTCTCTTTTTTTGTTAATTGCTTTCCCCCTGTTTTCCTTTTCCCCCCCCTCTACCCTCCTTGTATTCCCCTTGTTCTCCTCGTATTCCGCCTGTTCTCACTGCTTTCCCCTCGTTCTCGTATTCCCCACATTTTCCTCGTCTTAAGTAGTTTTTCACATCTTCCTCTTGTTCTTTCTTTCTCCTTCCCTCCTCCTTGTTCGCCTTTTACCCTCTTGTTCTCCTTCTGTTCCACTTATTCTCCATGTATTCCCCTTCTTCTTCTTGTATGTCCCTTTTCTCCTCGTATTCTCCATCTTCATCTTCTTCTTTTTCTTGTTCTTCTCCTATTTCTCTTGTTTTTCTTGTCTTCAACGTCTTCTCCTTATTATCCTTCTCATTACGTTCTCCTTGTATTCACCTCATTCTCTTTCTTTTCCACTTGTTCTTCTTATCTTCCCGTTCTTAATGTATATTCCCTTGTTTTCCTTGTACGAGGTACAAAGAATACCTCCATTTCCTTAACTATTATCATTCCACCTTCGCTTAACCACCGTCATACCAACTTCCACAGCCTTATCTTTAACTATTACAAGATACATGCTATTTAAAACATCCGTTAAATTGTCTTTGAACCTTACTGTGTCTTGATGACGCGGGCGGTGTGCCTGTGAGGGTTAAGGCTGGTTCACAATAAACCGGAAACGAGAATCGGAACGAAAACGAAAACGGTAAAATTGTTAAAATGTGTACATTTAAATGTTAGCATTCACAATTAACGAAAAGCTTGCCGGAGCCCGAGATCGGGAACGGAGAGTTGGCCAAGTTTCAACTTTGGCGTTCACGTTTCCGATCACAGCCCACTAGATTCATTCTACTGCCATCTAAAAGCTATTTTGTCGTCGTATATTTTGTAGCAAGAAGACCGTGACATAACCTATGCATTATTTTGTTCTGTGCTGTGCATCATGGAGCAAGTTTTATTTGATGAGATTCTAATATTGAGTGTTGAGGAAAATCCTCACGTTTACGATAAGCGGCGCGCCTCGTATAAAGATGAGAAAATGAAGGAGAATACGTGGCTTTCAACAGCTGCATCTTTGAACACCGATCGCAAGTGAATCAGATTTTACTACTGTATTGGTTTATTACACACTACATAACTACTGCTGTGTTCATTTTTGTTCTATTACAAATGTTTCTTCTCTAATTATTTTGCGTTATGGTAGACTTAAAATAGGTTGTGATAATAAAGATTCATGAGCATATTTATAGTACCGTACCTAATGAAATGTTTCAGTTGAAATTTCGAAGTTGGTTAACCTGTGTTTATGTTGGCTGCCTTGTACTCATGAGAGAACGCCATTGGTCAATTATACACAAATAACATCAGAATGCGTAATATCGACTTTACATATCGTTATTGACATGCATATCGATATGCATAGTCGTCTACGTTCTCGGTTTATTGTGAATCAAAAATTTTCATATTCACGTCCTCTGCTTCTCGTTTTCATTCTGGTTCTCGTTCCCGGTTTATTGTGAACCAGCCTTTAATGTTGGTTCACAACAAATAGGGAATGGAAACGACAACGAGAACGAGAACGGAAATAATGTTAAAATAAATGTAGGGCATGAGCATTCACAATAATTATTTGTGAATGCTCACATTTAAATAACTTATATTTATTTTAACAATATTTCCGTTCTCGTTGTCGTCGTTTCCGTTCCCGGGTTATTGTGAACCAGCCTTAAATGGACTCAGGTCAGCGCTCGCCTCCAGGACCAAACCACATAGCCACGATTGCATCTAGTAACGTTTCGGGTCTCTCACGAAGATTGTGGCTGTGCTGGATTGTCCGTTCAGTCGTGTTTCAATTTGGCGTATTGTGGTCGCGCTTGGTAAGTTTCTTCAGGAAAAGAATATAATATTATACAGAAAGGTATAAAATATCGCGAACCGTTTCAGCATTTCGTATTATTATAATTTTAATATTACACGTTTCCTCCGAGTTCTTTCATTTAGCAATCCGAACTTGGGAATTTATGTTTTATACTTCATTGTTTAACAAATTGCGAACAATTTTACAAGTTTTCAGTTTCTATGCTGGGACTAAGTTCCTTAGGGTGATACTACACTATCAAAGTTGTTTGACAAGGAATATGATAAAATATTTTGTGCGAGATCGTGCGTATTTGCTTGGTTTCCGCACAAAACCAATCCGCGGTAAGTCTAAAATTCCACATTCAGTATTCCCAACCGAACACATATAACAATTTCCCTCTTCTTACCGCTTAAGTGACATATTGATTTTACTGCTTTAGGCTTTTAACATATTATTTTTAGAGACATTCAATATAGTAATTATTATAAATTGGAAACTTAACACTATAATTTCACCTAAATTGCACTCTTAATTATTGTTTTTAAATATTTGCAAAAATTAAGTAAACTCTACAACACCACTAAAGTTACTGCATTTGTGATGCAAGTAACATTAAGGAAGCCGTTTGTTTTAAGTTCGCATTTATAGACTGGGGGGAAAAAAAGACAGATGTATATCACGGCCTGCTGGAGTATAGTAAACACACAAAACATTTTAAAGCAACAATGTTGAAGATAGATATTTTTGTTTTGCAAATTTTCCGTCATTGAACAGAAACCAAGATGGAGATTTCAGTGCAACTAATTAGAAATTCCTCTTTTAGGTATGTAATAAACGATCTTCGCACAAAATAATGTACGATACACGAGCGGTATGTTTTCTTTCAATTCTCGGAAATTAAAAAAGCTCAACTACGTTTCGCTTTTTCAAACTTTTCCTCGAACATGAAAACTTCAACATACCGCTCTTGTAACGCATATTACTATTACATATTGCGTTCTAAAACAATGCCGAATATATTATCAGGTTTAACTCGGCAGCTACAAATCGCATGCATCCTTCTCGTGCGGTGTCGAAATTCTTTACTAAATTCGGTCAAGGTCACGAGCTGGCACATGCGCTGGAGCCGGTTATGTATAAAACTGTGAGAGATTTATTTTGCGATGGAGCATACTGGAAGTGTAAGTAATAAATACTTTCCGGAATACATATTTTTATTTTGGTTGCCTTTCATCTGAACACCCGGTACATAAGTAAGTAATTTCTGATAACATTCAAAGGTCAGTTTTGTGGCAGAGATAAACCAATACTTCCTACAGGAATGCAACCCAGGACCTCTTGATTTTCAGAACTTTACACTACCACTGAAGAACATCTAATTTTCACTGAAGTTCGGGAAACCCAGTATGCTGAGGTTCTCTTTCTTTTTGTGTAGTTATGGGCATCAGTATTCCGCGAGCATTCCTTGTTTCCGTGGCTCTGAACGTCCTTGGCAGGATGGATACATTGGGACACATCCTGCAGGAGACGTTATAAACCAGCGAGCTAGCATTCCTGCATCCCGTGGCACACACATCTTCCCGCTTTGGAGGTAAGTGCATTTACTTGTTACTGAATACCTGCATCTCCACAAAAAAACACACACATTCTCAGGCAAGCTTTTACATTTTTAAACTGTTTACCATCAATAAGATCAAGCTGGATCCGAGGAAGAAGGGTATAAGTCTTGCATCACGCATTACTCGTTTCGTCGAGTCGTAATGACGTATAAGAGACATGGAGACAAAAAATCTAAATTCGAGAGTTTCTAACAGTAGGTCAGGCAGCGGTTTCTTACCAAAAGAATCGGAGTTCGAATACCGAATGATTTTATTAATAAATAAGCTGTTGTCTCTAAAATTACACCATAATTTATATTTAAACATTTCAACAAAATAAATAAGTAATTTCTTCATAAGATAATGTGCACCCCAGGTAAAGAGATATGTTTACTTGCATCTTTTTATTATTCATAATATCTTGAAACTTATAGGATCTTATCCTCTCAAAACCTTTTGTTTTGGCCTTATTTGTAGGGTAAGATTGTCTAATTCCGTGACATATTTAATAAAGTCTACATTTATGCCACAATTGTAATAAAAATTTTCAAATAACACCTAAATGACGTTATTTGGACCTTTAGCTACAGTTTTTACAACATTCAGTGTCAACAGTTTCACAAGTTTGATATATAATATGTGATTCTTCATTGTTATACAGTGGCTACTAAATCCGTGACAGGGATCCAAATTCCGTGATAGTGGTTTCCTAATTCCGTGAGTGATATCCTAATTCCGTGATACTAAAATAATCCTCATTAACTGCTCAGAAAACAAAAGTGTATTTGGAAAAACACTTTAAAGTCATGGATTAAGCAAGAAATTACAACATAGAAAAGGGCCAAAGTGACAAATTTCATAGAAAATATTTATGTAAGTCCAGGAATACATATTACATATTAATATATTATAAACAAAATAAGCTGAAAGTAAAATTCAATACAAAATTAAATTGGAATAAATTGAATTATAACACAATTATTTCTCATTATTTATATTCCCAGCAACACAGTAATTAAGTTAAATATATGCCCTATTATTTTATTATAATTATAATTGTTGTTTTCTATAACTTATTTCTATTATATTTCCACGAACTATTTTCTCTCATAGACATTAATTTTCACAATAGCGTTGGCATCACTGGTCGAGTGAGCCAGGAAGGAGAAATATGAAAATAAATCCGAAAATGTCTCAAAATGTTAAATAATCATACACATTGATTCGGCTGACTATAATCTACAGTAATATATCATTTTTATAGTGCTATATTAATTCTTACTTCAAATATAAAATGTTCCTTCAGGAGCGGTCACAAGAGAAAGAAAAACTTACTGGTCAACCACCTTTCACTGAACAAAAGCTTCTGCAGTCGACTGCTTCCATCCAAAAGGCGGGTAGTTAATAGAAATGAAAAGAAGACATCTCCTGGCATCTGTTAGGTATTACAAAAACTTAAAAGTCAGAGACACAACTCAATTGCAGTCAATTGAAATTTTATCACGGGATTAGGGGTATCACGGAATTAGGCACCTTAACCCTAGATCTAAATAAAATTAATATTATGTACCGAAGTATATATGATATTACCGTGCAGGAATTCTGCATTACCATATGGTGAAGAATGGGTAAAACGGAGAAAAATTTCTCTCCGGCACCAGGATTCGAACCCGGGTTTTTAGCTCTACGTGCTCACGCTTTATCCACTAACCTACACAGGATTCGAGTTCCGATACCGGATTGAATCCTTCTCGATTTAAGTTCTACCTCTCTGTTCCCCTTTGCTGGCCTACCGTCATGTACTGTGTCACAGAATATGTGACAGTGGCACCAAGTCCAACGCACTATGTACAGAGGTGCACTCATTACGAGTGACTAATCCCCATTTCAGTTTGGTTGATAGGCTTTCCCCTCTACTCACACTCTTTACCATCCGTGAAGGGGAAGATGCTACTATACATCTTACTGATGTTCGACTACTTGACTTCGAACATAGTGAAAATTCTTATCATTGAAAATGTTTACCGGTAATCTATATTTCGAAAGCCTATACTAAGCGCGTTTGTATTTCATTTTATTGCTGTTTTTATCAACTGGCACATTAAAAAGCTACTGACAGCAGAAGATAAATGTTTTCTTCACCGCTAGTTGCTACTCTACAGCATTCAAATGGGACAATCTGCACTGTGACACTCTCCCCGACTTCATAATACAAACTAACATTCTTTAATTTAATTAATTATTAGTTGAAAATATTGTAAGAACGACACTAAAATATACTGAAACATGTAACTGTCAAACATCTGTTTATTTCTCGTTCCAGCTCGAGGGTAAATATTGTGTATGCATGGTTGTTGGAGTCAGCAATTTTTTTAATCTATATTTTTCAATGAAGTGTTTAAAATATGGATTTTCAAGTTCATGGAACGGAATATTCGCACATATCAGTATCTGACACAAGTCATAACAAAAAGTGGACTGATACGAAATCAAATCACTAAACAATTCCAGATGTTCGATGTGTCTCTTAGAGTCACAATATTTTTGTAAATCGTGAGCTTATTAACTTTTATGTCTAAAGTACACACTTTACACTATAATAGGCCTATATTTTCGTCCCTGACTGAAAAATAATCATCTCCGAAGTCTCTTACAAGCACAGGCAAAGTTGCAGATTTTATTGGCGACATTTTAATGCATCTTCACAGTACCTTTGCTAGATCACAACTGAACTCCATGCGAAAGGTTAATTTTTTTTTTTTTTAAGAAAATAAGCGTGCTGTGTTGAAACAAATTGGCCTATTATAATGTAGTAAATAATAAGAAACCCGCACCTATTAAACTTCGAATGAACAAAGACCTTTCACGCCACGTTCTCCATTTTGTATACGAACCTGAAGGTATATCAGTAAAGTAAACAGCTAACGTCATCCTATATCCTGTGTTCCTTAAACCTGTAGCCATGTCTAGTCAATGTTTTGATGTCTCAACTTCGTTTCCTCAGCGTTCAGGGATCCATTTAACAAATTATTTTCTCACAACCAAATCATGATTTACGATGAAAAAGACAGGTTCATAGGATATTTACTTAGCTTCTGATATAACTTAATTTTGGACCAAATTTCAAAATCATGTCAAGCATAGCACCGATATTTTCTGGAGTCGTCACAGAAACAGGTCTTCCAACACAGTGTTCATCTGTTATCTCCGTTCTTTCTCTCTCAAATTTCGCAACACAATAATTTTTATGGTGATGTACGAAGAACAATGCTCTCCCAATGTATCAACCACATCCGTATAAATTTCCCTGCTAGACAATCCTTTCTAAATAGGCACTTTATCACCAATTGATACTCGAAATCGGGGTACGCAGAGAGCCTTAGTGGAGCGAGTAGGTGCGAATCGGAAATGAGCCTAGTTGGAAGGTGAGCGCAAGAAAATATTCTAGGTTGCTGGTCGTAGTGCGCCTGAAATTCAATCTGGAGTAGAGGTTTCATTACACTATGTTTTATACTTACTTGCAAATGACTTTTAAAGAATATGGAGGTTCGTTGCCGCCCTCACATAAGCCCGCCATCGGTCCCTATCCTGTGCAAGATTAATCCAGTCCCTACCATCATATCCCACCTCCCTCAAATCCATTTTAATATTATCTTCCCATCTACTCGTACGTCTCGGCCTCTCTAAAGGTCTTTTTCCGTCCGGCCTCCCAATAAACACTCTATAAGCATATCTGGATTCTCCCATAAATGCAACATGCCCTGCCCATCTCTAACGTCTGGATTTAATGTTCCTAATTATGTCAGGTGAAGAATACAATGCGTGCAGTTCTGCATTGTGTAACTTTCTTCATTCCCCTGTAACTTCATCTCTTTTAGCCCCAAATATTTTCCTAAGCACCTTATTCTGAAACACATTTAACCTGTGTTCCTCTCTCAAAGTGAGAGTCCAAGTTTCACAACCATAAAGAACAACCGGTAATATAACTGTTTTATAAATTCTAACTTTCACCTTCTTTGAAAGCAGACTGGATGACAAAAGTTTCTCAGCCGAATACTGTAATAACAGGCATTTCCCATATTTATTCTGCATTTAATTTCCTCTCGAGTGTTATTTATATTTGTTACTGTTGTTACAAGATACTGAATTTTTCCACCTTTCCAAATGATAAATTTCAGTTTTTGTATTTTCATTTCGTACTTTTTTTTTAAGTTGGTTATTTTACGAGAATATTTGGGGCTAAGAGGGATGAAGTTACAGGAGAATAGAGAAAGTTATGCAACGCACAATTGCTAGCATTGTTTTATTCACCTGACATAATTAGGAACATTAAATCTAGACGTTTGAGATGGGCAGGGCATGTATCACGTATGGGAGAATCCAGAAATGCACATAGAGTGTTAGTTGGGAGGCCGGAGGGAAAAACACCTTTAGGAGGCCGAGACGTAGATGGGAAGATAATATTAAAATGGATTTGAGGGAGATGGGATATGATGATAGAGAATGGATTAATCTTGCTCAGGATAGGGACCTATGACGGGCTTATGTGAGGGCGGCAATGAACCTCCGGGTTCCTTAAAAGCCAGTAAGTAAGTAAGTAAGTAAGTAAGTAAGTAAGTAAGTAAGTAAGTAAGTAAGTAAGTAAGTAAGTATAATTTTTTTTAATCGTAAAAATATTTTTATCGTATAGCAGGACAGCGTTTTATACATACCAATTTTCATTAGTGTACAACATAAAGTAATGGAGAACAAAAATGTTGAAATTTCCAAAATTTTATTCCTTTAAGCTGTACCTAATCCTTTAAACTGTGTTCCTCTCTCAAAGAGAGAGTCCAAATTTCACAACCATACAGAAGAAAGGTAACATAACTGTTTTATAAATTCTAACTTTCAGCTTTTTTGAGAGCAGACAAGATGACAAAAGTTTCTCAACCGAATAATAACAGGCATTTCCCATATTTATTCAGCATTTAATTTCCTCTCGAGTGTTATTTATATTTGTTACTGTTGTTACAAGATATTTAATTTTTCCACGTTTCCAAATGATAAATTTCCAGTTCTTGTATTTTCATTTCGTACTTTTTTTTAGTACGCCTAAGTTATTTTACGAGGCTGTATCAACATCTCAGGTTATTTAGCGTCTGAATGAGATGAAGGTGATAATGCTGGTGAAATGAGTCCGGTGGTCAGCACCGATAGTTACCCATCATTTGCTCATATTGGGTTGAGGGAAAACCTCCGGAGAAAACCTCAACCAGGTAACTTGTCCCGACCGGGATTCGAACCCGGGCCACCTGGCTACGCGGCCAGACGCGGTAACCGTTACTCCACAGGTGTGGACTTCATTTCGTACTATGTTCTGGTCACGAGACATAATCAAACTCTATTTATACAATTCCATAAATAAACAAACTGAAGGATGAGTTGACAGGAGGCGATGGTTACACAAACAGGTAATTAAAACAAGTGAACGGTCTTCCAAAACAAACTTGTATTATATCAGATTTCCAGTTGCAGACTTGCGCCGCTGTTGCACGCCGCATCTTCTTCTTCATCCCACAACGAAGCCGGGGCCAACTTACAACAGATCGGGGACTATCAATGGTGTAAAATATGACTGCAGGAGATGGCAAACAATGGAGAGCCATTCATTATCCCTCGTCCGGGGGGAGGGGGGAGCACCGCTTAACGAAGCCAACCACATATTAGAAGTAGCCGATACCTATTACTGCCCGCACCTCCATCACCAAGTAATTACTAAGAGTGCGTTGTATCATAACTGTGACGTCACCGTGAATTATTATGAACGTGCAAGCTTCTGGTTTTGGGACACCTATGATGTATAGTGTGGTTCTTGATTTAATGTGATGTGTGGAGGATGTACTGCCCTGTTCTTTCATTATTATTCTTATCCATGCATTAATTTTGTTTGTCCAATGTTTAGATAAAGGAATAATAATAAAGTGGTAAATTCGTGGGAGCGCATGGTCAAAGAAAGGCGGAATCCTTGGCATTTCTGTGAATATAGAGCCTACAAAGTGTTTTTAATTACCTCTACTCCTATTACGGATGTCTTTTTTTTTAGTTGGTTATTTAACGACGCTGTATCAAGTACTGGGTTATTTAGCGTCGATGAAATTGGTGATATCGAGATGGTATTTGGCGAGAGGAGACTGAGGATTCGCCATAACTTATATTTATTTATTTATTTAAATCCACCACCAACAGAAGCAGGCTTCCAATTACAGGTGGCTTACACAGATACATACACAAAATACATAATAAGAGAATAAAACAACAACACAAACGAAAGAAAGAAAATACATAATGGTAATAGATGCTAGAATATAATATTGCAGCTAATTATTAACTGCATCATTATATTGACATTTGGCACTATATTAACTGTTAATATAGTGCCAAATGTCAATATAATGATGCAAAATTATTTAAAAACTAGAGTAAAAACATTATAATACACTTCTTCATAATTTAAATATCTAAGGAAATACAATTCTTTTTAAAATTGTATGAAATTTTTCAACTGTTAAACTGAAATCTAATTGGGAATCACAGTTTAAAGACAGAGAGTTGTAAGTATTACACATAACAAACAATGGAGAGTTCTTGAGGAAAACAGTTCTAGGAATAGGAATAATAAAAGGTTGCCTATGACGTAATTCTGTTTTTTTTTTTTTACATTGAACTGAAGGAATTTAAGAAAATCGCAGTAATTCAATATACCGTTAACAGTCTTATAGAGAAAAATTTGACTATTTATTAATCGTCGAGATTTTAAAGTTTTATAATTAAATTCGAAAAGTAACTGATTATATGAAATTTGCTTGTCATAAGACGAAACGTGATGTTTTTTTAAAATATAAATCACGTAAAAATCTTATATTATCACTGATATGCATTTCAAAAAACTGTTTTCTGCTACAAGAGACAAAAATTACTGATTCTAATTAACTGAAATGCCCTGAATCCGAATCTGTACTCATATTTTCTGTATCACGTCAGGTTTTTCTATACTTTTGAAAAGAAAAATGAAAAAAAAAAGTCGAAATTGGCAAAGTTCATGATTAAAAAAAAATTAATACGATAATAACCTAACTTATATGACTACTTTTGGGTATTGAAGGTTGTAGAAACCGAGCCTGTATTCAGATTTTATCTATCGCGCCAGGCTTTTCTGTCATTTTTTAAAAATAAGAACTAAAAAAGTTCAAAATTTAAACAAGAATTTCAAAAAGTCAAATGAGGTATATTATTATTTTTAAAAACATATTTTAATACCGTAATGTAACATTTGAGACTATAAAATTTATTATTTTTTTATTTATTTAATGCAGGGCTGTAGAGTGGGCCGTATTCATAGACATTCTTAGCGCGGGCTTCCGGTGGATGAACAGCGAACTAACGTTTTTCGTAATAATAAACCAGTGTTAACGATATATGATATGATATGATATGATATGATATGATATGATATGATATGATATGATATGATATGATATGATATGATATGATATGATATGATATATGATATGATATGATATGATATGATATGATATGATATGATATGATATATGATATGATATGATATATGATATGAATCCTGTACAAGTAACCAGTCGATAGTCGGGGCTAGTTTAGCACGCTCGTAACGCGGGCTAGCGAAATGTCTATGACTAGCACCCGAAATCTTTAGTTTAAATGTAGTTCTGTTTATAAGTATGAATAAGGGTGTAATTGTTTGTTTTATTTGAACTGTTGTACCAGTGAAGCGTGGTGAGTGAATGAAGTTATGGTTTTACAGTGCAGTGAATAGTTCCGATCAGTGATAATTTATAGTGTCAATGAAATGTGTTCTATAGTGTCAGTGAAATGTGTTATAGTGTCAGTGAAATGTATTCTAAAGTGTCAGCGAAATGTGTCATAGTGCCAGTACAGTGAGTGAGACGAGAGTAAAGTGAAAGATTATTATCAGTACCAATGTGAAACTTATGTAGGGGTTATACAGGGACATCATTTTATTTTTACATCAATTTTTATTGTACCTCAGTTTTTGAATGTACTTCACTCCCACCCCTTTTACTAATGAAGTTCCAACTGTCCACACAGAATCAAGGCCGCATATATAGTAAACAGCATTGAGTGAGTATAGTACGTTCCAGAAATATGTTCGCGTTTTCCAGTGACGAAAGAGCTTTCAATATTGAATCATATTTTCGCACATGTATTGTCCGTTTGCTTACGTCGCATCCCGATTTCCCCCATCTGCTTCTGCTCGTCCCTCTGTAAAAGCTGTTCTGTCTTAGCTCTTTTCTGAAAACATTAATTTCTGTTAGGAATTGGACGTTTACGTAAAATAACTTAAATAAAAGGGCCTCGTTAAGTAATTAACTGTCACGTGACCCCCCCCCTTTTAGGATCCTGCAGCATAACCACTTGGACGGACAATAGATCGCATGTCTGAGTAATTTTATCTTTCCTCATCGGGCAGAAGTGAAGATTGAATTTACAGTACGTAAGGTACTCTTTTATAGAGTAGGTACAGAATTATTTCAACATGAGTTACTAGTACGAAGGACGAAACTGGCAATTTGAATTAGATGCAGTAGTCTATAGTGCGATAATATGCACAAAATAACTGAAGCCTGTATCGAAATGAACGGCCACCATTTTCAAAAATGTGTTTAAATATCCATATTATGATTATTTATCAATTTAACTTCTTTCTCTATATTGCTGTAGACAGTATAATATACTGTACACTGCATAATGAATACGTCCGCATGGATAACTCAGTTCATAAGTAAAAACACTTACTTATTCTTAATACAGTACTATATTTTGATTAAACAAAAACCCAATGAAGATTATCGAACTCAAAATCGCGATATTTCCTAGTTTACGTAAATGGATGAACTACTTTTCTTCCCTCCTATACCTAGTAGAGTGATTTGTTTGTGTTTTACGCCAGTATCATCGAACTACAGTCGTGGAAGGGGAAGGCAAACTGTGTTTCCGGTTCTCTAAAGGTATAGCCAGGTTAATATTAAAAATGTTAGTAAAAATAAAATGATGTCCCTGTACATATGTAAGTTAGGTTGTAATGTAAAATTAGGTTCACTTATTAATTAGGTTATTTTATGTATAGTAATTGTAATTATTGTGTATAATTGTATTGTGTATTCTTATTGCATTGTGTATTGTAATTTTATTGTGTACTAGCCGTACCCGTGCGCTCCGCTGCACCCGTTTGAAATAAATATAAAGTAATTACGTAATTAAAATAGGACATTTGATCCAGAGAGCACTCATTTGGTGCAATGTCAATTCCTTTAACATGTTTCTTAATTTTTATTACATGCATCCATAGTTCAATGAACATTGACATCATTTACATTTAATGTGTATACTTTATTTTACTTGTTATATGTTTCCATTGAATTATGGTAATAACTTAATTTTAACTCTTGTTTTCTACGTATTCAGAAAATGGCGCTTGGCCCACTATGGTTCTGATCCCTTCAAATAACTTAAATTATATTATATTATATTATATTATATTATATTATATTATATTATATTATATTATATTATATTATATTATATTATATTATATAAAAAGTATGTTGATAACGGATGTACCCCGATAAGTAAGTTTTCAATTTGTTATGGGAGCTCTTGAATCTCAGCAGGAACAAATTTTATTTTACAACAGGGCAGCATAATCTGCTTGGCTCATGACCCAAATTTTTTGCATTGCATTTAATGCATATGTATTTTAACTCGATTCAATTGAGCATAGTTAAAATTTGGATTATAAAATAATGAAATGCTAAGCTAACATATTATTACTGCATACTAAATCAATACACTCTCGTTGTTCGTTAATTCTCTGAGATAAACATTATTTTAAGAAATACAGGAAACGAATACACAGAATAGCCTATCAAGTTTTCTGTGCATAAGAAGCTATTTTAATCTTACCTGTCCTCAATTCACTCAGAAGTTACTGTAATAACATTATACCATTTTGTCCATACAGAAAAACTACACTTACCAATGGTGAAATAATAATTAATTATACAAATCGGTTAATTTAGCTTCCGATATTGCTTCATACAAACACAGAAACATATTCTGTAGGGTATGATTCATAGCTTTCGATTGTTGTTGACCAAGGCCCCTTATAGACGAAGTCATTTGTTTATTTCATTACACGGCCTTAGATGGCAGTTATTTTAATTCTAAAACTCATTTATCTCATTAAATATCAGTCCTATCAAAATTTTTCAAAGAACAAAACTTATCGAAAATGATTTTTAAAGAAATGTTTGTTATGTAACATTTTTCATAAAAATCAATACTAAGCGAGATATTTCGATATATTTAATTCAGGCCCCCTTATAACCCCCCTTTTAAATAATGTATTTTGAATGCCATATAGCCTATAATCTAAGTTACAACGAACTTAATTTATATTCCAATTTTCATCGAAATCCGTTCAGCCATTATCGCGTGAAAAGGTAACAAACAGATAGACAGACAGACATACAAACAAAAATTTCAAAAAAGCGATTTTCGGTTTCAGTGTGGTCAATTATATATGTTAGGACCAATTATTTTTGGAAAATCGAAAATTACCAGAAAAATTTCGGCTACAGATTTATTATTAGTATAGATACCACTGCCACCGGGTGCTTGCCCACTTGCAGTGTAAATAAATACATATATAGAAATAACGAACGGCATCTAGCCATAACATTCTGACCGGACATTAGGTTCAACGCGTATGAGCAATATAATATAGACCTTTATCCTTTATGGTTGCTGACCGAGGGGGAACTATGACTGCATCTTACGTGGATAAATCATGGCTAATGCACCTTGATTCTATCTTTCAGGGGGGAGACAGACTTCCTAGTGGAGAAGGTGGCAGAGGAATCCTCACACATTGTCTGCTCTTGGCGGCAAAGACACTTCTGAGACAAAGTCCAGCCTCGCCACGAACCAGTGGCTATCTCAACGCCAGAGATTCCTCCGCAAGATAATTCTAAACACAAACCATGTAAATATTTGCAGGACAACCTACCAGAAAATATAGCGTCCACAAAGATACTAATAATTTACAAGTGACAAAAATAGCCTATCTTGTTGATCAGAGGCAATTATTATTCAGACGGGGTAATAGATGCGTTCACAGCTCGCGCTTAAACTACTGGATTCCTTGTAATGCGGGCTTTCCATCATCCCCCGTCCAGTGCGTCTCTATTTGAATTATCTTAGCACTCTAGTCTGCCTTCAATTGTTTCTGTTTAAGTCTGTGTACTGCAGAAGCGGCTAGTATTTAAGATGTATACGGTTATTTTTAATCACTTGTTGTTATGGAAACCTTAACATAATACAGATCGTCAATTATGGATAGAATTTAAGTAATTTGTAGTCCGAATTAGGACGAGAATGGCGAGATAAGAGAATATGATTAATGTTGTTAAATTCGTTTCAGAAGGGAGAAAGTCGTTTAATTTGTGTGAACGTCGTCTTCCTTGTAACTTTATCTCCGTGAAAAAAAAAAAAAAAAAGTCTCAATATTCATTACTACATAACTTTTAAAAAATTCAATCAAGGTCACTGTCATTGAGTGGTGCACAGCCGTTTTCACATAGTGAACAGAATCCAATCTTCTTTGTCGCAGATTTCGTGGTACCAAAGTCCGGTCGATTATCCTTAATTCAGAGATGATTAAACGAACCGCTATTGTTTCATGTTAAATCAAAGTTTATTCTCGCAGCGAGATGGCGTTATTGCCTGCAGTCGCAAATTCTATTTTAAATGAATAATTACCATAATATAAAATTATAAATATTAGAACAACACACTCTACTGAACCTAAGAACACATATTAACGAATTTCTCGTAACATTTTATCATTCATTATACAGTCTGATCCATTTGGGTATGGATAACATTAATTTATTATTATAAAGCTATTATGATAGTAGGAAAAATTTCTCGCTGGTTATATTATGATTAAAAGATGGGAATTTCCACATATGACAATCAACAATGCATAACCTGAAAGGACAAATAAACATCGTAGATGATGAAAATGACTGCTAAAAATCAACAGCGGGCAAAATGTGTTCTTTGGTATGCTAAATTTGAGAGTGTTAAAGGAGTGCAAAGGGAATTTCGACGTGAGTATGGTGTGCGTAAAGTACCTAAATAGGCTACCTACGAATCCATAATGTTGTGGTATCCAACATTTGTAGAAACAGGTTGTGTTGAAAAAACATGCAGGAGTTCGCAGGCGAAACCCAGTACGAGAAGTAACTATCTCCTGGCTTGGCCCCCAAACTCCCCAGATCTAACCTCTCCTGACTTCTTCGTGTGGGGTCATGTTAAAGATATTGTTTATTCATAGAAACTCAAGAACACTGATGATCTGAGAGTAGAAGTTACTCAAGCTTTTCAACAAATCACCCCTCTTATGTTACAACGGACATGGGCTGAATTGCATCACCGTTATGAGTTGTGCAGGGTGTGCAATGGGGATCATGTTGAGCTCTGAGGAATCTCCCATCTTTCAGTGTTGTCTGCACAAAGTTTCAACAAATAAAGTTCAGTAGTAAATGTTTACGGTGTTTTCATTTTATCCATACCCAAACGAGTAACCCTGCATTTCAAATTCAATTACCTGTACTTACTTTATGCAAAATACAGTATTCACGTCATTGGACGATTAGCTCAAGTGCGAACTTCTTCACTTAAAGGTTGTTAAAGTCACATAAGTCACATTAAAAACAGAAATCCATTTCATTGTTGGTTCCAGATGTTTAAGAAAGGTTCCTCTAAACACCACACTTCTCTGACTAGGGCTGCCAATACAGAAATCCATTTCATTGTTGGTTCCAGATGTTTAAGAAAAGTTCCTCTAAACATCACACTTCTCTGACTAGAGCTGCCAATACAGAAACCCATTTCATTGTTGGTTCCAGATGTTTAAGAAAGGTTCCTCTAAACATCACACCTCTCTGACTAGGACTCCAAATACAGAAATCCATTTCATTGTTGGTTCCAGATGTTTAAGAAAGGTTCCTCTAAACATCACACTTCTCTGACTAGAGCTGCCAATACAGAAATCCATTTCATTGTTGGTTCTAGATGTTTAAGAAAGGTTCCTCTAAACATCACACTTCTCTGACTAGGGCTGCCAATACAGAAACCCATTTCATTGTTGGTTCCAGATGTTTAAGAAAGGTTCCTCTAAACATCACACCTCTCTGACTAGGACTGCCAATACAGAAATCCATTTCATTGTTGGTTCCAGATGTTTAAGAAAGGTTCCTCTAAGCATCACACTTCTCTGACTAGGGCTGCCAATACAGAAATCCATTTCATTGTTGGTACCAGATGTTTAAGAAAGGTTCCTCTAAACATCACACTTCTCTGACTAGGGCTGCCAATACAGAAACCCATTTCATTGTTGGTTCCAGATGTTTAAGAAAGGTTCCTCTAAACACCACACTTCTCTGACTAGGGCTGCCAATACAGAAATCCATTTCATTGTTGGTTCCATATGTTTAAAAAATGTTCCTCTAAACATCACACTTCTCTGACTAGGGCTGCCAATACAGAAATCTATTTCATTGTTGGTTCCAGATG
This sequence comes from Periplaneta americana, assembly GCF_040183065.1. Classification (NCBI taxonomy): domain Eukaryota; kingdom Metazoa; phylum Arthropoda; class Insecta; order Blattodea; family Blattidae; genus Periplaneta; species Periplaneta americana. The sequence continues at coordinate 20,521,060 of NC_091130.1, forward strand.
TTTAAGAAAGGTTCCTCTAAACATCACACTTCTCTGACTAGGGCTGCCAATACAGAAATCCATTTCATTGTTGGTTCCATATGTTAAAAAAATGTTCCTCTAAACATCACACTTCTCTGACTAGGGCTGCCAATACAGAAATCTATTTCATTGTTGGTTCCAGATGTTTAAGAAAGGTTCCTCTAAACATCACACTTCTCTGACTAGAGCTACCAATACAGAAACCCATTTCATTGTTGGTTCCAGATGTTTAAAAAATGTTCCTCTAAATACCACACTTCTCTGACTAGGGCTGCCAATACAGAAATCCATTTCATTCATTTCATTGTTGGTTCCAGATGTTTAAGAAAGGTTCCTCTAAACACCACACTTCTCTGACTAGGACTACGAATACAGAAATCCATTTCATTGTTGGTTCCAGATGTTTAAGAAAGGTTCCTCTAAACACCACACTTCTCTAACTAGGGCTACCAATACAGAAATCCATTTCAGTGTTGGTTCCAGATGTTTAAGAAAGGTTCCTCTAAACATCACACTCTTCTGACTAGGGCTACCAACACAGATTTTCACGTAACCAAGTATAAAATATCAGATGTTAATATCGTGCGGGAGAAGACCATTGTCACGAGGCGTTAAATTCCGTAATTGTCTATGCAAATTCCAGACTATACTTGTTTTTATAGATCTTTTTACACGAGGTAAACTAAATGACTTGTAAAAAGGTCTGATCCAATATAAAACACTTTCGAACTTGTTATAAATCGTGCATTAGTAGTATCGCGATAAGATCTGCATATAAACCTCAGATTTTGTTTTATAAGCTGAATACTTAATAGGCATTTCGCATGCATCGGAATGCATTAGGGAGGCTATGGCAGAGGTACCGAGAAAACGGGTCCAGCAACCGTATGTTATTCAGAGAAAAGAATACAGATGTCCTCCAAGGCTGAAAGAGGTGGAGAAGAAAAAAGAGAGTGGGATAAGCTGATTACTAATTGTAAATACGCGTGGGAATTGGAGGGGACATTGCAAATCATTAAGCTGGATATGTATGAGAGGAATACGTACACATGGTTGATGCTATAATGAGAGAGAACGACAAAAAGTACTGCAAACATTTTGCGACAGTTGGTACATGACGTGCAGGTAATATAAATTCAAGGCGCATTAGTATGCGATATAGTCAATTATAAACTGACGTCGGGGAAACGTGAGTTATTCGACGCTCTGGAATTTACTACTCTAAGAGACCCACCTGTAGCGCTGTTATCTATCTGTCTCCCACTGAAGAAAGCAGTGGTTCCAACCTCGGCAGAGTTTGCCAGATTTACGCACAAACCTACTACTAAACCTATTACTAGGGGAGAGTCGGGTAGTATCGGACATCGGGTAATATCGGACAGTGCGTTTCTTTCATCTACCACCATATGGTAGTACCTGAATGACATGGTTACGTTTCTCTATGCGACATCACAGAAATGTCAATCAGGTACTATCATCGTGTGGTAGATGAAAGAAACTCACTGTCCGATATTACCCGATGTCCGATACTACCCGACTCTCCCCTAAACCTACTTTTTGAACATGAAACATTTATGCCGAAATATCAATTGAATACAATTTTACGAAAATTCCAACAGCAACGGATCAGACTCTTATTGTGTTTGCAAGAGCAGTTGAAGGTGTCGCGAGATTATTAAAAAAAAAGTGTTGACATAGATTTATGCTATAGTATTTAGAACATAAACAACGTTGTTCACATAGGCTAAATAAAAAAATGGTTCAATAATTATACGGTAAAATATAATTCCTGCAATATAATATTTTTAATTGAATTGAAAAATGAGAATTAGGAGGACAAATTTAAAAGGTACGCAAAACGCGTCCTTGCAAGGGGTTCCGGGCTGTAAGAAACTAAATATGTGAGCTCCAAGCCTGTTGGCCACTAGTCTCACTCCGGGTTACGCTGCTCCACTGAAGGAGTTATATAAAATATGTAATGATCTATACATAATATATTATGTGCCTGTTTTTTTATAAAGTCGTCCACAACTGTGGAGTAACGGCTAGCGCGTCTGGCGTCGAAACCAGGGGATACGGGTTCGATTCTCGGTCGGAGCAAATTACCTGATTGAGGTTTTTTCCGGGGCTTTCCCTCAACCCAATATGAGCAAATGCTGAGTAACTTTCGGTGCTGGACCCCGGACTGATTTCACCGGCATTATCACCTTCATCTCATTCAGACGCTAAATAACGTAAGATGTTGATAAAGCGTCGTAAAATAACCTACTAAAAATTATGAAGTCGTTTCTCAAATCGGAACTCTCTACTTATTCGTTACACACAGTGATATGCTAATAATTTTCAATTTCAAGGAAATAAATCTTAATTACGTTGGAAACGACTGATTTAAAAATAATTGAAGAGAATACATATTCATTCCACTAGAAATTGTGCAGTGGTTTCCCACCCCTGCCGTATCGGCATTCGAAAAATATAAGTCCTTGTAAAATAAAAAAAATAATGATAATTTTACTCCAAAATCAGTGGATACCACTCAAAGTATGACCAAATTGAATTATATGGTACAACAATTACACGAAATATTAGGTAAACATCATTTCCAGTACTTCAAACAATTACCACCATGGTGCTGCGGTAGAGTTCAATAGGCCTACAAAGTGGTAAATTTCATCAAAGGAAGGGCGTTGCAAACTCGTATTTTCAGCAAAATTTGTGAAGGTATGAGTTCGTTAGTCTATATGAAAATACTCTTCATCACACTCTTTAAAAATAGCTTCTTTTATTTAAAAATAGCTTGTAACAGAGTCTTAGACTACAAATGTTTAATTTAAATGTAGTTCTGTTTTTAAGTTTAAATAAGGGTGTAATTGTTTGTCTTATTTGAAAAGTTGGATCGGTGAAGCGTGGTGAGTCAGTGAAGTTATGGTTTTACAGTGCAGTGAAAGTTCCGATCAGTGATAATTTATAGTGTCAATGAAATGTGTTCTATAGTGTCAGTGAAATGTGTTATATAGTGTCGGGTCAGTGAAATGTGTTGTCAGTGAAATGTGTCATAGTGCCAGTACAGTGAGTGAGATGAGAGTAAAGTGAAAGATTATTATCAGTACCAATGTGAAACTTATGTAGGGCCTATACATTAGGTTGAACTGTAAAATTAGGTTCACTTATTAATTAGGTTATTTTATGTATTATTAGACTATTAATCGTAATTATTGTGTACAATTGTATTGTATATATAATTGTGTTGTGTATCTAATTGTATTGTGTATTGTATAATTGTATTGCGTATTATAATTGTATTGTGTATTATAATTTTATTGTGTATTGTTTATATTGTATATACCATTGCCACCGGGTGTTTGTCCACTTGCAGCGTAAATACATACATTACATACATACATACATACATACATACATACATACATACATACATACATACATACATACAGTCCACACCTGTGGAGTAACGGTTAGCGCGTCTGGCCGCGAAACCAGGTGGCCCGGGTTCAATTCCCGGTCGCGACAAATTACCTGGTTGAGGTTTTTTCCGGGGTCTTCCGGGGTTGGGTAACTTTCGGTGCTGGACCCCGGACTCATTTCACCAGCATTATCACCTTCATCTCATTCAGACGCTAAATAACCTAAGATGTAGATAAAGCGTCGTAAAATAACCTATTAAAATAAAAAATACATACATACATACATAGGCCTACATACATACATACACGGAAGATGGCTTTCTCGGGTATCGTATTGAAAAAAGTTTTACAGTTAAGAAAAGAACTTTTAATATAAAAGATGATAAATCGGAATATATGCAAACCTATTTTCCAATTGAGGAATGTGATCCCAAAACTCACTCAGTCCATTTTACCATTTTTATTATTTATACATATCAGAGTATTATATATATATATATATATATATATATATATATATATATATATATATTAGATTTCTATCATTATATTTTAAGCTTCTTTTCTTCCAAAACAACGCCAATCCTTGTCTAAAAGTTTGTATTATTGTGTATATCACTTGAAAACAAGCTCAGTCCATAGAACGGTGGATAAAAAACTATTAACCCAGTTCTATCATAAAAATGGACTGAACGCGTCTTGAATAATAGTTTGCAAGGCAAAATGTTAACATTATAACAGTCAGAGATAAAATAACGGGTTTACAAATAAACTTAATTTCTGGTCAATATCATTTGACAAAAATATATTTTATTAATTCCAGTGTATTAAACATTTCATTTTTATTTCAAAAAGTATTCACTTAATCATAAAACCCATGCGTTATTTTGTTAACCACAGTGTATACAACATGCAGTAAAAATTTCATGTTTTAGCATAAAAATTGTAAGAGCCTTTACACTTCGAACCTGACGAAATGTGCTGGAAAACAAGTGTGAGAAAACAGCTTGTAAAATCTGCATGAAATTTAATTTCAAGGGTGCAGCCATTTATATATTGCGTAATTTCTAGGCACCGCAGAGCAATCAAACTTGCTCAACATATAAACAAGAGATTGCTGATTCATTTTTTACAAGAAAAAACCTGAAAATGCGATTTTCGACTGAATATTACCAAAATTTCACTCATCAGTCCCCTTAAAGAGATGCTCTAAGTTATCACCTTCACTTTTTAACTTTGCTCTAGAGTATGCCATTAGGAAAGTCCAGGATAACAGAGAGGGTTTGGAATTGAACGGGTTACATCAGCTGCTTGTCTATGCGGATGACGTGAATATGTTAGGAGAAAATCCACAAACGATTAGGGAAAACACGGGAATTTTACTTGAAGCAAGTAAAGAGATAGGTTTGAAAGTAAATCCTGAAAAAACTAAGTATATGATTATGTCTCGTGACGAGAATATTGTACGAAATGGAAATATAAAAATTGGAAATTTATCCTTTGAAGAGGTGGAGAAGTTCAAATACCTGGGAGCAACAGTAACAAATATAAATGATACTCGGGAGGAAATTAAACGCAGAATAAATATGGGAAATGCCTGTTATTATTCGGTTGAGAAGCTTTTATCATCCAGTCTGCTGTCGAAAAATATGAAAGTTAGAATTTATAAAACAGTTATATTACCGGTTGTTCTGTATGGTTGTGAAACTTGGACTCTCACTTTGAGAGAGGAACAGAGATTAAGGGTGTTTGAGAATAAGGTGCTTAGGAGAATATTTGGGTTAAGAGGGATGAAGTTACAGGAGAATGGAGAAAGTTACACAACACAGAACTGCACGCATTGTATTCTTCACCTGACATAATTAGGAATATTAAATCCAGACGTTCGAGATGGGCAGGGCATGTAGCACGTATGGGCGAATCCAGAAATGCATATAGTGTGTTAGTTGGGAGGCCGGAGGGAAAAAGACCTTCAGGGAGGCCGCGACGTAGATGGGAAGATAATATAAAAATGGATTTGAGGGAGGTGGGATATGATAGAGAATGGATTAATCTTGCTCAGGATAGGGACCAATGGCGGTCTTATGTGAGGCGGCAATGAACCTCCGGGTTCCTTAAAAGCCAGTAAAAGTAAGTCTCGTTAAAGAAACTAATAAAGCTGAAAATCGTCATCGTTTTTATTTCTGTATTTAGCCCATTCAATTGCGAAAAGATAGAGAAAATGACGATAACCGCATTTTAGTATTGAAAGTTGTTATATTTCTCGGTTCTTTATGTAGTTAATTGTCAGGTTTGTTATTGGAAGCAATTAATCAATGCCAACAAGGTGGAATATCTCGACTGTCGTATAATACAAGCGTGACCAAAGAACTTTTGTTTCAACGGCAGGCAAAATGTAATTGGATGTAAAGAAGATACTGGCGCTGCTGTTGCTGCACGAGAGTTTCGTATTGCAAGTCCGTTGTTATTTAATTCAACAGTCTGTGGAGGGGGGGGGGAAAGAAAAGAAAAGAATGAAAACATCAAACAAAAGCAAAACAACGGCAAAACAATTACGAAAACAATAATGCTTTCTACACCTCGATCGAGATTGGAGTATTTTAAAATTATTATTTTCGACTACTTCCTCCGTTATCATCGGCTTGGTTGATGATTTATAGGGTCTACAATGTTGCTTGGTTTGCTTTAAGCCAATTAGTAAAAGATGTGGTATTACATATTATAAAGTAAACACCCATAGATCAGCTGCATGGGCAGGTATAGAAATTAGAAAGACAACTAGTGATACATATCTCTGGCTAGTATATCCTCCAGTCCAGACTCGGGGCTGACAGCAGCGGCAATTTGTCGCCCTGCGCAGCCACCCCCCTTGCCCCAACCCCCGTGGATGCGCAGACTCCTGCTACAGTCCTTGGAAATCAAGCCACAACAGGAGGTCTTTCCAAACTGCGCCATAGCGACGACGGGATGGGTCATGCGCGTCGAATCAAAGGAGACAAAGTTTGCATGCATGAATAATTGACAGCAGGAATAATAATAATAATAATAATAATAATAATAATAATAATAATAATAATAAATAATCCGTGGCGCTACAGCCCGTGAAGGGCCTAGACCGACCAGCCGGCTGCTGACCTCACGCCCACATGCCGAAGCAGAAGTGGGCGATCATCCAACCAGAATGGAGCTATCGTGTGGTTAGCACGATCCCCCCAGCCGTTATAGCTGGCTTTCGCAACCGGATTTCGCTACCTATCATAGCTCCCCAAGTGCACCACGATGCTGGATGGGCATCGGTCCCATACACAGGCCGAAATTTCATGAGAAAATTCCTTCCCCCATGAGGATTCCAACCAGCGCGCATTCCGTAACGCGAGTCCTAGGCAGAATGCCTTACACCAATACGCCACGGCGCGGGACAATAATAATAATAATAATAATAATAATAATAATAATAATAATAATATAACGGGTCTAGGTTATTTTGTAACCGGAAATTTCGCCACTGTTATAGTTTGTCACCTATTTTTCGTCATTAGTTTTTGGTCATCAAATACATTTTGTCATGTTTTTGCCACTGAGGAGATTCTGTCACCGAAGATATTTCTGTCACCATATAGGCCTACATTTTGTCACCATTTTCTTTGGATACTGAGGGGATTTAATTATCAAAATAATACAGAAAATTACATTTAGGCTGTCCAAAACCATCACTGTATAATTATTTTATGCTCGACATTGCCGAAATGTAGTAATTATACACCTGGTAGCAGTCCTTTAATGGACCTCATTAACGTACACCTATTCATTAAAGTTCAGGTGTTCCACCAATCAGAAAATACCATTGTAGCAATATGAAAGCGCAAGTATCGATTATTCTCGGATATGCAATCGAAAGACTAGACTCTCTAGATTATATCAAGGTCAATGTGACATTTGTTTCTCGGAAAAAAATCAATACTTTCGCGTCTGCGCACATCTCACAATTTACGAGGTATTGCACAAGATCAGTTCCGCTCCTCAATCAGATAAGAATAACATGAATACTTATGAATAATTTCAAGTTAGAAATATGGTCGAGCATAAAAAGTCGTATGAAACTTGACTATAATGGTAATTAAGACGCTCGTATGAAAATTATGAAACTCGCTTGCGCTCGTTTCATAAACATCCATACACACGTCTTAATTACTACCGTTATAGCCTCGTTGCATAATGTACTATTAATGCTCTGTATTAACATGAATTTTGAAGTTGCATACGTTCATCCTGTTTTTATAGAGTTTCAACCAAAATTTCCATTGAAGTTGTAACCTATGGCACGTAGGTAATCAAGGATGTTATCTTCTGTTCTACAGTATATGCTTCAGAGATGGCCTCTCTTTTGGAAAACAACGAAACATTATCTTTGAGAATCGGTCAGAATGCATGCGATGTAGTCGACTTATGCAGTTGTTTTCGTAATGTTGTATGCGACTTACTACAGCTTCTAACTGTAGTTATTCCATTACATTCTCATTACGTTTATGATCCAATTTGGTATATCCCTTTTTGTATCTCTACTTACGGAAAACAACATTTACAACTGGTATGAATGCTAAAATGCAAGTAGGCCTATAAAAGTACAGGTAGTCTATAATGAGGCTCAATACATAGAATTCTATCTTTTTAATACTTTGTTTTACAGCCATTCCAGTTGTCACAGATGTTACATTTTTTACTATTTTCAAACTATATAGGCCTATATTGAAAATGAAACTACTTTTGTCAATTTTTATTATTAAAATCAATTTAGAAGATCAGTATGATTTTACAAAAAAGAAGTTGTTTGAATAAAATTTATTATTATTGCAGAAAATAAAAGGTTCCGTCACGGATGTTACAAGATTTGTGAATTCACTTCACACCTTATCAACAAAAAGTGTAAAACTCAGGTGTCTGCATCGAGCAAAAAGAGATTCATTCTCGTAGTGTCCATGTGAAAGCTATGGAAATCTCATGGCATTCAATTACGTCACAAAAAAGGTAAATATTTTATAGCTGTTTCTTTCATGTCACGGATGTTACACACATTTTGTCACGGATGTTACAGATGAGTTAATGTCCTTCATTTTTCCAGTTTCAAAACAACTGTGACATTTCTAAGTCAAAATATTCACTTGAACTGTAAGATTGCTGATAATTATTGTTATTAATCCAAATTACTGAAAATAAATGGCAGAAGAAATATAGTAAAGGTAAAGGTATCCCGTAACATGCCATGAAGGCACTTGGGGTGCATGGAGGTAGAGCCCCATGCTTTCCATGACCTCGGCATTAGAATGAGGTGGTGTGGTCGGCACCACGCTCTGACCGCTTTTTACCCCCGGGAAGGACCCGGTACTCAATTTTATAGGAGGCTGAGTGAACCTCGGGGCCGTTCTGAAAGTTTGGCAACGAGAAAAAAATCCTGTCACCATCTGGGATCAAACCCCGGACCTTCCAGTCCGTAGCCAGCTGCTCTACCAACTGAGCTACCGAAGAAATATAGTACAGAGTTAAAAGTTCCTTGATCCTGGAGCTTGGAATTAACAGTACAGACTCTCAAAATATTTCTTCAACAATAGTTCCTTGAAAAACATACATTGACAGCTGGTCTCTCTTCGAGTAAGTGCTGAAAACTTTAGGTAAACACCAAAACCAGTTAGATTCAATGCCCGTAAAACTTGAAAATGTTTTCCTTTTGTACATAAAACATGAGAATATTTAAATTTAGAGCACTATCTAAGTCTTACACTAATAATAAACAAATATTTCTAGAAAATACTTTTTCAATGGAATTCCCAGTTTACCTAGAATGGCTGTTTAGAGATTCACTTACGGTAACAAACGTTTTTAGTACTTTATTGTATTAGAGTATTTTACTTCTTCTAATCTTGTAATAGTCAATTAAATCCCACTCGAGTTTTGATTTTCTCTAGACAAATCTCTACTGAGATTACTGTATACAAAATATTAATACAGACACATACTTACTGAGAATCAGAGAATATGTGGAAAACGATACACTGAGGTATTCTGTACAATTTCAGAGTAATTTAGTAAAAATTAAGCCCTTAACTTCCAGAACATAAAAAGTATGGACAAATACCTTAAAATGTCAGAAATCGGATAATGCAATGTAAGGTATAGGCTATTCATTGAATCATGCAACGATGAGATAATAGTACATAATAGTACATTATGCAACGAGACTATAATGAAGGTAATTAAGAAGTGAGTATGGATATTTATGAAACGAGCGCAAGCAAGTTTCATAATTTTCATACGAGCTTCTTAATTACCATTATAGGCGAGTTTCATACGACTTTTTATGCTCGACCATATTTCTAACTTGATATTATTAATTTTAATTGTATCTGACCTTCAGCAATGTTCCGTATGTTGTGAGATGTGCGCAGACGAGAAAGCATTGATTTTTTCCGAGGAACAGATATCAACATTGACCTTGCTAGGCCATAAGAACCTACAGAGATAACATTGAAATTAAATTAGACATTGAAAAACGAGATGACAAATTGAATTTATTTGAATATTATTTACAATTAACGCTAATTATTATAGTAACAGAACATAACCTTCTGAGACAGTATTGGATTTCCAGCCTCCGTGACTTTTCGCTAATTCTCTTTCGATTGCATATCCGAGAATAATCGATACTTGCGGTTTTATAACGGTAGAAAGCTGACCTGTCATTGGCTGAACAGTTGTAATCTGAGTCGTCATTGGCTGAAATACCTGACCTTTAATGAGTAGGTGTACTTTAATGACATGCATTAAAGGTCTGCTACCAGGTGTATAATTACTACGTTTCGGCATGGTCGAGCATAAAATATATTAGGGTTTAATATACTTATAGGCCTAGGCCTACATTTAATTCTGAAAATTAACGTTCACATTATTAGTAATATTATAATCATTATTACTCAACGTTACTCATATCCTTTCATTCCCTACGGATTGACAAGGATGTTGAATTTTTCAAATTTCAGAAAATTGTAACTAAATTTTAATAATAATAATAATAATAATAATAATAATAATAATAATAATAATAATAATAATAGGCCTAATAATAGTAATAATAACGATAATAATATAATAGTGGTGATAATAATAATAATAATAATAATAATAATAAATTATATCTTCCAAGAATTTCGACTCAAAATTGTATTGTAAGATGTCACGAATTTTATCTGTTCATCGTTGTTTCACATTTCTGTATAAAACTAGCGTTAGATTATGTAATCTGTTTTCAGCCATTTTATTGTACTAGCCTGTATCTGAAAAAATGTTTTTAATGGAACGTGAAACTCTTAAGACAACAGACTGGAGGTCGGCCATGATCTCCACACACTCTAGACTAACATGCAACTCCGAATAAACCGTTGAGCGCTACACAAGCGTGCTGCATGGTAAACAAATCAGATAAACGGGCAGAGTATCTTATTAACAGTTTTAAATTGAGTTTGAAATTAGGTTCTGAAAGTTGTTTGTCGTAAGGGTACAGTCCATCCACGACTAAAATAGATAATACACTCAAATTAAATACCTTGGACACGACATACAGTCCTGTTCAAGCTATTGTAAAGTAAGGAGATAAATAAAATAACGGAACACTTAATATAGACGAAAAATAGCTACAGAACTATTTCTTTTACACAATTCGGTTACAGTTTACATTAGTTCAAAAAACCACATGTATATTAATTTAATTTTATTAATAATCGATTGAGTCATGGTTCACATATCCATCGCCTAAGGGATGGATAGGCCTATACCTGTCTTCGGGCAGATCACCCACCAATCATCCAATGAGGGAGAATGATAGGCCTATCATTAAATAATACATTACGCCTACGTTTTTTTATTATGCGTATCATCTGAGCCTAAAATCATCGCTTCCTTGATGTACTGTTTAGCTTGCCTGATTTTGAACCTGCAGGTCACGAATTCGATTCCAGGCTGTTACACAAGAGACTTTCCAAAGGTTTAGGGTCTGAAACGATGTCTACTCACAAGCAAAGATTCTCATATGGGCAGATAAAAAAAAAGTATCTTTTTTCTTCCACTAAGTTAATAATGTCAAAACAAGTCCTTGTACGAATTTTGGCCAGTTGAGCGCAATTACGAGGGCTGTAAAAGATAAGTTTCCCTCGAGACGTTTACAGAAAAAAACACAATTTCAACTCTTGAGCTATTTTTCAACATATTCCCTACTGGAATTGAGAAATCTGTCATACCATGGGATCGACAGAAAGGTGCAGACGGCAGTCACACACTGGTTCCGATCCCAGGCGGCAGACTTCTACGACACAGAGATACAAAAATTGATCCCTCGGTATGACAAATGTCTCAATTCCGGTGGGGAACATGTTCAAAAATGGCTCAAGAGTTGTTGTATCTGTTCCAATATTTTTTCCAATGAAATTGTGTTTTATTTCTGTAAACGTCTTGAGGGAAACTTACTTTTACGGCCCTCGTAATTGCGGTGAGTGGCCAAAATTTGTACAAGCACTTGTTTTGACATTATTAACATGGTGAAAAAAAATGACTTTTTTAACTGCCCCCATAAGAATATTTGCTGTCAGCCTCGTAACCTGGAAAACTGGGGAGACGAATTCCTGTTAAAGAGAAGCAGCTTAAGGAGTCATGTATGTGAACACATGAAAAATCATTATAAATCTGCCTAATATTTGAACTACAAATACATAAAAGTTAGAGCTATACTTTTATACAGCAAACGACCGCCACGATTAAAAGTTGATTTTACTGAATTCAGAGTTGCCAATCTAGATAAGTATGTTGCAATATTACAAATAACTGCTCTAGTGGTATAATGAAAACCACTGTCTTCTATGTATGATACAACACATGTCAAATTCATTCGTAATAGGCAGTGTTAATAAATATACATTATACGAAACAAATCACTGCATTTGAAATGTACTGAACTCTATTTAAAGAATTCAAAGTTCACTTAACAAAAAGAAATAAAAATTATTCCAATTGAACATGAAATGTTACAAGAAGGCTACCTGAATCATTTTACTCCTTCACATTGAAATTTATGATGAAGTTTGTACGTTGGCCAGACTGCTAACATCAGTCAGTTCATAGTGAAATGTAAAATTTAAATTACGGTTTATTTAACGACGCTCGCAACTGCCGAGGTTTAATCAGCGTCGCCGGTATGCCGTAATTTTGTCCCGCAGGAGTTCTTTTACATGCCAGTAAATCTACTGACATGAGCCTGTCGCATTTAAACACACTTAAATGTCATCGACTTGGGCTGGGATCGAACCCGCAACCTCAAGCATACAAGGCCAGCGCTATACCACGTACTGTTATTGCAAGTTATCTTGAACCTTCTGAGCGGGGACAGAGGGGCAGAGGGAAGGAAGCGCGTAACGCGGGTGGAGCCAACTGAGTTGTTTGCGCATGCTCCGCATTATAATCTCTTGTCAAGAAACATAGAACTATTTCCTTCACTGCGTACCAGTAGTGTTACCATGAAGCAGCAACCACAGGGTAGTAATTATGGTGAAATCACACCACCGTGGAGAAAAAGTAACGCTGTTATCCACAGCGGAGAAAGAGAAATTATCGCAAATATAATAAAATTAAGCGTTGCGAGGAGGAAAAATTAAACAAATATTTGCTGGAACCTCTTGCTAAGGAATATGAGAGAGCGGCTAAATACTCTGACAAAAGTATTAGTTCCATGAAGAGAATTAAGAATAATATTGAATTAAAACCGAGTGAACCTCACACTACTCCGGGCAAGAATAGGTATGTAATGTTTAGAAATTATTGTTATAATAGTTATGTACAATAGTGTGCGTGTATTGAGAGCGACATAAGGAATTACTGTTGCAAGTTATTATTTTCTTATAGTTCTACTAAACATATTATTTCATTCCAGAATTAGACTTGTGTAAAGTTGAAGTGGACGACTTCGATCAACATGTTACTCGGGATACAATCGAAGAATTCTATCGTGTTCAGAAAGTAGTACCTACGATTAAGAAGATAATTCCGAATGGATGATGTCATTGGCGAAATAATTAGTTTTGGACCAAGCGATGATGGCAGCAATGATAGGAATATGGATTGTGTATAATTGTAAATTAATGTAAATTCAAATAATAAGCCTGTAAAATATTGTTATAAGAATATGTACATATTAGCTGAAGGTGTAAGTCATGCAGGCCTATATAATGTATAGAAGTAGCTGTAGTAACTCCTCCATTGCCGGTCCCCAGCCCGAATAAGAGAGGAGTGTACGCACGATTATATTTAAATACTTACTCATTACTTACAGGTTAATTAAAACTTGCTACGAAACTATGTTCTCCTCTCAAAACCGGAGTATCGAGAGAAGATGATGTCTGTATTGAACCAAGTTCTTTTACAGTAGAGAGCCGTAAGGTAAAAGAACCAACGTTTTCTGAAAAGAGTCACGTTACCCGAGGGAGGGGCATCCTTGCCGTGTCGTTAGGTTGATGAGTACATGCCGTACCGAGCAGTTCCAAAGACAGACTTAGGGGATTTAAGGTTCAAGATAACTTGCAATGACAATACGCTACCGAGGCCAACTGTGTAATGTACGTACTGTATATTAAGATTTTTAAAAATATACGATCGTGCAAAAAATACTGTACAATACACGTTTGTGAAGTGCATTACAAAATCTCGAAAATTGAAAAGTAGCTTTGCTCGTGTTTCAAACTTTCCCTCAATTTTGTACAAAGCACTTTCCAACCTTGTATCGTAATATAGTAGGCCTACTGTTAAGTTTGCGTAAGTTATAGGGAGTGCAAACATAGCCTATTAAAAGGATTTATATAACAAGTTTTGTTTTTTTACTGGTAGTTCTTAATAAGAATACCTTTAAAATAGATGAAAAACAATTTTAATATTTAATTCTCCTCAACTATAGGTGAGGTTACCAAAAAAAAAGAGTGTTAAACAGTACGATTCAAGGTCCGATATTTCAAAGTCTCACAAGAAAATGCTTTTCATAATTTGAAATTTACAGTAGGCCTATATTAAATGATTTAGAATTTAAGACAAAGTAAAAAGATATAAAATTAAAAAATACAATAAAATAAAATGAAAAAAAAATTCAATTGCAGTTTGAATTAAAGTACAAGAGTAACAGTAAAATCTGTACAGAACCCTTCCAAGCTAGCAAACAAATTTCCTTTATTGAACGTAGTTTAGTTCTGAAAGTCATCACAAAATTTCAATTTTGTAACGCATTTTCTTTAGATGTCTGTACTAAATGAAAATTTAAGTGGCTGCGTGTTAGACTCTTTCCTGAAAATATTTGCTCTACGGGATTGGAAGACTACGTAATATTAAACAACTGTTTAAAATAATTTAAAGAAAAGAGCTTAGGTACAGCTTACAGCAGTAAAATTTTTGGAAATATTCAACATTTTTTCGCTCCATTACTATACCTTGTACATACAGTAATGAAAATTCGTATGTGTAAAACATTGTCCTTCTGCTATATGAAAAAAAATATTTTTACGATTTAAAAAAAATTATTTATATATGTACTTTTTAAATGAATAATAGTGGTAGTTCATTCTGCAGTGATGAAGCGTTTCCCTCATAACTCATAAACTTGCTAACTTTTTCACGTTATCTGTCTTTTATTTTGTTGCTGAAACTCATGTTTACAATATCATGCTCTTTCAACTAATTTCCTTAATAAATAATATATTTTTTTATTTTGTGATAGAAGACAATACTGATATCTGACCATTTTTAAATTAATTTATTTTTATCAGACAATCTATTAAAGACAACGAAGCGATCTTGCATCATATTGTAGATATAACATGCATAAATACACAGAAAAAAGTTCATCACAGAATGTTATGTGGGAAAACGCTTCATCACTGCACAGTGAACTAAATTTTGAAGATAATGTAAATATTTTTTTTAACAGTAAAAATATTTTTTTTCATATAGCAGGACAGTGTTTTACACATACTAATTTTCATTACTGTACAAGATACAGTAATGGAGGAAAAAAATGTTGAATATTTCCAAAATTTTACTGCTGTAAGCTGTAACTAATCTCTTACGCAACTGTCACGTGATTTCCCCCATTTCGATGATCTTGTGACATAACCACTCGGACGGACAGCAGCACCAGTAAGTAGTAGTAGTAGTAGTAGTAGTAGTAGTAGTAGTAGTAGTAGTAGCAGTAGTAGTAGTAATAATAATATTATTAATATTATTATTATCATTATTATTATATTCATTTAATTTCATGGCTTCGAACATGTCAGCAATGCCCAAGTATCTACTAATTTATCAATTCACTACAGTGTTAAATACAAATTCCTCCTTAGAGTAAACAAAACTCAACCACAGAGAAAATCTTAGATGTCGTGTAACCAGAAAGAGGAATCCTGTGTAGCAATCATTTATACAGCTGATCTAACAGGCTCCGCCGGGAACAAATGTAAATTTGGATGGGGAACCGCTAGAGCCGGGGCAAGAAATATGGTAATGCGGTAATCGGCAGCCCTGCGACTTCAACCCCGACCGCTTGTTCTTTCAACCCCGCCGACGCGGATACAATTTACGAGGCTGCAGGGGCTCCGCTCATTAGCGATGCGAAGGCCAAGACATTTAATTACCCGCCGATAGATTGGCTGCATGCGTCTCAACGTAGTGACGCTGCTTCAGCAAACCTGAATCATTTGCAAGAGTGTAACCATCAGCCCCACTACTGATCCAGCGTAATCAGCTTGCGTCTGGTACAGTTTGTTATCAAAAGATAGCATTGCATATTGTAATTATGCTGTTCAACAAGGAGCCGAGGATGTAACTGATTAGTAAACCATTGAATGTTTGAGCTAAAGATTAGAAAATCAGGCACACGTTTCATATCAGTTCCTGAATTAAGAGCTAAATTAATTACACTTAGGTATTTTATTCGTAAGTAAGGATTCCAGAAGAAATGTCAGAAGAACGTAAAATAGGGAGACGAGTATAACAAATAGGCTATGTCAGCGTTTCTCAAACTTTCCTGAAGTGGGGACCACTTTTTTAAGTCAGAACAGTACCGCGGACCACCTTACTCTTGTTCCTTTCCAAAGCACATTTAGCATTTATGTAGCATACTTTAATACCAGTATACTTACATTTTAATGTAGAAATAATTAATTAAAATTAATTTAATATTAGTATTAACTAATTAAGTTAATGTTAATAGAAGAAAATTTCTTATCGTCATTTGCAAAAACAGAAATAAAAAAATTAATGCAGAAACATGCCCGATTTTCAACAAGTAATATGCAATTTGGCACGTTCTATTATTGGTGTACGACGTACAGTATGTGCCCATTTCAATGTGCAAACTATTAAGAAAGTCATAAATACATGAAAAGGTTCGGTACTTTGGTCCTGTTATGAATTCGGGTAGTCCCTAGCTGGATTACAGGCACGGCGCCAGATGTGCAGGGAAAATATGGCGAGAAACACCACGTTCATAGTGCTTTAAATCCCTCTTTTGTTGCTGAGAGTAGAGTGGGTAGGTGATAGACGGGTAGGGTAAATAAATTTTATAAAATGTCAGTACTGGGAGAAATAGTGAAAGGCGATTGCCATGTGTCATTTACAAACTCTGAGATTTTCAGCTATAGTGTGATATGCAATTCGTTTGAATTTTATTTTTTCTTCTGTCTTTTTTTGAAGGACCATAACGGCATACCTCGAGGACCACAGTTGGTTCGCGGACCATACTTTGAGAAACACTGGGCTATGTCCTTTATCATCTACCCTGTTCAACATCTACTTGGAGGATTTTGTGAACTGTTTCCAGAACATGGGAGGGGTGATAGTAGGAGGAAGAATATTTTTAATGGGTTATTTTACGAGTTGTAGCTCCCGGTCGGAGAAATTTACCTGGTTCAGGTTTTTCCGGGTTTTTTCCTCAACCCAATATGAGCAAATGCTGGGTAACTATCGGTGCTGGACCCAGGACTCATGTCACCGGCATTATCACCTTCATTTCATTCAATGGATAAATCGCAATATAGCGAACGCCAGTAGGGGAAGTTATCCTCACCCACATGAAATGTGCATTTGACATAACACTCGCCTATCACGTAGAGTGTCTGTTGAGCTAGTAGGGGAAAAGTGGAAGGGGTCGTGGGCGCAGCTTCTACGTTCGCTATATTGCGATTTGCCCCATTCAAAAGCTAAATAACATGAGCTGTTGATACAGCTCGTAAAATAACCCATTAAAAACCTTCTTTCTCCTACTATCACTTCTCCCATGTTCTGAAAACAGTTCTTTACCAAATCCTCCAAGTATATGTTGAACAGAGTACGTGATAAAGGGCATCTTGTCGCACTCCTCTCCCTATTTCACTTCCTTCTGACATTTCTTCTCCTATCCTGACTTTCACTAGTTGTTTTATTAGTCAGGAATTTACGCACAACTTATAAAGGAGCTAGGCCTATTCACTGTATAAGTATAAGTTAGTTGTATGTACAAGAGTTTTAATTAGGAACATCGTAAAAATTAGTGTTGTGGGGACTAATCGATTAATCGATCAATTTCTGTTGTAAGATTAATCGATCAAAAATATTTAATCGAATAATCGAGTCGATTAAAATTAATCGGTTGTAGTTGACGTTAATTATTATTTTGTTAATACATACTCATACCAAAAATTCCGCAAATATTTCTCTCTTGGAAATTGCTTACTTAAAAGCACAATAGTACTGTTATTTTCTAACTGAAAACCAGGAAGCGTAGGAAAAATCTTTACACAAACAGTTCAGAAAGAGATGGAGATATGAGGTCAGAGACCTAGTCTACCTCTATTGAAAGTTGAAACACAATGCGAAACCCTTATTAAGTTGTATGGTTTTCCAAGAAAACTTCCACTTGTCAGCTCATCTTCTTAGCATATGAAATACATACATTTCTGGGATTCGTCCCCCTCATCACTTATAAAATAGCCATGTGTACACTGTGTGCAAGTGACAGCGTAACTATCTTCTTCTCTTTCTAAAATATGTTAATTCGATTACAATAGGAGCCAGTCTTCTGTTTCGACCGCTGTACTTTTGCAGTTTCTGTACTGAGTTTGTATATGAAGGTTGTGTGTTTAGTTTGATAAAGAAAAAGAAAAATCAGATGTCTGTGGTTTGTGAAAAGTGTAAACTTCATTATGTCATATGAGAATTTAAGAGGTAAATTCGGTGAAACGTTTGGATTTAAATTGAACGATCGTGGAGAAGTGCTTGACAGAAAGAAGTTTTTTTCGTGTTTTGTGATGCAGGAAACATTGTTACTAAACGTAAAGCGACACTTAATTCGGAGCATGTGAATGCACTCACATGTTTAAAATCATGGATGAAGCAGTATTAACTAGGTGAGTCTTCATACTTTTTATTATTTATGTTTGTCTGAAAAATTCCCGGAGAAATTGACACAATAAATTATAAGCCTCATAATAAATATGTTAGTACGTAATTAAAATAGTTCTTCTGTAATATAACGACACAATATATACAGATATACAACATTTAATGCTTTATGCTTATCACTGAACACAAGTTAAATTTAACAATAATTGTGTATTACAGTATATTAAAACATTTTTTCAACTCGATCAAAACTCGATTAATCGATTAAATTCAAATAGTTAATCGATTAATTATTTTGATCGGTCAACATCACTAGTAAAAATATTTATATGCATAGTAACTAGCTTCTTGTCTATGCGGATGACGTGAATATGTTAGGAGAAAATCCAGAAACGATTAGGGAAAACACGGGAATTTTCTTGTCTATGCGGATGACGTGAATATGTTAGGAGAAAATCCAGAAACGATTAGGAAAAACACGGGAATTTTACTGGAAGCAAGTAAAGCGATCGGTTTGGAAGTAAATCCCGAAAAGACAAAGTATATGATTATGTCTCGTGACCAGAATATTGTACGAAATGTAAATATAAAAATTGGAGATTTATCCTTCGAAGGGGTGGAAAAATTCAAATACCTTGGAGCAACAATAACAAATATAAATGCCACTCGGGAGGAAATTAAACGCAGAATAAATATGGGAAATGCGTGTTATTATTCGGTTGAGAAGCTTTTATCATCTAGTCTGCTGTCAAAAAATCTGAAAGTTAGAATTTATAAAACAGTTATATTACCGGTTGTTCTGTATGGTTGTGAAACTTGGACTCTCACTCTGAGAGAGGAACATAGGTTCAGGGTGTTTGAGAATAAGGTGCTAAGGAAAATATTTGGGGCTAAGCGGGATGAAGTTACAGGAGAATGGAGAAAGTTACACAACGCAGAACTGCACGCATTGTATTCTTCACCTGACATAATTAGGAACATTAAATCCAGACGTTTGAGATGGGCAGGGCATGTAGCACGTATGGGCGAATCCAGAAATACATATAGAGTGTTAGTTGGGAGACCGGAGGGAAAAAGACCTTTGGGGAGGCCGAGACGTAGATGGGAGGATAATATTAAAATGGATTTGAGGGAGGTGGGATATGATGATAGAGACTGGATTAATCTTGCACAGGATAGGGACCGATGGCGGGCTTATGTGAGGGCGGCAATGAACCTTCGGGTTCCTTAAAAGCCATTTGTAAGTAAGTAAGTAAGTAACTATATTGTGAAAATTCGAAGACTCTGCATTATCTTAAAATACCTGCAGCGTCTTCGGTTTTCCCCAGTTAAGCAACATATGCAAGCGGCCTGCTGTTTGGGAAGCCCTGGTAGCTTCGTCAAACAAATGAGAAACTGGATGCGATGGGCGAGTATTATTCAAATGTTTCTCGAAGCTGTTATCGGGGTATGACGGCAGACAGAGATGGATGCTCCAGGTTCATTCGGCTCCCGAATTACGAGTCCGCCGTTCTCATCTTTCAAACGCGCGGGGCAAAGAAACAACTCAGCTGAGAAGCGGGGTCGCAGAACGGCCCACTAGGTGTACCGCAATCACTGCACCCACAGTGCCTCTAGTGCTGACAATAGTAATAATAATAATAATAATAATAATAATAATAATAATAATATAGGGGAGACTGTTGTACCTTTAAACGCTTTTCACATTTTATTTTTTTTTTAATTTTGGGAAATGAAAATTTTAAATGAAAAAATGCTTCATATAATTATTGAAGATTCCTTTACGACTTACTATATGTATTTTCCTGTTTCACAGATCTATTAAGGATGGAAAAAATAAAATGAAGGGATATGTAATGTGTTCAAAGGTACAACAGGTTCATGTACCTTGGAACATACCCTCTTTCAAGTTGGAACACTGGGAATATAGCTGTAAAAACTGACGATCATATTTAAAATGTATTTGCCATCATAAACCAGAGCAGGCTTCTCTGATTGAGATTTTATTTCCTGGAGGAGCAATAACTGCTTCAACGGCTTTCTTCAAGGCATCCGGATCAATTGGGGACCTCTTTAATTCCAGTCTTACTTCGTGACATGATCTTAAAATAAAATAAAAACAAAAATCGATAGTATCGTGTACTTTGGAACATGTTCCATGGTACAAGACGTTTTGTGTTCAAAGGTACAAGAGGGTGCACGTTTAAACAAATATGGCTCCCAAAACTAGAGATTCGAATAAATCATGGAAATTAAAATATGTTATTACTGATCAGATGACAGGGAACACACCGTACTTGAAAGATATTAACAAATACAATCTCGTTGTGTGTTAGAAAACATATATCAATGAACGAAATGTTTACTTTTGGTACTAAAAAAACTTATTTTGTCCACGGAACTCACACTTTGCAGTAAATCAAACAAACTACGACCAGAGCTACTTAGCGGCTTTCTCTACAATCTACTTCAGTTTGAGTCCTCTAGGTAGCAGCAAAAATTAAAAAACAAAAATGTTGAAAGGTACACTATGCTAAAGGTACAACAGTCTCCCCTATTATATAATATAATATATATCATACATAATAATAATAATAATAATAATAATAATAATAATTATTATTATTATTATTATTATTATTTTGGCGATATCAAGAAAACTGAAAAAAATCACGTCAACAGAATGAACAACAGCTTTCCAAAGGCAGTTTTAAATGATCAACCGAGAGGAAAAAGATCTATTGGCAGAACTCAAAAGAAATGGACAGAAAACAAGACCGTAATAGGCCATCCTTCCATCCAATGGCTAATTAGCTCAAGTTCGAGCTTTGGCCTCCATGATTTTCTACCTCCAGTCATTTCTATTTTGCGCTGCAAGCCTCCAGTTGCGACACCTAAGCAGGTTTGCAGCATCTTCCTCAATACCATCCTCCCATCTTTTCTTCGGCCTTCCAATTCGCCTACTTCCCATTAAACTTGCTGTAAGCACTTTTCTTGGTACTCGGTGTATTGAGAGCCTCCCATAACAGGCCACTCGACCTAATACTTGTCAGGATGATGATGATGATGATGATAATGATAATAATAATAATAATAATAATAATAATAATAATGAACTAGCCGGTGATTTATGCAATGGAGGGGGAAAAGAACTGGCCACCCTACTCCATTATCTCCTGGCCTAGTTGCCTCATAAGTGGTGCCTTGTTGGTATGACTTGTGAGGTTCAGACCTGTCTTCGGACAATTGAGTAAACAACAATAATAATAATAATAATAATAATAATAATAATAATAATAATAATAATGTTACTCAGTACTACGGCACCATATGACAGGATGTTTTACAATGGTGTGCAAGAATATGAAGAGGAACTAGTTGCACTAATAAGTATGGATGCATATGAAAAGGGACCAGTTCCAGTAGTGTGCATACATATGAAAAGGACCAGTTCCAGTAGTGTGCATGCATATGAAAAGGGACCAGTTACAGTAGTGCGCATACATATGAAAAGGACCGGTTCCAGTAATATGCATGCACATGAAAAGGAACCAGTTCCAATAGTGTGCATGCATGTGAAAAGGGACCAGTTCCAGTAGTGTGCATGCATATGAAAAGGACCGGTTCCAGTAATATACATGCACATGAAAAGGAACCAGTTCCAATAGTGTGCATGCATGTGAAAAGGGACCAGTTCCAGTAGTGCGCATACATATGAAAAGGACCTGTTCCAGTAATATGCATGCACATGAAAAGGAACTAGTTCCAATAGTGTGCATGCATATGAAAAGGTCCAGTTCCAGTAGTGTGCATACATATTAAAAGGACCGGTTCCAGTAATATGCATGCACATGAAAAGGAACCAGTTTCAATAGTGTGCATGCATGTGAAAAGGGACCAGTTCCAGTAGTGTGCATGGATATGAAAAGGGACCAGTTCCAGTAGTGTGCATACACATGAAAAGGGACCAGATCCAGTAGTGTGCATGCATATGAAAAGGACCGGTTCCAGTAATATGCATGCACATGAAAAGGAACCAGTTCCAATAGTGTGCATGCATGTGAAAAGGGACCAGTTCCAGTAGTGCGCATACATATGAAAAGGACCGGTTCCAGTAATATGCATGCACATGAAAAGGAACCAGTTCCAATAGTGTGCATGCATGTGAAAAGGGATCAGTTCCAGTAGTGTGCATGCATATGAAAAGGTCCAGTTCCAGTAATGTGCATACATATGAAAAGGACCGGTTCCAGTAATATTCATGCACATGAAAAGGAACCAGTTTCAATAGTGTGCATGCATGTGAAAAGGGACCAGTTCCAGTAGTGTGTACACATGAAAAGGGACCAGTTCCAGTAGTGTGCATACATATGAAAAGGAACCAGTTCCAGTAGTGTGCATGCATGTGAAAAGGGACCAGTTCCAGTAGTGTGCATGCATGTGAAAAGGGACCAGTTCCAGTAGTGTGCATACACATGAAAAGGGACCAGTTCCAGTAGTGTGCATACATAATGAAAAGGGACCAGTTCCAGTAGTATGCATGCATATGAAAAGGGACCAGTTCCAGTAGTGTGCATACATATGAAAAGGATCGGTTCCAGTAGTATGCATGCACATGAAAAAGAACCAGTTCCAGTGGTGTGCATGCATATGAAAAGAACCAGTTCCAGTAGTATGCATGGACATGAAAAGGGACCAGTTCCAGTAATGTGCATACATATGAAAAGGACCGGTTCCAGTAGTACGCAAGCACATGAAAAGGGACCAGTTCCAGTAGTGTGCATGCATATGAAAAGGGACCAGTTCCAGCAACGTGTGTATAAAAAAGGGATAATGTCCAGTTCAGTGTACGTACATATATAAAAGGAGACCAGTTTCAATAGTGCGCGTAAATATGAAAAAGACTAGTTCCAGTTGTGTGGGTATACAATGAAAAATGGATCAGTTCCAGTAGTAAGCATGGATTTGAAATGGGACCAGTTGAGTGTAGTGCGTGCATACGGAAACGGACAAGTTTCAGCAGTGTACGTGCATATGAAAGGGTACCAGTTTCTGTAGTTAGTGTGTATATAAGATGGAGCCAGTTAATTGTGTACCAATATATGAAGAGAACAATTACAATAGTGCAGCCCTGGGCACAAAGGGGAAGTATAAGGGAACGAAGACACTTCCACCCATGTCTTTTCGCTTACACCGCCTTATAAACAAACGCACAGCAAGACTGATATAGGCCTATACATAGTACATCTATTATCAGGCAGTACATCTCGCTTGACGATATGTGTCGGAGGAAGAACAATACTGTTAGTAGACCTTATACGTCTGAAGTCTGATTAATGTACTTAATATGTAGCTAGTTGGCGATGTATGCAATGGAAGGGGAAAGGAACTGGCCCCCTATCGCATTATCTCCTGACCTAGTTGCCTCATAAGTGGTGCCATGTTGGTAACACTTGTGAGTTTCAGACCTGTCCTCGGACAGTTGACTAAACAAACAATATAATATAATATAATATAATATAATATAATATAATATAATATAATATAATATAATATAATATAGAGGGAGTACCCTCAGCCTGTAACGTTTGAGAATCTCAGTCGGGAGGTGCCGGGTTCAAACCCGACCAATCTGACTGGGGTTTTTCATGGTTTCCCTCAGTCACAAAAGCCAAATGCCATATTGGAAATTTATATACCATGATACATCAGCGCCTCAATCACTAATATCATAAACATTAATAAAATTCTAAATCAGTAACATAAACACAAGCCATCTACAATACACAACAGAAACAGGAACTCAACAATAGTAAAAACGGCCTACTGATATACTCACAGGTCCTAAACACGCAATATGACTCACAGATGTAAAAGCGTGTGTAAATAAACGTAACAAAAATATAACATAATATAAATATAATATACTAATACATAATTTGATATAATAACATAATATGTAGAGTTTATACACACTATATAATATAATATTAAATAATACAATACATTATATAGGTATGAATGTAACAAAGTTAGATACAAAACAGTCCGTTTCGCTTGGAGTCTCTTAAGGCGAGCGGCCTTGTTGGTACCCCTGCGAACATCTCAACAGAACAAGTCAGCCTTCTCGAGTTTATCTGGAGGGAATCATCCAGCAAGCAGGCAAAAAATTCCCCTTATCCATCGGATCTGCTTATGCAAACAAAGCCGCTAATCCGCGAGCTGGCGGCAAGGTGGAGAACGACTGCAGACATGGGCCCGGAGCGGCGGCGACGACGGAGAAGCAAAAAGTTTGTTCATTATTCCCAGCTAATTGGCGGGGGGGCTCTGCCCCCCGAGTGCACCAAGTGCTAAATCGCTGCTCTCTGCCTCCTTAATTACGTGGAATTAGGAACCTTGTTGCAGTGCTTCAAATGACTGTATATCTGAATGGGATACGTGTAACAGGCGACAGTGGCCCTTGAGTAACAGAGAACCGTGGTTATGCGTAGTAGATAACCGTGGTTACCTGTAGCTGGGGACAATGGCTACGTTTAACAGGCGACGTGGCCCTTGAATAACAGACAACCGTGACTATGCTTAGTAGAGAACCGTGGTTACCTGTAGCTGGGGACAATGGCTACGTGTAACAGGCGACAGTGGGCCTTGAATAACAGAGAACCGTGACTATGCGTAATAGAGAACCGTGGTTACCTGTAGCTGGGGACAATGGCTACGTGTAACAGGCGACAGTCGCCCTTGAGTAACAGAGAACCGTGACTATGCGTAGTAGATAACCGTGGTTACCTGTAGCTGGGGACAATGGCTACGTTTAACAGGCGACAGTGGTCCTTGAGTAACAGAGAACCGTGACTATGCGTAGTAGAGAACCGTGGTTACCTGCAGCTGGGGACAATGGTTACGTGTAACAGGCGACAGTGGTCCTTGAGTAACAGAGAACCGTAACTATGCGTAGTAGAGAACCGTGGTTACCTGCAGCTGGGGACAATGGCTACGTGTAACAGGCGACAGTGGTCCTTGAGCAACAGAGAACCGTGACTATGCGTAGTAGAGAACCGTGGTTACCTGTAGCTGGGGACAATGGCTACGTGTAACAGGCGACAGTGGTCCTTGAGTAACAGAGAACCGTGACTATGCGTAGTAGAGAACCGTGGTTACCTGTAGCTGGGGACAATGGCTATGTGTAACAGGCGACAGTGGCCCTTGAGTAACAGAGAACCGTGACTATGCGTAGTAGAGAACCGTGGTTACCTGTAGCTGGGGACAATGGCTACGTTTAACAGGCGACAGTGGTCCTTGAGTAACAGAGAGCCGCGGCTACGCGTAGTAGAGAACCGTGGTTACCTGTAGCTGGGGACAATGGCTACGTGTAACAGGCGACAGTGGTCCTTGAGTAACAGAGGGGCGTGGCTATGCATATTTATAATAACCGTGGTTACCTGCAGCTGGGGACAATGGCTACGTGTAACAGGCGACAGTGGTCCTTGAGTAACAGAGGGCCGTGGCTATGCATAGTTGAGAACCGTGGTTACCTGCAGCTGGGGACAATGGCTACGTGTAACAGGCGACAGTGGTCCTTGAGTAACAGAGGGCCGTGGCTATGCATAGTTATAATAACCGTGGTTACCTGCAGCTGGGGACA
Source organism: Periplaneta americana (assembly GCF_040183065.1). Lineage (NCBI taxonomy): Eukaryota > Metazoa > Arthropoda > Insecta > Blattodea > Blattidae > Periplaneta > Periplaneta americana. The sequence goes on from NC_091130.1 coordinate 20,547,595, forward strand.
ATGGCTACGTGTAACAGGCGACAGTGGTCCTTGAGTAACAGAGAGCCGTGGCTATGCGTAATATAGAACCGTGGTTACCTGTAGCTGGGGACAATGGCTACGTGTAACAGGCGACAGTGGTCCTTGAGTAACAGAGGGACGTGACTATGCGTAGTTGAGAACCGTGGTTACCTGTAGCTGGGGACAATGGCTACGTGTAACAGGCGACAGTGGTCCTTGAGTAACAGAGGGCCGTGGCTATGCATAGTTATAATAACCGTGGTTACCTGCAGCTGGGGACAATGGCTACGTGTAACAGGCGACAGTGGTCCTTGAGTAACAGAGAGCCGTGGCTATGCGTAATATAGAACCGTGGTTACCTGTAGCTGGGGACAATGGCTACGTGTAACAGGCGACAGTGGTCCTTGAGTAACAGAGGGCCGTGACTATGCGTAGTTGAGAACCGTGGTTACCTGTAGCTGGGGACAATGGCTACGTGTAACAGGCGACAGTGGTCCTTGAGTAACAGAGGGCCGTGGCTATGCATAGTTGAGAACCGTGGTTACCGGCAGGTGGGGACAATGGCTACGTGTAACAGGCGACAGTGGTCCTTGAGTAACAGAGAACCGGTGCTATGCATAGTCGAGAACCGTGTTTACCTTTAGCTGGGGACAATGGCTACGTTTAATAGGCGACAGTGGGCCTTGAGTAACAGATAACAGTGGTTAATTGTCACGTTCCCGCTAAATTTGAATATGCCTCAGTAATTTGGTCACCCACTTGTAAATCACATAGTGCTCAAATTGAAAAAATTCGAAAATCACTCTCAAAATGGCTTTATTTTAAAAAACTATCGTTATTCGGCCTTCCATTACAAAGTTTCGTACAACATTCTACTTGCTGAATTTAATCTAACGGCTTTTTTTATTTCAGTAGGTTATTTTACGACGCTTTATCAACATCTTAGGTTATTTAGCGTCTGAATGAGATGAAGGTGAGAATGCCGGTGAAATGAGTCCGGGGTTCAAAACCGAAAGTTACCCAACATTTGCTCATATTGGGTTGAGGGAAAAGCCCGGAAAAACCTCATCCAGGTAACATGCCCCGACCGGGAATCAAACCCGGACTACCTAGTTACGCGCTAAACGTTACTCCACAGGTGTGGACTGTAACGGCTCTTGGTGAGCAAGTTTTATTGTAGAGAAAAATTGTCACAAATCCAGCTTAACGCCAGAACATCACATTTAAGAAATCGTTAATTATATTAGAAAAAACCAAACACTTCAGCACATAAAAATTCACCAGTGTTACAAATGTGTTCAAAATTCATTGAAATATGTAAAAAAAAAAAGCAAGCAAGCAAGCAAAAGCAAGCAAGCAAGCAAAAGCAAGCAAGCAAGCAAGCAAAAGCAAGCAAGCAAGCAAGCAAGCAAAAGCAAGCACGCAAGCAAGCAAGCAAGCAAAAGCAAGCAAGCAAAAGCAAGCAAGCAAGCAATCAAGCAAAAGCAAGCACGCAAGCAAGCAAGCAAGCAAGCAAGCAAGCAAGCAAAAGCAAGCAAGCAAGCAAGCACGCAAGCACGCAAGCAAGCAAGCAAGCAAGCAAGCAAATAAATAAACGAATGAACAAATAAATAAATAAACGAATGAATAAATAAATAAAAAAAATAAGTAAGAAAGAAAGTAGGTAAATAAATAAATTAAATAAATATAATAAAATAAAGAAATAAATTAAGTAGATAAATTAAATAAAATAAACAGATAAATAAATAACTAAATAATATACACGTGAAACATCTTAATACAACTAAACCACAAACTTTATTTCAGACTTCGCAAACGGTTCTTGAGGAGCGGAGTGCCTACCCTTCACGATTTACAGCTGATACAGAACACACACACATACACACACAGAGTGATTATCTTGGTTTCCTCGCCTCTAAACAGCCTAATATGACTGCGCCATGATCTATTACTGTGTGTCCTAGGAACGCTTCGGTATGTGAGGCGGACGACGATGTAGGCCGCGAGATTGAGACGTTCTCACTCTGATTGATACGTCCACTGTCTGTCCATGCGGCGCAAAAACCGTGAATCCCAAGGTAATAACTCGTGTGTGGAACATGGCCTGCGACACACACCAACAGATTGGTACGCCTGTCTTTGTTCCCATCTCACTGTGTGGGCCCCATTATGTCATCGTCGGTCGATTACCTGCCTTCATATGCTATTGTCTGCAGAACTTCAAGTAGGTATGTAGCTAGATGAATATGTAGGGAGATATGTAACGTAGGTAGGTGGACGGACGGACGAACATACATACATACATACATACATACATACATACATACATACATACATACATACATACATACATACATACATACATACATACATACATGCACGTATCGAGATAAACAAACAGATAAATATAAGCGATACTTATGAGATTTAATTATTTAACGGTGAGTGTTGTGTGATAATATTCTGAAGCCATACGATCTCGAGCCTGTTTTACAATGTTAAAAAAACTTATGTAAATTGTCAATTTCCCTTCTAAATTGTGAACTTATGTTTCACACTATGAGTTTGTCAAATTAAATTTGCAAAGAAAGTCAAATCTTTACAAATGAAATTTTGTATACTTCACAAAGTGTTTTGTTTTACAATATATTAAGCCGTAATTTTACAAGAGTGCAAATTTTATTTGTAATGCTAGTACATTTTCTACAATTCTCCTTAAGTGTGTAAAGCGTTTATTTATTTATTTTTTTTTTTCAGAGTACAAACTAGTTTACGTAAATTTATTTGAATTAAATTTTTAACTAAGTACAAATAATATATACAGAGTATTTCCGGTCTGATGTTACAAACTTTCAGGAATGATGGCGAAGGGCACATGAATCAATTTGAGATAAAGAACCCTGTTCCGGAAATGACTGAATCGAAAGTTATAAGCAAAAATAGTTGTGTGGAAATGAAATTGTAATTTCGCCCCACATGGCCTCCTTCCCTTAACCTTTGCAACAGTCGTGGAAAGATGGTATGGGCTGGATGTCTCCTACGTGGGTACTTGCCTCAATACAATCTGTGAGCTTGTCTGCTGTCCCCATTGGCTCACCCGTATTCGAAAATCATGTCTGCATATTCCGCTCTCGTGTACTCCTCCATTTCACTAGGACTGATCGACTGGACACTGCAACTTGTACACATACACTGCTGTCTACAGACGTGCATAAAAGGACCGACCATGTCCGTTACACATTACGCTATCTGCATTGCTTTAGTGTAGTTTCCTGTCCCCATCCCTCAGAGAGCGCAACGAAGAATGGAATACTGTAAGTAGACAACGTAAACAACGTCAGATGAATGCAGTATGTGTAAGATGTACAAATAAATACACATAAATAAGGCGTAAAAGGTAAAAGGTAAAGGTATCCCCGTAACATACCATGAAGGCACTTGGGGGGCATGGAGGTAGAGCCCCATGCTTTCCATGACCTCGGCACTAGAATGAGGTGTACAGAGGAATAAAATTATTTCATTTCCACAGAACTATTTTTGCTTAACTTTCGACTCACTCATTTCCGGATTCATTCATTTCCCAAATTGATACATGTGCCCTTCCCCATCATCCCTGAAAGTTTGTAATACTAGCCCGGAAACACTCTGAATATTATATACTGTATATATAGGGGAGACTGTTGTACCTTTAGCATAGTGTACCTTGGAACATTTTTTGTTTTTTTAATTTTTGCTCCTACCTAGAGGACTCAAACTGAAGTAGATTGTAGAGAAAGCCGCTAAGTAGCTCTGGTCGCAGTTTCAGTTTGATTTATTGCAGAGTGTGAGTTCCGTGGACAAAAGAAGTTTTTTTAGTACCAAAAGTAAACATTTCGTTCATTGATGTATGTTTTCTAACACAAAACCAGACTGCATTTGTTACTATCTTTCAAGTACGGTGTGTTCCCTATCATCTGGTGAGTAATAACATATTTTAATTTCCATGATTTATTTGACTCTCTAGTTTCCGGAGCCATATTTGTTTAAACGTGCACCCTCTTGTACCTTTGAACACAAAGCATCTTGTACCATGGAACATGTTCCAAATTACACGATACTATCGGTTTTTGTTTTTATTTTATTTTAAGGTCATGTCACGAAGTAAGTCTGGAATTAAAGAGGTCCCCAATTGATTCGGATATCTTGAAGAAAGCTGTTGAAGCACTTATTGCTTCTCTACGGAATAAAATCTCAATCAGAGAAGCCTGCTCTGGTTTATGATTGCAAATACATTTTAAATATGATTGTCAGTTTTTACAGCTATATTCCCACCTATATTCCATGTGTTCCAACTTACAAGAGGGTATGTTCCAAGGTACATGATCCTGTTGTACCTTTGAACACATTACATATCCCTTCATTTTATTTTTTCCATCCTTAATAGATCTGTAAAACAGGACAATACATACAGGAAGTTGTAAAGGAATCTTCAATAATTATTTCAAGCATTTTTTCATTTTAAAAATTTCATTTCCCAAAATTAAAAAAAATAAAATGTGAAAAATGTTTAAAGGTACAACAGTCTCCCCTATATACAGAGTGGGTTAAAAGTCTCTTTCCCCAAATATTTCCATACATTTAATTACATTCAATTTACATTTGACTACACATTCTTTTACAGATTTTGTTCAAAATGGAAGCCCTGTTTCTCGATACACAATTCACAACCTTTAGACACTGATTTACAGATGGCAGAACATAACTCACGATTTTAATCGATTTTCACGGATGACTGTTCGATCACCTATTGCATCTGATGCAGATCCTGCGGTTTCTGACCAAAAACATCATCTTTCAGCGAGTCCACACATTTTGTCTGACCGCTAACATACAGGCCCGTGCAGCCTTGAGGCATGAAGCAATAACCGGTTGGGATCTTTCCGCGTTCTTCGGATTAAGAGTGACGCGAACCCACTGTACATTAGCCTTGTTTCTCATCGATTTTTCGTAAACTATTGTTCCAGACATTCCGTAATGCGTAATTTCGCTTGTAAATTCCTTTGTAACGGTTGTCAAACTTCACTAATGAATGAGAATGTATACTGAGTAACAAAGTGTACAAGCACTTGTAATCTTTCGTATATCATTCGTAAATTTTTACACTGTTGACATTATGAAACGCTCTCCAAATGACGAAACTCCGAACTCGTTCCTAAGTAAAGGGACATCATTTTATTTTTACTTCAACTTTTACTGTACCTGAGTTTTTGAATATACTTCACTCCCACCCCTTCTACTAACGAAGTTCCACCTGTCCTCCACACAGAGCCAAGACCGCAGTACTGAGTTAGTGATTATAGTACGTTTCAAAAATATGTTCGCGTTTTCCAGTGACGAAAACTTCCAATATTGAATCATATTTTCGCACAGGTACTGTCGTCCGTTTGCCTACGTCGCATCCCGATTTCCCCCACCTGCTTTTGCTCGCTCCACTGTAGTGGCTGGGCTTTCTTAGCTCTTTTCTGAAAACATTAATTTCTGTTAGGAATTAATTGGGCGTCTACGTAATGTTATGCAACTGTTTAAAATAACTTAAATAAAAGGGCCTCGTTAAGTAATTAAACGTGATACCCCCCCCCATCTGCGATCCTGCGACATAACCACTTGGACGGACAGTAGACTGCATGTCTGAATAATTTTATCTTTTCGGATCGTGCAGAAGTGAAGACTGAATTTATAGTACGTAAGGTACTCTTTTATAGAGTAGGTACAAAATTATTTCAACATGAGTTACTAAGTATGAAGGACGAAACTGGTAATTGGAATTAGATGCAATAGTCTATAGTGCGATAATATACACAAAAGAATTGAAGCCTGTACCGAAATGAACGGCCACCATTTAAAAAAATGTGTTTAAATATTCATATTATGATTATTTTTCAATTTAACTACATTCTCTATATCGTACACTACTGTGCTGTAGACAGTATAATATACACTGCGTAATGAATACGTTCGCATGGATAACTCAGTTCATGAGTAAAAACACTTACTGTTAATACTGTACTGTATTTTGATTAAACAAAACCTAATGAAAATTATCACACTCAAAATCGCGATATTTCCTACTTTGCGTAAATGGATGAACTACTTTTCTTCCCTCTTGTACCTAGGAAAGTGATTTGTTTGTATTTTACGCCAGTATCATCGAACTCCAGTCGTGGAAGGAGGTAGCAAACGGTATTTCCGGGTCTCAATCATTAATCCAAAGGTATAGCCAGGTTAATATTAAAAATGTTAGTAAAAATAAAATAATGTCCCTTTATATATAAGATGTATTAATCTCGTCGCAGTTTTCAACAATCCGAATTCCTCTCTAAATTCATAAATGCAAAACATGGATGTCCTCGATGGGATTTCATCTTATTTCCCTAGCTTCCATACAGCGTTAAACCTTCGGGCTTTTCAAATTCATAGACGTACACAGCAGTACATCAATAATAAGGAAATATATTAATAGACTACATTTTTGTTGCGCAATACTACATTAATCTATCCGTCTTAAGCGTTAAAATAAACAGGCAGTGACCGTGAAATTCCTCACGTCTGTCAAGTGTGCAGAACGTTGTCATTCGCAGCAAAGAAGTGGGTCCAAGATAAGAGGCGTACTTGTGGACCACGTGTCTCTGTACGTGTTGAGCGGAACGGAATGCACAGCACTTCATAGGACGGCCGCGGTCCTGCGGAGAAGCGAGTGGATATCATTACTACAGACGGACTGACCATTAAGGCTGATTCACAATAAACCGGAAACGAGAATCGGAACGAAAACGAAAACGGTAAAATTGTTAAAATGTATACATTTAAATGTGAGCATTCACAATTAACGAAAAGCTTGCCGGAGCCCGAGATCGGGAACGGAGAGTTGGCCAAGTTTCAACTTTGGCGTTCACGTTTCCGATCACAGCCCCCTAGATTCATTCTATTGCCATCTAAAAGCTATTTTGTCGTCGTATATTTTGTAGCAAGAAGACCGTGACATAACCTATGCATTATTTTGTTCTGTGCTGTGCATCATGGAGCAAGTTTTATTTGATGAGATTCTAATATTGAGTGTTAAGGAAAATCCTCACTTTCACGATCGTATAAAGATGAGAAAATGAAGGAGAATACGTGGCTTTCAATAGCTGTATCTTTGAACATCGATCGGAATCGAATCATATTTTATTACTGTATTGGTTGTATTACACACTACATATTCACGCTTCAATTCAATAACTACTGTTGTGTTCATTTTTGTTCTATTACAAATGTTTCTTCTCTAATTATTTTACGTTATGGTAGACTTAAAATAGGTTGTGATAATAAAGATGCATGGGCATATTTATAGTACCGTACCTAATGAAATGTTTCAGTTGAAATTTCGAAGTTGGTTAACCTGTGTTTATGTTGGCTGCCTTGTACTCATGAGAGAACGCCATTGGTCAATTATACACAAATAACATCAGAATGCGTAATATCGACTTTACATATCGTTATTGACATACATATCGATATGCATCTACGTCTACGTTCTCGGTTTATTGTGAATCAAAAATTTTCATATTCACGTCCTCTGCTTCTCGTTTTCATTCTAGTTCTCGTTCCCGGTTTATTGTGAACCAGCCTTTACAGTTCAAGAAATTTTAAAGCTTGTCTCGTTTTGATGGAGAAGTACTGCCAAAATAGTTGAAGTCAGCTCTGTTTCCAATAGCGACAGAATGACTCAGTTGAAGATTGTCCTTTTCCCACAGCGAAAGAATTAAGAAACAGTTGAAGGTTATCCCGTTAATACCTGGACAAATAGTGATAACTAGAGTCTTGCGTTTGGTTACTTTAAATACAAGTTAGATGCACATGGATCACACTAGCTTGGCTTGGAACGGAGAGCTCCGACTCGTTTCCCCGCTCCGTTTCGTATATTTACATCTGCTTATTCGTATAGGGCAGTATAGACACTGAACAATGAGAATGCTACTCACGTACAAAATATACTGTCATGTGTATTTTTATAACAAACAAAATATTTATTTAAAGCTATCTTAGTAGTAGTAGTAGCAGTAGTACGTTTATTTTGCCTGGCAGAGTTAAGGCCATGAGGCCTTCTCTTCCACTCAACCAGGTTTCAATAATACAAATACATGAGATACAAAATTTGATTACAAAACAACACAAAAGAAAATAACTTAGAAATTACATAAAATATAGTAGGAAATTACAATAGACAAGATCAGTTACATAATATAAAATTAGAAATGGTAAAGATCAGTTACATAATATATAAAATAAAGTAGAAAATTACACATAATCAAAATCAGTTACATAACATAAGGGGAATACACACACACACACACACACACACACACACACACACATACACACACACACACACAATTTATAAGATCTAAAATGCCCGAGACAAATTGGACGATTAATTTACTTGAGATATATTATTCAGTTAATATACTAATTGGAGAATACATATGGGTGACAAGACATAAAATGTTCATTAGCAAAGTCCTACTAAATGGCATACAAACACAAATGATTAAGTAATATATGAAGATAATAAAAAAAAAGAGAAAAAAAAAAGAAGAAGAGAGAGGAGAAAAAAAATAACAACTTGGTCATTTAAGACTATTTAGAAACTTCCGCAAGAGTCTAGTTCTGTTCAATAAAGACATTTCTAAGTAGAGCGTACTTAAAAGATTTTAGACTCCGACTGCTCCTGATTTCCTGTGACAAGGAATTCCAGGAAGGAGCTGTGTATATTGTGAAGGAAGCAAAGTAGAGAGATGTTTGATGGAGTGGAATTGATAGAACAAGGTTATGCTGTGAACGTGTATCACGGTTGTGGTGGGATGCTAAAAGTGTGAAGCGAGGAACTAGGTAAATAGGTGTGGAATTATTTAAAATCTGATACAGCAAACAGAGTGAATGAACTGAACGTCTCTCCCGTAAACGAAGCCAAGATAATTGAAAGAAATACTCGGAGACATGATCATAGCGACGGCTGTTAAAAATGAAACGAACACAAGCATTATGTACAACAGAAGATTATTCTCACAATAAGTAAAATGAATCTAGATTCTAGACAGGGCTACTTTTTTATTTTACAATATATTTTTCACCCGAAAAATTAAAAACCAAATATTCATTATATTTCTCTTATTTACAGAGTTTTTAATATTTAAATTGCACAATTTTAAGCTGTAGTACATTGGCAGTACTACTTCTGGATAAATCGCAATATAGCGAACGCCAGTAGGGGAAGTTATCCCCACCCACATGAAATGTGTATTCGACACAACACTAGCCTATCACGTAGAGTGTCTGATGAGCTAGTAGGGGAAAAGTCGGGGTCGTGGGCGGAGCTTCTACGTTCGCTATATTGCGATTTGCCCCTACTTCTTCTTCTTATGTACGCAGCAAAAGCCATCTCAGAGAAAAACACTTAGCACGTGAATTGCTGTATTAGTTAGAGTCATCTTTAGGTGCAGAAGTAGCCCCATTGAAGAAACGTAAGCAACGACAGGAAAAGAAACAGGTTATAATAAGAAAAGAAGATTAAAGGAGAGGCTCACTTCAGCCACAACAGAATATTTTTACTTAAAACAACCATTGTCCACAGTTGCCTACATTTACACATGTATTTCTATGAGGAAATTTAAGTTATAAATGTACTTCAGTTTTCCCAAGTTTCTACAACAGCTTAAGAAATGGCATGATGAATTTCATACTTGAAGCGTCAACAACATCCATGCTAGAAAGTTTTTTGTTTCTCCTGAAAATTACCAAACTTTCAGAATGGCCCCGAGGTTCACTCAGCCTCCTATAAAATTGAGTACCAGGTCTTTCCCGGGGGTAAAAGGCGGTCAGAGCGTGGTGCCGACCACACCACCTCATTCTAGTGCCGAGGTCACGGAAAGCATGGGGCTCTACCTCCATGCCCCCAAGTGCCTTCATGGCATGTTACAGGGATACCTTTACCTTTTTTACCTTTACCTGAAAATTTATATTTTTTTGGATTGTGGTTGTTTTCCAAAAATCCTTCCATTGGCGACTATCTTGTTTTCATGACGAAGGAGCAACAACACAGTTGAAAGATTCCCTTTTCCCAAGGCAACCAAAACAACTGAAGATGACTAACTATACAAAGGGGTGACAGTTTGGTTAAATAGGCTATGTCTCATGAATATTGCAAGCTGTATTTCGTTAGTGAAGAAATTAACAGATATTGAACACGTGTAATATTATTGCAAATTGATCAATTTCCACTACGAAGGGCTGACTTAAAGCTGCTGAACATTTTAATATTGATCCGCTTTTGTGGTGAAGTGCCTAAACAGTTTGAGACTGTAGTTTTACAAGGTCATTACATAATGTTTCTAAATGCATTTTCCCATTACACAATTAATCCATTTCTACCGACTGTGAACTGACTCTGAAGTTTAAATGATAGTTTGATAAGATTTTTTCCTTACTGTTTTTATTACATCATTGTTACCTTTTAAACATCTTATCGACCTTGAAAAAACCTTTACATAAACATAGCTATTATCAGGATGAAATTTTTTCTTTGAGAATCGCGAGCCACGAGTTGGAAACGACTGGTCCAAAAGAAAGACCGGATGGAGGATTATGCGTCTCCCCTCATTTAGCCGACCCGCCTACGTGTCCCATTGTCTCCCTGTGGACGAAAAAGAGGCACACATCCTGAATCCAAACGCAGGCAATGAAATCCGTATTTAATTTTCCTCGGATCAATGTCTCAATTAACATTTAGCATTTCTTGCGGCATTTGTTTTAAATATGAGGCCCTGGCTTACAAAAGATAACCGCCTCTATTTTTTTCCCCCTCTTCTCTGGAACGAAGCGTATCCAAGCAACAAAGATCACTGGCAATCGCGTAGAATTTTAAATAGGTTATGCAGTCACTTGATTTGTGCCTATGTATATAAATGAATGCAATGGAAATCTCGGTTTTTGTGCGAGGAATAATGCAGGACGGGTACGATGTACACAAGGGTTGAGGCGTAGCCTTGAAACCACATTGAACTCACGATCGTACGTTTGAAGGAGGTACTTATAGTGAATTAGGTGTCACAATACTACATGGGGAAAGAAAGCAAATCTAATCAAAGTGCGAGATACTGTTTTTTATAGTTACAGATGCAAATTTTGCTATTTTGCAACTGAAACATATTATACTAAACACCAAAATAATGATTTCAATTTACTATTCACTTGATTATGCATATCTCAGTTATGCCGTTTTCTTATGGGGTAACTCTACCAATGCTAATACGATATTTATTGCACAAAAAATAATTATACGATCCATTTTTAAATTAAAGAGTTTTGACTCATGCAAACCTTATTTTAAACAATATAAAATTTTAACATTATATTTACAAATGCCTAATTTTCTTAAAACAGAATGAGAATGAATACAATAAGAATTTAGATTATCATAATTTTAATACACGAAATGCACATCTGTTCTCAATAAAAATCATAGACTTGTGAAATATGAAAAATCGCCTGCATATACTGGCATTGTGTTTTTTCATAAATTACCATTGCAGATACAAACTTTACCTTATGCAAAATTTAAAGTGAAAGTTAAACAGATTTTAACTGCTCATACTTTTTATTCAGTAAAATAATTCTTAAATCACAAGTTATGATATATGTGATACCACTTTATATTATTTATTTTAAATGTATTTTAACTTGTAGTGTTTATAATATTATTGTTGTTTTATTTATTATATAATTGACGTGTACATCCATGTATAGAACAATCAATCAATCAATCAATCAATCAATCAATCAATCAATCAATCAATCAATCAATGTCTAATTCCTCGGAGCTTTGCTATTTTCACAGAATGTAGATACATCCTTTAGGAACAAAATATCACCTGTCCACATAATCCCCGTCCCTTTCAACTGCCTTACGCCACCTTGGGACGAGGTCCTGTATACCTGCACGGTAAAAGTCTGGACCAACACGTCTGAGCCACTCTTTAGCAACGAGCACAAGGGAGTCGTCATCTTCAAAGTCGTTCCGCGAAGGGATTCCTTCAGTTTACCGAAGAGATGGTAATCGCATGGTCCCAGATCAGGACTGTAAGTCGGGTGTTTCAGTGTTGTCACCAACACAACAATTGCTGTATCTGTTTCAATAAATCTTTTCATGAAATTGTGCTTTCTTCATGTAAACGGCCCCGTGAAGAGGGCACAGGATCATGACGACGAAATTGAAAATGGCGTCGAAACTCCCTACGAGAAGCTTCTGCTCATTGACCATTTAGGTAATAAGATTTTACAGCAAATCCTGGTTGCTCACCAGTCCAATCCTCCATGTTTAATAAATTGCAACAAACAGGCTAAACAATAACAATGAATCTAAGCCTACTAAATAATCCATGTACTACTAACAACAAAATTAAAATCTTCCGTTGCTGTGATGCACCTTGTAGTTTGTGCACAGCATTAATTTTTACGCTACGAATCCTTTTTATTTATTTAATTCTTTAAGGAATTGTCGAAAGCTCCCTCATCCACCTCAAGTGGAACTATGGTCAATAGAAGCAAAGCACAGAGGATCCTACACATAATGGTTCCAAGAATGAAAACGCTGTAAAGATCGACAGCGTGGAAAGTGGCCCAATTTTCGTCATTTTTTTACGATCGGACTTCTTGGAAAATATGAGCTCGAGGCGTAAAATCTGACCTTCTGCAGCGACTACCACTGAAACGACAACATAAATCACAGCAAGGAAAATAACAATCAGAGTGTGTAGCTATAGTTTCAAGAATTCCCGCGAATTTAACACAAATTCCTCAACAAAAACGAGCTTTTTTAACCAATTAACTATTTTATAATAAAACCGTACGAACTTTATAATCTTACACTGAATGGCTCTGAATGTCTTCTTTTATGATGTCCATCTTAGTCTACATCCTGCATTCTCCCCAAACTTTAACTGCGACATACGAAGGGTGTCCAAATTGTTAAGGGAACTGGGTAGTGATGCCTGTGCGATTAAGAAAGTCCAATACAAAAGTTTAGTGCAATATTTCTAGTGTTCAGAATGGAATAAATATTTCCAGGGTTATACAATCAACCATTCTGAATTCAGTGGTATAAAAGACAAGTAATTAGTTTCGTATCCAAGTTCAAAATAAACGCCCTAACTAATAAACCTTTTTCCCACTTTGCTAAGTGTACCTGATTCTTCAAGTGCACATTACTTGCTACAATCTTCACTCATATACCTTGTATTTTTCTAAGGTATCTAGTAATGTGTATTGTAAATTATAAAGCAAAATTTAGTTAAATATTTCACCCTTAGTGAAACAGAAAAAATATTTAACTTCGTTTAACATTTTTTTTACAGTTTCTCAATGCATATATATTTTTTCTCATATTATGTGTGTAATATTCTCAAACCCATAGGTCTACTATGTAGAACACTGGCTACAGAAAACAGTCTAAAAATTTCATTTAAGTTTATTCAACAGTTTCAGAGAAAAGTGCACTTAAGTTTGAAAAATGTCAAAAAATGGAAAACTGCATTTAAAAAAAAGAATAATATATGAGTTACGTGCACCACCAAATTTAAAGAGGTCATTTAAAAGGCTTATCTGCAGAAATAGCCCCCACAATGTTTATATTGTTTAAAGAGCAAGTTTTGTACTTTATTTTATAACGCAACGTAAAAAATTGGATTCTTGGCTCGCCACTAATCACTACCTGGTTCCCTTAACCGATGGATGTAATAAAACAAATGGGTGTCATGTTAATGATATATTTTCTATATATTTAACTATTCACGACCACTGAAGATTTTTTCTTCCTGTTTGCAAATTTCAAAGTATGCTATCAACTAAATGTTTGAAATCGTATCCCATTTACTTAAGTTCCAAAATCTTTAAATCTCTTCCGGCGACATCTGCAGTCAGAAAAGAGAAAATTTCTTTCGAAACTCTCTAGCATTTCCTCGTAAACCACTTTAGGCCCTGCTACTTCAAAAACGAAGTACAACGGGCAATTAATGTGCGGTAGGTACCCTAAACTCAGCACACATTGTTTTCACATAGGTTTCTATCAGTCTGTCAGAGGCCTTATTTATGTTTGTTCTAACATGCAATTACAGCGTGACTAGTGACTGTGGTTTGTTACTAATTATTTGAATTATCTATAGTAATCTCAGACCTCGAGTGACATTTATTATGACTATTTCGTGAATAAAATAAAAAAATGAAAATAATATATCCCTAAAATTCGCTCACAAAATGTTAATAATTGTATATTTATGAATACTTAACCTATTCACACATTGTGAATTCGAAATAGATGAATAACGATTACTGCAATAAATACATTGAATCCTATTCAGTAATGCCAATTGAGAAAAGCGAAATACAGATTTAAAAATGTTAATTATATGTACTGCGCTTTTCTCTTGTTATTATAACAGAAATACGTTTTCAATATCTGCTCAAATCATAATTTAATTTAAACATTTTATACTATAACTAAAAATAACCTGATTAATACATTAATTAAATGAACAATTGCTATGAAGGAGTGCTAATTTCTTTTAGATGCACTGGACAAGGAATTAGAAGATGAAGATGTAGATGTGGAAGTAGGATTTCGCACTTTATTTAGTACAATGGATCAATGTTCATCGATTTACGTGGAAACAGTTGGCGACACTGACTAAACAAAAGAACGACCATGCGATAAATTGATAGTGATAAATCAAGCTGCAGAAATTATCGCGATGCGTGACTGTGAATTGTTGGAATTTAAAATTTCATTACACTTCATTGGCCGAAAATGGAATGACGTCACATAAACGAAATAGTCACCAGAAAATCATATGCCTACATGTTAAGCCCATACGTACTGTTCGAATGCCCGAGAACACTGAATAAGTGGCAAGTAGTCCCACTCGCTCTGCAGTGAGATTTTTTAGTTAATTATTTAATGAGGCTGTATCAACTATGCAGTTATTTAGCTTCGTTGGAATTGGTGATAGCGAGATGGTATTTGTTGACATGAGGCCGAGGGTTCGTCGTAGATTACTTGACAGTCGCCTTACAGTAGGGGAAAACGTCAGAAAAAATCCAATGAGGTATTGTTATCAGACCAAGGGGGAATCGAACTAACACCCGATTGAAACTCTGGATCGGCAGGCAAGCGTTTTGGCCGACTGAGCTGAGCAATGAGACAATGTCCGCAAAATTATACAGGGACATCACTTTATTTTTACCAACATTTTTAACATTAAACTGGCTATACTCAGAAACACTGCTTCCCCCTTTCATTACAGGAGTTTGATGTTACTAGTGCAATATGTAAACAAATCATTTTACTAGGTATAGGAGGAGAGAAAAGTAGTGTATCCATTTATGTTGTAGGGAAATACGATATTACGATTTTCAGTTTGATCATCACTTTTACGGAATTTATCAAAATACAGTAGAGTAGTAACTTTTTTTTTTCAAAAACTCAACTTTTCAGGCGGCTATATTCATTATGTAATGTCTACTTTATTTAGCATATTAATTATTAGTGTTAACATACAATATAGAGAGTGCATTTAAATTAAGGGGGTCATAAGCAAAGGGCTGTAAGTGCACTTAAGTTACTTTTGAGAAAATGGGGTTTAAATATTTAAGCTTTCGTAAAACCAGTGAAATTTTTATTTAATTTTTTAATGTGTGATGCGATTAAAATATCCCTTTGCCACTAAAATTTTTAGATACTTTTGCTTACACTGGATGCACTTAACTCATGTTATTACAAATGTCACTAGCATTCCTTTGCTTCTAGCCACCTCAATTCAAAGAAAGCTAATCCGAATTTTTAAACAAGTTGCTGAAAATGGTTGCCGTTCATTACAATGCAGGCTTCAATTCAGTACGCATATTATTAAAAACATTTTGAAGCATATTCTCTGAAATTGAATTTATCGTTTCTTGAATATAATTTTTTAGTACGATATTATTAATATAGGTTCTTTCTTCTATAGAAAACGCAATCATATTTATGAAACACACTATACACTGCAGTGTTTACTTCACTGCTTGAAGACTTCGAATGCAACAGCGGCCGTAAGTTTGTGTGTCTGACGGGAGCAAGGACATTAGTGAAGGGGTGAGAGTGAAGTACATTCAGAAATGCAGGTAAAAATAAAATTATGTCCCTGTACAAATATATTCAAGAGTTTATTGTAAGACGGCGCCCAAGGAGTTTCACCACTTGCTACGAAAGCGTCAGAAGCCGTTAATCTTACGGGCAATGTAACGGATGGGCGCCGAGCACTTCGGATTTGGCTGCCGATAAATTTTCGGCCCGGAGATGCAAGATGGATGGAGCGGGCCTGCTCAATGCAAACAGTGGCTGTCATTAGCGTCGCGCTGCCTCATTTCTTTGCGGGGATTTGTGAGTGTTCACAACAGAACCGTCACTAGCAAGGAGGGGCGGCGAGACGAGGCAGGGAACACACAATTATGCGTGGCATGAGTTAACGAAATGAGAATATGATTATACGAGAATATGGGTACCGGTATCCTAAGTGAATATATGAAAGTAAAGACGTAGAAGAAAATACCACAAAAATTTTTATTACGAATATACCATTCTCCCATGTATTGTGGGTCCCTATCACCACGGCAGGGCGCGTCCTCAGGTTGCGGATAGAGGAGACGGCCTCCAGATATGGAGGGTAGCTGCCAGAGTGCTGCATTGGAGTTAAATCGCTCGCTTGAACTCGGTCGAATGTCGCACCCTCGAGTGAGATACTATCGGTCGCGATACGCTCGTAATAAATAGAAGCAAAGTACAAGGTCATCTCACCGACATATCTTACCTTGTATGGAAGGCGACAGATAAGATACACATATATTTTGCTTACACGGTAAAAATAAGGCTTTATTTTCTGCGTTTATGACAAATGTTTAATTGAACGTACCAAAACAGTAACATGAAGTTATAAATAAAATAGTATGAAAAACTTCGATATACAGTTATTATTCCTAATTAATAATTATTCAATATTAGATTTACCACATATATAATATGATAGGTCCATACATAGTGTTCCGCCTACATACTGCGACAATATAGAAACGTTTTACAAAATATTATTGATATAGCGGTAGATTAATGACAATATTAATACAGAGATAACGTCACAGAAAATATAATTAAACGAATAATCATGCTGCACAACTGATACAGACGCAAAGATTGATACACTAATTATTAGAGATTATTATTATTATTATTATTATTATTATTATTATTATTATTATTACTAGAAAACTTGATACGGTTCTTGCATTACCGTGATTGTGTTCTCCGTTTATAATAATTACATTTACATCCAATAACATCTAACAGCTGTGGCAAAACAAAATCACTCCTGTGTGGGGGGGGGGGGCATTTACCTACAACATTTATATTACATTTTAAAGCAAGTTTTGTAGTTGTACTATGGAGAGGTTAGTTAAACACTGCAAAGTTACACAGTTCATCACTGTAACAAGAACGAATGTCTAACGCTCGGCTTATACCGTTCGAGGTTTTATCGCTCGCGACAATTTTACCCATCATGCATGTGCGCTACCTATCGGATTATGCTATGAACTACTTGGCGCTCGACCGAAAACGTCCGATGCAGACCTCTGATATCCACTTTTTTATAGAGTTCTTATCACAGTATCAGCTATTTCTTGAAGTTTGATTTTAGGCATTCCTATCTTTAGATCATAACAGAACTCAGGTGAGTGAATAACCTATTTGAGATACGAAACCGGGATTCCTTGAAAACAGTGTCGCCATACCTTGATACTTATCGTAAACAAATTAGGAAGTGACACATAATTCAGATAAGAGGTGGTCCTCTAGCTTGGGGGTTGGGCGAAGGGCTAACAACCCTTCACCTTAAAAAACAACTTGTTACGAATCCATACAATAATAAAATGTGTCTCAGTGGAACTTATAGCAGAGTCCGTATAGGCCAATTTCTATTTGATGCCTTTCCAATTCGCTGCGGGCTAAAGCAAGGAGATGCACGATCATCTTTACTTTTTAACTTTGCTCTAGAATATGCCATTAGGAAAGTCCAGGATAACAGGCAGGGTTTGGAATTGAACGGGTTAGATCAGCTGCCTGTCTATGCGGATGACGTGAATATGTTAGGAGAAAATCCACAAACGATTAGAGAAAACACTGAAATTTTACTTGAAGCAAGTAAAGCGATAGGTTTGGAAGTAAATCCCGAAAAGACAAAGTATATGATTATGTCTCGTGACCATAATATTGAACGAAATGAAAATATAAAAATTGGAGATTTATCCTTCGAAGAGGTGGAAAAATTCAAATATCTTGGAGCAACAGTAACAAATATAAATGACACTCGGGAGGAAATTAAACGCAGAATAAATATGGGAAATGCCTGTTATTATTCGGTTGAGAAGTTTCTGTCCTCTAGTCTCCTGTCAAAAAATCTGAAAGTTAGAATTTATAAAACAGTTATATTACCGGTTGTTCGTTATGGTTGTGAAACTTGGACTCTCACTTTGAGAGAGGAACACAGGTTAAGGGTATTTGAGAATAAGGTGCTTAGGAAAATATTTGGGGCTTAGAGGGATGAAGTTACAGGAGAATGAAGAAAGCTGCACAACGCAGAACTGCATGCATTGTATTCTTCACCTGACATAATTAGGAACATTAAATCCAGACGATTGAGATGGGCAAGGCATGTAGCACGTATGAGCTAATCCAGAAATGCATATAGAGTGTTAGTTGGAAGACCTGAAGGGAGACCGAGATGTAGATGTGAGGGTAATATTAAAATGGATTTGAGGGAGGTAGGATATGATGCTAGGGACTGGATTAATCTTGCTCAGGATAGGGACCGATGGTGGGGCTTCTGTGAGGGCGGCAATGAACCTTCGGGTTCCTTAAAAGCTATTTGTAAGTAAATAAGTATTGTGCCGGTCTTCAGTTACAACTCAAGCTAATAATATTGAGAATCAAAAGGCGAGGATAGTCGGTATAAATCGGATATGATAATTAACTGAACAAAAAAGCAAATGAAAATAATAAACGACAAAGACAAAAAGGGGTGAGACATAACATGAGTAAAATAACGCACAGGAGCATGGGAACAGTCTTGAGTATCCATGTGTTGGAGCGGACTACTGACAAATGCTCAGACAGACAGAAAACTTCAAGGGAACCTATTTGCATTAATCACATGGTTGTTGTTGACACAACCAATCAGCAGCTACCCCCGCACTAATGGACTTTACACTAATTCCTCACATCTCTACTCGCAGCTGACTGGGTAAATCTTGCTGATGACACAGACATTTCCATGGTAACATTTCCCGCTTAGGTATTATAGTCGAGTCCCGGAGGTAATTTTGTCTGCTCAGAACTCGTTTGTACATTTCTTCATTGTTCTGTAGATCCAGCTGGAATATTGTTACTCCAGGAAGCGGGGATCGATCATCGAAGAATCCTGTCTGAGTGTTTTCTACAAATTGCAGCTATCGTGTAGGTTTTCCAGGGTTGCATTTATGTTTCTTATGCCGCACAGTGGTCCAAAACGCAAATTTAGCGGGAAAAATTAATAACTTTTCAGCTAAATAACAGATTTTTATTAAATTTTACACCGTAGTTACAGACAGCATATAATGTTAATGTTATGTTTTATTTAACGACGCTCGCAACTGCAGCGCCGCCGGATGTGTCGGAATTTTGTCCCGCAGGAGTTCTTTTACATGCCAGTAAATCTACTGACATGAGCCTGTCGCATTTAAGCACACCTAAATGCCATCGACCTGGCCCAGGATCAAACCCGCAACCTTGGGCATAGAAGGCCAGCGCTATACCAACTCGCCAACCAGGTCGATGATAGCATATAATATATTATGTGTTGTATACAAGCTCTCATTACGTTGGTATAAGGGGAACTACCTCTTATAGAAGTTACAGTTAGACAAAATTAGTAACTTTTCTCCTAACAGATTTTCATGAAATTTTACACAGTAGTTACAGATGGCATAGGCCTATATGTTTTATACAAAAACTCTGATTACGTTGGTATAAGGAGAACTACCCCTTATAGGGGGTGCAATTTGACAAAATTAGTAACTTTTCTCCTAACAGATTTTCATGAAATTTTACACAGTAGTTACAAATATCATAGACCTATATGTTTTGTACAAAAACTCTGTTTACGTTGGTATAAGGGGAACTACCCCTTATAGGTTGCAATTAGACAAAATTAGTAATTTTTCTCCTACTTAACAGATTTTCATGAAATTTTACACAGACAGGCAGCATATATGTTTTATATAAAAACTCTGATTACGTTGGTATAAGGAGAACTACCCCTTATAGGGGCTGCAATTAGACAAAATTAACTTTTCTCCTATCTAACAGATTTTCATGAAATTTTACACACTAGTTACAGATGGCATATGTTTTGTATAAAAACTTTGATTACGTTGGTATAAGGATAACTACAACTTATAGGGGGTGCAATTTGACAAAATTAGTAATCTTTCTCTTATCTACCAGATTTTCATAAAATTGTATACTACAGTAGTTATAGGTAGTACATTTAATACTATAACTAGGTAACTAGACATATTCACGGTTTTGAGTTAGGCCTATTTATTTCAATGGGTTATGGTATACATTGACTCTTAGGATAAACGTTCTTTCAAATATTACTCTTTGGATTAAACTAAGCAATTTCTATAATTCAAACTTAAAAATCGAACTTAGGACCAAATAATTTTTTTTCAACGAATGAATGAATGAATAAATAAATAAATAAATAAATAAATAAATAAATAAATAAATAAATAAATAAATAAATAAATAAGTAAATAAATAAGTAAATAAATACTTAAATAAATAAAATTTTGGACCGATCTAATTCCATTAGAAATTGCCTTAGGGTAAAATTTCTTTCGCCAAAATTATCCCCTAGGAACGGAGAATGTTACAAACTAAAATTATTAATTTATCTTGAATCATTCAAAAGATATGCTATATTATATAAATAAAAATGTAGGCTATATGTATATAGTTTTGCGAGAAAATAATTATATGAAAATAATAATTTCAGTTTACAAAAGCTTTAATTTGATGTCTCAATGAAGTCCTTTGTCCAATTGGAAGTCTACTTTTTGTCAGTCGAAACGATAATAAATGTCAGAAAATGAGGAATAGGAGAAAACAGAACTGAAGATGGCGTAAGACAGGGATGCAAAACTGTGCTACAATTGAGGCAGAACGTCATAAGCTGGAACACTTAACTCATCCCTTCCCTTCAATCTTGCGTCATTGCAGGGTAGGGGGAGAAGAAATATGTATCCAGTGTCCTTGCCAAACGTCACATATATGCCACTGAAGGCTCCGGCCTTGTGGACGGGGAACAAACTCTTTCCCCATGCTTCCACCCCTCTCTTCCCCAGTTATGCATTCCTGGCGTAAGGTATGGAGAGTATAGTGCGCTCCTCTGATTCGCGGGAACCGTGAAGTCGTTGAAGTAGATTTGCCGCGGAGGATAGTGAATTGGATTGTTTGGCAATTCCTTAGTTAACGGCACCCTTGCAAACTACATAGGCTAATCTTTATAGAAACGATGGTAGGGTCGGGAGTGAGGACTGCATGTGAATTGTAAGCCTACGCGCTCGAAGAACGCATATTCCTCAGACGCACTGCAGCTTGTGGGGTTCGAAATTCGGTCCGTTTACTTAGAGACCATCAGCTGGATGATTAAAAGGGTAATTAAATAAATAAGTGTGCTGTTCTTCTCGACGACTCGCCCTGTGGAAGGTGTTTATGCTAATTGTAACACAAGAAGTGATTCAACCCCCTGAGCAGACAAAAGCGTGCTTGTAAGCCAGGGGTGTGTCGGCAGACGACAGGCCCTCAATTTACGGCACAGCCGGCACATTACGGGGTGACGAACGGCGCAGCTGGGAGCTCCTCTGACGGGCAAAGCAGTGTCGTCTTCAAGACAACCGGTGCGGCGCCCTTCAATATGATAATCCTCTTTCTCTCACTCTTCAGATTCTTCCATTTCTTCCTCTTTGTTTTATTGCTATAGTTAACCGTATACTTTATATTTCATGCGCCTGCCTATTCATCATTCGTTTATTACTTGTACCTTTTATTCGCAATATGTTTCTTACTTCCTTCCGTTATTTGCACATTCACTTCTTTGTCTGTTTCAGCTTGTTTAACTTTATCGTTATTACTCAGAAAATTCTACTTTTTTCTACTTTCCATTATCAATATGCTTCTTGTCTTCTCTTCTCTATCTGACATCCTTTCCTTACTTCTCTCCTACACATACTTCTTCAATTTATTATTTGTTCATTAGATTTTTTTCCTCCAATCATTTACAAGCATATTTTTCCCTTTTACCGTAGTCTGCATTTCTTTCTTACTTCCGTATTATTTAATCACTTCTCTTCTACTTTTTATGCTTTTCTCCTTATTTTAAAAAATCGATTAAAATTACTGTTTACAGAGAAAATTTAAAGTTTCAATTATTGTGATATTTGTGTTTTTCTTTTTTATTTTTCATTTTTATTCTCTTATTTAATAAAATGAGACAAAGTAGGCCTATACGATTATGTCTCGTGACGAGAATATTGTACGAAATGGAAATATAAAAATTGGAAATTTATCCTTTGAAGAGCTGGAAAAATTCAAATACCTGGGAGCAACAGTAATAAATATAAATGATACTCGTGAGGAAATTAAACACAGAATAAATATGGGAAATGCATGTTATTATTCGGTTGAGAAGCTTTTATCATCCAGTCTGCTGTCAAAAAATCTGAAAGTTAGAATTCATAAAACAGTTATATTACCGGTTGTTCTTTATGGTTGTGAAACTTGGATTCTCACTTTGACAGAGGAACATGGGTTAAGGGTGTTTGAGAATAAGGTGCTTAGGAAAATATTTGGGGCTAAGAGCGATGAAGTTACAGGAGAATGGAGAAAGTTACACAACACAGAACTGCACGCATTTTATTCTTAACCTGACATAATTAGGAACATTAAATCTAGACGTCTGAGATGGGCAGGACATGTTGCACGTATGGGCGAATCCATAAATTCTTATAGAGTGTTAGTTGGGAGGCTGGAGGGAAAAAGACCTTTGGGGAGGCCGAGACGTAGATGGGAAGATAATATTAAAATAGATCGGAGAGAGGTGGGATATGATGATAGAGACTGGATTAATCTTGCTCAGGATAGGGACCAATGGCGAGCTTATGTGAGGGCGGCAATGAACCTCCGGCATTTCCCATATTTATTCTGCGTTTAATTTCCTCCCGAGTGTCATTTATATTTGTTACTGTTGTTCCAATGTTTCCTTCTCCATAATTCTCCTATTTTTGATATGCCATTCCCATCTAACCTAACCTCTTGTACTACCACGAAATCTATTCTATAGCTAATTCTTTTGCTACTAATGTTACCCCTCCTCTTCTATAAAGACTAGTTACGTTCCAGGTACCAAATCTCATAACCTTATTCTTTTGCTGTGGTCGTGCCAGAGAATCAGTCCTATTCCGAGGCTTATTGTAGGGATTCGTAACAAGCTGTTTTTTACGGTGATGGGTTGTTAGCCCTTCGCCCAATCCCCAAGCTGGAGGAGCACTCCTTATCGGTTGTCCACGACTACTTATTAAAAAAATACACACTATCAAATACATAGCACAGGAAAATTGATACAGCCCGAACATAATAGACAACATCAAAGAAAGACTAAACGCAAAAAAGAAAACAACACAAACACAAGGACAAAACAAATACATCACACTTACTTACTTACTTACTTACAAATGGCTTTTAAGGAACCCGAAGGTTCATTGCCGCCCTCACATAAGCCCGCCAGCGGTCCCTATCCTGTGCAAGATTAATCCAGTCTCTATCATCATACCCAATCTCCCTCAAATCCATTTTAATATTATCCTCCCATCTACGTCTCGGCCTCCCTAAAGGCCTTTTTCCCTCCGGTCTCCCAACTAACACTCTATATGCATTTCTGGATTCGCCCATACGTGCTACATGCCCTGCCCATCTCAAACGTCTGGATTTAATGTTCCTAATTATGTCAGGTGAAGAATACAATGCGTGCAGTTCTGTGTTGTGTAACTTTCTCCATTCTCCTGTAACTTCATCCCGCTTAGCCCCAAATATTTTCCTAAGCACCTTATTCTCAAACACCCTGAACCTATGTTCCTCTCTCAGAGTGAGAGTCCAAGTTTCACAACCATACAGAAGAACCGGTAATATAACTGTTTTATAAATTCTAACTTTCAGATTTTTGGACAGCAGACTGGATGATAAGAGCTTCTCAACCGAATAATAACACGCATTTCCCATATTTATTCTGCGTTTAATTTCCTCCCGAGTGTCATTTATATTTGTTACTGTTGCTCCAAGATATTTGAATTTTTCCACCTCTTCGAAGGATAAATCTCCAATTTTTATATTTCCATTTCGTACAATATTCTGGTCACGAGACATAATCATATACTTTGTCTTTTCGGGATTTACTTCCAAACCGATCGCTCTACTTGCTTCAAGTAAAATTTCCGTGTTTTCCCTAATCGTTTGTGTATTTTCTCCTAACATATTCACGTCATCCGCATAGACAAGAAGCTGATGTAACCCGTTCAATTCCAAACCCTGCCTGTTATCCTGAACTTTCCTAATGGCATATTCAAGCGCGAAGTTAAAAAGTAAAGGTGATAGTGCATCTCCCTGCTTTAGCCCGCAGTGAATTGGAAAAGCATCAAATACATCACACTAACAAACAAAAACAAAAACACATTACACGATTGCATTACCTTTCAAAGAACTAAAATATAACACAGAATACAGAACACAAAACACACTACAAAAATCTTAACACACAAACAAGACACACAAATAAATACAACTAAACAGGAGTACACAAACTTTCATGCAACAGTTGCAACGACTGGAAGATCATTTCAGACACGTTATAACTGTCATAAGGAACACATCGCAGCCATAACGAAACTGGACAACAATGCAACTTATGTAGCACACATCACAAAATCCAATCACAACTACAGCAACATAGACACTGACATGAAAATACTACATATCCAGCAAAAAAACAGAAACTTGACATTCTAAAACAATACGAAATTTACAAACATACAAAAACACACCACCAACGCATTCTGAATAATAATCCGTGGCGCTACAGCCCGTTAAGGGCCTGGACCGACCAGCCGGCTGCTGGCCTCACGCCCACATGCCGAAGCAGAGGTGGACGATCATCCAACCAGAATGGAGGTATCGTGTGGTTAGCACGATGATCCCCCCAGCCGTTATAGCTGGCATTCGCAACCGGATTTCGCTAGAGCCTGGACTAGAAATTATGGCATCGGCGCGAGGGACGCATTTTAGTTCGTTTGCTTGGACTCGCCCTCACACTCAACTGGAGGGGTGTTGGGTCAGTTGGTTACTAGCATTCCGAGTGTTCAGATCGTTCTGCTACTACCGCTATTGCTAATACTGAAAACATTGTCCTTCTGAGCGCCCTCATTATGGCATTGTCTAAGGTGTGAAATCATAGAGTAGTTCATAGCCAAGGACATGAAATAGCATACAATGTATGGAAATCCATATCAGAAGAGTCTGTAAACGGAATACTAATTCCATTGAAAAGCGTGTGTGCATGAGTACTGGTGCCAGTGGCATTTCAAAGCGAACCTTGGCAAGAATCAGGAAAGAAGGGGAAAATATTGACGCAGGAACAGCAGATTCTTTCTCCAGTCCGGAAAAATCACAGCCGAAGAGGAAGATTGTTACAGCTGTAGACAGTTTTGATGAGGAAGTCCTAAGAAGACTCATCCATAATTTCTACGCTACTCATAAGCAGAGGCCGACTCTGTAATTGCTTCTTCCGAAAATGGATATCAGTGTATGATTATGTGAAGAAAGTAGAGAACAATTACATTGAAAGTGAGCACGCGATGGAAAGTATTTTGGAGAACATTTCCATAAACTTAGGGACATCTCATTCCAGCACAGATCAGTCGTCTGATTCGGACGGAGAATAAGAATATAAAGATGGAATAGCGGGCGTAATTCCATTGGGTACCTTCGGACTCTTGAGTAGGAAAGTGGTGATACTAAGGTAAGACTAATGTTTTTAGAAAGAGATGAAACGGATATGCCTGCCGCTCTGAGCTTGAGAACCGTAACCCAAACAAACCCCACTCCTCTACCCTGCTGGCCGACAATTTAAAACTTAGCGCAGGTTGGTGCCATAACATCTCGTCTCAGCTCTACCTATCGTAGCTCGCGCATTCTGAATAGTCAACTCAATTTCAAAACACACACCCTTTTCGACACAATCATGAATACACACCACCACAACAGGAAACCAGAAGATAGCGCGGGATCTTCGCTAGGCTTTGAACAATGAAGGATAACACTTCGAAACTAGTCAGTCAGGCAATTTCCTAAAACGTTAACACAGTAAAGAAGTTGAAAAGTTAACCAGCATCAATAATGTAGTTAGTAACTGGAATGGACAAGGCACTTTGAATGTTTTATAATATACGAAGCTAAGAAATTTATTCTGTATCAGCTCAATTGCATGAACGTTTTTTCTTGCAGTAACCCTGTATTTTATTCAACAATCCTTTCAACTGCAGAGATGATTCTGCTCCTAAAGTCAACGAGAGCGAGAAATGATGTACGAATTTTACCAGGAGCCTTTTATCATAAACAGTTTTTGTTACGTTCCATCAATCAATCTACGACAAGGGCTTTCCCTCCCATCGGAGGAAGACATACAAATGATTTTACCGTCTTTTAAAATCCATCATCCTCAGCAGGGTTTGAGTAGTCTACTGACATCTGGGATCCAACGGAAAATCCGAGTCCAACAAGTAGTAGCAAACGCTGGTCGCCATGTAACAGGCTGTTTCATTGAGAATATGAGAGATTTCAGCGCTCAGGCGATAAACAGCCAGTTCTCCACTGACGAAGGCGCCAAACGACGGCGATGACGACGTGAAGAAAAACATGGCGGAACGGATCGCGTCAGAAAAACCACGGACAGAGGTGATTAGAGGCGACAGCTCGGGATTTTTTGAAGAGAGGAACAAGAATCCACGGCATTCCTAACGAGGCAGTCTCACAGATCTATTATTCAAGGCTCGGCACAGGAAAAAAATCTTGAGCACTTTTCTTGCAGCATGCGGGGTAATTAAGATGGACATCGGTCCATATGCGGCTCTGAATTATACATAATCCTTCTACTTCTCCGCCCCGTGCAGGCCGGGCATTAGGGGGATTATCCTTTACCAGATAAAGCTTCTAGTGTTTCTAGTGTAGCGCTTCCGGCGGATTTGGGTTCGATTCCCGTTTATTTAAAATGTAATTAAATTATGGTTTATTTAACGATGCTCGCAACTGTCAAGGCTACATAAACGTCGCCGGTGTGCCGAAATTTTGTCCCGCAGGAGATTTTTACATGCTAGTAAATCTACTGACATGAGCACACTTAAATGCCATCTCCGTGGACCGGGATCGAACCCGCAACCTTGGGCAAAGAAGGTCAGCACTCTACCGACTGCGCCACCCAAGCCGACTAGTTTATTTATTTTCCTGTTGTAGAATCCGGGTTATCACTGTGCTTATCTCTGTTGACTAGGTGATGGCATGACATGATCAGACCAGCAACCGATGATCTATAAAATCCTGAAAGTTTCTTAAGGCTTAGAAGAAATGAAGGGCTCAATTCGACGACGCTAGTGGTGGTATGGTATTGGTGGTGGTGGTAGTAGTAGTAATACCATTTACGATGGTAATAGGAAGGTGATGATGGTATGGTAACGATGACAACAGAGGTCATAAATTGTGATGATGGTATGGTAACGATGACAACGGAGATGGTAATGGTATGGTAACGATGACAACCATGGTGATAAGGGTATGGTAACGATGACAAAGGAGGTGATAATGGTGATGGTATAGTAACGATGACAACGGAGGCGATAATAGTATGGTAAAAATGACAACCATGGTGATAATTGTGATGATGGTATGGTAACGGTAACAATGGAGGTGATAATGGTATGGTAACTACGACAAAGGTGATAATGGTAACGATGACAACAGTGGTGATAATGGTGATGATATGGTAACGATGACAACGAAGATGATATAGTATGGTAACAATGACAACCGTGGTGATAATGGTGATGATGGTATGGTAATGATGACAACCATGGTGATGATGGTATGGTAAGGATGACAACCGTGGTGATAATGGTGATGATGGTATGGAAACGATGACGGTGGTGATAATAGTGATGATGGTATGCTAATGATGACAACGGAGGTGATAATGGTGATGATAATATGGTAACGATGACAACGAAGGTGATAATGGTGATGGTATGGTAACGATGAAAACGGTGGTAATAATGGTGACGATGGTATGGTAACGATGACAACAGTGGTGATAATGTTGATGATGTGATGACAACGATGATAATGGTGATAATGATATGGTAACGATGACAATGGTGGTAATAATGGTGACGATGGTATGGTAACGATAATAAAGGTGGTGATGACGATGATGGTGTGGCAGCGATGACAAAGGTGGTAATAAATAATAATGGTGATGATTGTATGGTAACGATGACAACGGTGCTGATATTGGTGATGATGTGTTGCACATGATTTTATTATAATTATCTTTCTAGTAATACTAATAGGGCCTAATTGGTAATTTAATTATTATTCTTATTGGTGGCCGAACTCAAATATAAAAGAAAATTTAAAATAGAAAAGTACATAGAATATTACTACTCAAAAAGATAACGATGATGATAACGCTGGTGATAATAGTGAAATAGTAGAGTAACAATGATGGTATTTATGGTTATTATGAAGATAAGTGAAATAACAATAGTGTTAGGCCTAGTTGTATTGATGGTAATGGTGGTAATAATGATACAATTTATTGATTATGGCTGTGGGACTGTTGATGATAAGGATAATGTGTGTTAAGAAGACGTTGATGATAGTGGTAATGGTATTAGAAAGGTTACCGCCTAAGGTATGATGACGACAGAAAGCAAACATCTGAAAATAAGTTAATGTTTCTTGTTTAAGGGAAGTCCATTCGTATACGAAAACTGGCCATTCTAGTAAGATAAATTAAGTTCATAGCCCCATTGTTACATCGGAATTACATCTAAGTTACACAAATTCCACGTCTCCGCACTGCCAAGGTATGTGGTTGACTGTTACAGAAATGCGTTGCGAATATAACATTGTAGTCACTTGGGTGGCGAAACGGACTGTACTGGTGCGTGTGTGATGAATTGGGACAGGTGAAGAGGATTCAGAAGACAAGCTTCACAGCCTCTCCGATAGGTGTGAACCCCAGCCCATTTACACTGTTTATAGTTTGTGTTCTGAATGCTAACACCGACGAGCAAGTGAGATGGTTGTCCGCACCACAAGACGTCGCTATCAGTAAGAGGGGGTTAAGCAAGTGCTCTAGTACATCACGAAGATATCAGACTTCAGCATATTTTGAATCCCGTTTCCCCTGCCATCAATTCATGACTATTTACTTTTTAATTATTCCATCCTTCCTTTCACCTATACGTGGTAACACACACTTGCAAAAAAATATTTTGTGCGAGATCGTGCGTATTTGCTTGGTTTCCGCACAAAACCAATCCGCGGAAAGTCTAAAATTCCACATTCAGTATTCCCAACCTAACACACATAACAATTTCCCTCTTCTTACCTCTTAAGTGACATATTGATTTTACTGCTTTAGGCTTTAACATATTATTTTTAGAGACGTTCACTATAGTAATAATTATAAATTGGAAACTTACCACTGCAATTTCACCTAAATTGAACTGTTAATTATTCTTTTTAAATATTTGCAAAAATTAAGTAAACTCTACAACTCCACTGAAGTTACTGCATTCGTGATGTAAGTAACATTAAGGAAGCCGTGAAAAAATCAACAAGATTCCAGACTCATCATAGACTGGGGGGGGGGGGGAAAGACAGACTTATATCACGGCCTGCTGGAGTATAGTAAACACAGAAAACATTTTAAAGCAACAATGTTGAAGATAGATATTTTTGTTTTGCAAATTTGCCGTCATTGAACAGAAACCAAGATGGAGATTTCATTGCAACTAATTAAAAATTCGTCTTTCAGGAATGTAATAAACGATCATCGCATAAAATAATGTACGATACACGAGCGGTATGTTTTCTTTCAATTCTCGGAAATTAAAAAAGCTCAACTACGTTTCGCTTTTTCAAACTTTTCCTCGAACATGAAAACTTCAACATACCGCTCTTGTAACGCATATTACTATTCTATACTTCACTTCTTGTTTCATATGAAAGAATTTCTACCACTTAGTCTAAAAAAGAATCTTATTCAGACGCTTGTAATGCCACATTTTGATTATTGATTCCTTGCTAACTGATGTAAGTTCACTCTTAGCTGAGAGACTACAACGTGTTCATAATGTGTGCATACGATTCATCTGCAATACTCGTAAATTTGACCATATAACACCTTCCCTTCAGTTACTTTCATTGAGACTCTCGATCAGCTTTCGCACGGCTCCAAATTTACTCGCACAACATTGGTCAAGATGAAATCTTTCATCTCATATCTTCAATGCCAAAAGGTGTCAAGCAGTACTGAATGCAACAGGCGGTGCTACTCGTCATTAATGACTGAAGTCTTGTATGAAGTTGAGAAAACCCGTAAAGATTTCAGATCATTGAGATTTTAAAACTTTAATCTTTTCATTCTGAGAACAAGTTATGCGTGTTTTTTTAAACACTATTACACACTTTCATACCGTGTAGAATGTTTTTCTATACATAAATAATAGGGTAAAGTTGCCTAATTCCGTGATACCCATAATCCCGTGATACTTTTCTTAGATTAAATGTCAGTCAAAACTTTGCTGTTCGACCATAGCGCCAGACATTTTCCTCGAAAGAGTGCATAATTCGCCTATTTGAGACATCGGTGAACTTCCTAGCAAGATACCCAACGCCGTGATATTCAATGAAAAAAGCGTATCAAGTAGTTAGGCAACTTTACGCTACATAATAATACTTGAATGTCATGTAGTATTCAATGAAAAAAGCGTATCACGTAGTTAGGCAACTTTACCCTACATAATAATACTTGCATGTCATGTAGTATTCAATGAAAAAAGCGTATCACGTAGTTAGGCAACTTTACCCTACATAATAATACTTGAATGTCATGTAGTATTCAATGAAAAAAGCGTATCACGTAGTTAGGCAACTTTACCCTACATAATAATACTTGCATGTCATGTAGTATTCAATGAAAAAAGCGTATCACGTAGTTAGGCAACTTTACCCTACATAATAATACTTGCATGTCATGTAGTATTCAATGAAAAAAGCGTATCACGTAGTTACGCAACTTTACCCTACACAATAATACTTGCAAGTCATGTAGTATTCAATGAAAAAAGCGTATCACGTAGTTAGGCAACTTTACCCTACACAATAATACTTGCATGTCATGTAGTATTCAATGAAAAAAGCGTATCACGTAGTTAGGCAACTTTACCCTACATAATAATACTTGCATGTCATGTAGTATTCAATGAAAAAAGCGTATCACGTAGTTACGCAACTTTACTCTACATAATACTTGCATGTCATGTAGTATTCAATGAAAAAAGCGTATCACGTAGTTAGGCAACTTTACCCTACATAATAATACTTGCATGTCATGTAGTATTCAATGAAAAAAGCGTATCACGTAGTTAGGCAACTTTACCCTACATAATAATACTTGCATGTCATGTAGTATTCAATGAAAAAAGCGTATCACGTAGTTAGGCAACTTTACCCTACATAATAATACTTGCATGTCATGTAGTATTCAATGAAAAAAGCGTATCACGTAGTTAGGCAACTTTATCCTACATAATAATACTTGCAAGTCATGTAGTATGTTTCTTCATTGAGAATTAAATGAAAAATACTGTGTTTCCTTGCCCTTAGACTATTATTTTGATGTGTGTAGAGTGACAGTATACTGGACAATGTTAATGTTAATATCGGACTAATTTTTTTCTTTTTTTTTTTTCTCGTTGTTGGTAACGCTATAGCATCTATTAGATGCTTTATGGTTGTGCTAACAGATGGAGTTACTTGTCAACAATGTGACGCTGAAACGTGTCTTCAGGTTACTGCCCAGCGACAGTCCTGATGTATTTTTATATTTGTGATGATTGGTTAATTAATATTAACACGGCACACTCACAATCACACAAATTTCCAGACTCTAGAAATCCAGGCAATTCCTCTTCTTCAAGAAAAATTCACCGAGAGCTGAGTCCGGGAATCGAACCCGGGACCTCCTGATCTAGAAGCCGGCATGCTGATCAACAGACCACGGAGGCAGTCAACATCGGACTAATGTAATTTATTTCAACTTGCTACATACTTCTTATTGCAATGACATCTCCATTTAAAAAATACGGAGTAACTACATCATGAGATTACAGAGAATAACAAGACATTTATTAAATGTTGAAGGTAGAATAGAACATAGGGTGTTCATATTGTGAATGAAACTATTGGAGTAGCATGCAGAAACATACCTCTTCTTCCTTGTATACACCTACGAGTAAGCCTACTTGTCTAGCAACTTCATTTCAGAGTTCCTACCTGTAACAAAGAACAATACATGATCTCAATAATTATTAAAATGTTACTACAATTTAAAGTATTGCAGGCAGCTAAATAGCAAGTAATAACTAAATTCTCGAGATAAATTACAAACGTATAGTTGGCTTTACTTCCTGTTTCGTTATAACCTTATCTCAATCAAATAATTCAAAACAAAAAAAAAAAAAAAACAAAGAAAGTTAAAACAGTGAAGAATTTAAATAAATCCAAGTCAATCTTCCTCAAATCTATTTTAATAATATCCTCTCACATACGTCTCGGCCTTCCCAAAGGTCTTTTTCCCTCCGGCCTTCCAACTAACACTCTATATGCATTTCTGGATTCACCTGTACGTGCTACATGTCCTCCCCATCTCAAACGTCTGGATTATGTTCCTAATTATGTTCCTATGATGATGTTCCTAATTATGTTCCTATGATGATGTTCCTAATTATGTCAGGTGAAAAATACAATGCATGCAGATCTGCGTTGTGTAACTTTCTTCATTCTCCTGTAGGCTTAACTTTATCCCCAAATATTTTCCTAAGCATCTTATTCTCAAACACCCTTAACCTCTGTTCCTCTCTCAAAGTGACAGTCCAAGTTTCACAACCATACAGAACAATCGGTAATATATTCATTCATTTAGTGTTCTGTCCAAGGGCAGATGTTTCACTGCAAACCGAGCTTTCTCCAATCTTTCCTATTTTCTACCTTCCTCTTCGTTTCCTCATATGATCCATATATCTTAATGCTGTCTATCATCTGATATCTTCTTCTACCCCGAACTCTTCTGCCGTTCACCATTCCTTCCAGTGCATCCTTCAGTAGGCAGTTTCTTCTCAGTCAGTGACCCAACCAATTCCTTTTCCTCTTCCTGATCAGCTTCAGTATTATTCTTTCTTCACCCACTCTTTGCAACACAGCTTCATTTCTTATTCTGTCTGTCCACTTCACACGTTCTATTCTTCTCCATACCCACATGTTCTCTTAATCTATCACAAAATATTTCAATATCCGGTAATTTCATCACTATAGAATTTTGTTATTCTAGGTTTAATTTGTAATTCAGTAAATACAAAAATATTCTTTGTTTTTAACTTCTATGATAAAATGTCTAGCTTTCATTAATCAGGTAATATTGTCGTACTTTAATTTTTATTGTAATTGTAATTGTAAATTTAATATTAATTGTAATTTTATTCTTCATATTATAATTGTAACGCCCTGGTAGAGGGGCAGAAAGGCCTAACGGCCTTATCTCTACCAGGTTAACAAATAAATACTAATACTAATACATGTCAAATGTTTCTATTCGCTTCTCTTCACTTCGTCGTAATGTCCATGTTTCTGCCCCATACAGTGCCACACTCCATATAAAGCACTTCACTAGTGTCTTCCTTAGTTCTTTTCCAGAGGCCAGCAGAAAATGCGGTAATATAACTGTTTTATAAATTCCAACTTTCAGGTTTTTTGAGACAATTCTGGATGACGAAAGCTTATCAACCGAATAATAACAGGCATTTCGCATATTTATTCTGCGTTTAATTTCCTCCCGAGTGTCATTTATATTTGTTACTGTTGCTCCAAGATATTTGAATTTTTCCACCTCTTCAAAAGATAAATGTCCAGCTTTTGTATTTCTTGTCACGAGACATAAACATATACTTTGTCTTTTCCCCATTATAAACAAATTACAGCAGACCGAAGAAACAGTATAATATCTTGATAAGGAATAATGTCTGACATAAGAGGGTAGGCCTATTTAAATCTTTTCTTGTGAAGTCCATATGCATGCCTTGACTTAAGATGTGTTTGCAGAAGTTTCAGAAAAATGTCTTTAGTTGAAACCAAGTGAAATCTTATTGTGTGTGTGTGTGTTTTTTTTTTGGCATATGAGGTTGCTGTTCAACACCATCGAAATGTTACATTAGGCCTATATAACACTGCGTACTTATTTGTGGTATCACCACAGTCTAGTATTTACAGTCACGAAGCTTGAGTTTATGAGGGTACTAGGAACAATAGACTGTGCGGGTACTATTTCGCATTGCCTGTAATGAGGCGATAGTGGCGATCCTAGTGGTTAGCAACTATCTATGGATGCATATTTACTACGTATTAAGCTTCGTGACTGTATATACTAGACTTTGGTACTACCCAGGGGCGTATATTGCGGGTGTTCAAGGTGTGCGCTGGACAGCCTGTAAATTCGGTAATCTCATTTTTTATTTTAAGTTGTTTTATATAATGCAACAATAATTTTAATTTACCACAACTTAAATGCGTGGTAATCTCACTGGACGTTGACGTATGTAGTTCAAGACTAATTTTAATTCATTACCATTTAAATATTTTAAATTCCTGCTGGTTGAATGTGGACACATCCCCAGAACGGCTTTCATTTCATAACGTAAGCTACGCTCTGCCTGACGAAGTGGGATGAGGTCTGGTCTGGTTGTCCAGCCCGGACAAAAGAACATCCCCTGCTGAGAGTTACTGCTACAATTCTCTGCGCGCGCAAGGTGGCATGGTGGGGGATACTCGCTTCTCTCAAGCTCGTAGGTCGTCCTGTATACAGGCAGCTCAACTTGTCAATAGCGTTACAAAATATTGTGTTTGACGTGTGTGTTTACTGTTTGTGTGAGTGAATTTACTGTGTTTAGGTTTTACTAGGGTTCATAGTTGTGTCTCAGCGCAGGTGAACAATTTAAATTACTTATTTAATGATAATAGCATTTGGAAATGTACACTGCAAAAGATCTTTTGCAAAAGCCATTCTTTTCTCGCCCACTAGGAGAGAAATTACATATAGTGAATAAGGATAGACCAACCCCGTCACTTCCGAATATAGTGCAACAATATAAAACAAAAAGCGAACAATACACTAGACATTTTTCTATTTCACAATATGGAAATGTAGAATAGTTAGCGGGTTGTGGAACTTCAAACAGGTTATTTTGCTGGCCATGCTTATTATTTGATCATAAATAATGCAATTTTGAATAACGTTATTTGTAGTTGCCTCCTTTCTCCGGCAGGGCAGTCATTGAAACAAGGTGATTAATTTTTAAGAAGTTGTGGTGCGAGTACTTTGAATAATATTTAAATGTCATTTCCTTTTAACTTTATGTCATTTTTTCATTAGTTTAAGGACATTTTAATGATAATTTTAAGTAGATTTTTAGGTCATCAACATCCGCCCCATAGTTATTAAATATAAATAATACTAAATTATATATTAAAAATGGCAGTTAATGTTGACCCGATATTTCACTTAGGCCTATAATAATTGTGCGAGATAGACCAACTACATATTTTTAACAGAACACCCAAACTCCAGGTTCAGCATACGCCACTGGTACTACCGTGATTATGGAACTTTTCATATTGCGCCTGCATCGCTGTAACCTTGGTGAAATATTAAAAAGTGAGCTCTTTCTGTGAAGGATTTTATACAGAATTGGATCTGTACTGTACTTCCTTTCCCAGAAATGCTACTCTGTAGCCTACAGATGCCAAAACGATACTACACCAATCTTACATTAAAGATCTTAATTTGCCTACACGGAAAATGTATGTTCCATTCTTGCTCATATGATGCCAAAACATACGAAAACCAAGATTATTAATGTCAGATGTGGCGGTCGACGGAGACGGAGACACGGAAAGGAGGTAAAAAAGAACAAAGTGAAAACACATTTCAAGACACATCTCTACGATGTGGAGAAGGCAAGTATCCAAAAATCGCGTCCTAATTTTAAAGCAAGTGACCTGTGTCACCGACTTGCAACTGTTGGAGCCAAATGATCGGTAACTAATTACTGCTCAGAGCTGACATTCCTGCATCCAATGTACCACTTAGACTCAACGTCAGCTGTGTAACAAAGTTAAGGAATACGTCTGCTTCATTAGCACATTAAAATCTAGCTTGGACTCAAGTTTAAGCACATGTCTGTTCATTAGTACAGCAGAATTCCACCCGGACATAA
Source organism: Periplaneta americana (assembly GCF_040183065.1). Lineage (NCBI taxonomy): Eukaryota > Metazoa > Arthropoda > Insecta > Blattodea > Blattidae > Periplaneta > Periplaneta americana. Next base: position 20,584,450 of record NC_091130.1, read on the forward strand.
ATTAAAGAGCGACCCTGCGGTGGTTGCGTTGTCTAGACACGCAAGAGGCCCGAGTTCGAGTCCCGGTTAGACATGATGTTTTTGATTGCAAAATTTATAGTGACCCTTGTGGCGGCGTGGCACATTTGAGGTTTTACTGGGAGTTCTCTCATTTCCCCAGCATATTCGTAAACACAGATATCTTATTATTTAGGCTAAGACTAGCCATTTTCAACCGGTGTGTCGCGAATGATCTACTGGTGTGTCGCGAGAAAATGATAATAGTAAAGAATGTCGAAGCAATAATCTATATCTATACTAATAATAAATCTGTAGCCAAAATTTTTCTGGTAATTTTCGATTTTCCAAAAATAATTGGTGTTAACATGTATAATTAATCATCCTGAAACTGAAAATCGCTTTTTTTTAATTTTTGTTTGTATGTCTGTCTGTATGTTTGTTACCTTTTCACGCAATAATGGCTGAACGGATTTCGATGAAAATTGGAATGTAAATTAAGTTCGTTGTAACTTAGATTATAGGCTATATGCCATTCAAAATACTTTATTTAAAAGGGGGGTTATAAGGGACCTGAATTAAATAAATCGAAATATCTCTCTTATTATTGATTTTTGTGAAATATGTTACATAATAAAAGTTTCTTTAAAAATGATTTCCGATAAGTTTTAGTCTATGCAAATTTTGATAGGACTGATATTTAATGAGATAAATGAGTTTCAAAATATTACAATAACAACGCCATCTAAGGCGGTGTAATGAAATAAAAAACAAACGACTTCGTCTATAAGGGACCTTGTACAACAACAATCGAAAGCTATGAAAAATAGCCTACACAGAATGTTTCTGTGTTTGTATGAAGTAATATCGGAAGCTAAATTAACCGATTTGTATAATTAATTATTAATTCACCATTGGAAAGTGTAGTTTCTCTAGATGGACATAATGCTATAACGTTATTACAGTAACTTCTGAGTGAATTGTGGACAGGTAAGATTAAAATAGCTTCTTATGCACAGAAAACTTGATAGGCTATTCTGTACATTCGTTTCCTGTATTTCCTAAAATAATTTTTATGACCAAATGAGTGGTCTCTGGACAAAAATGATCGTATTTTAATTTTTTAAATACAATTTAAATTAAGTAACATATTAAACGACTTATCCTTCTATCAAACACGAATGTTCCCTGGACCAAAGTCCTATTTTAATTATGTAATTACTTTATATTTATTTCTAACGGGTGCAGCGGAGCGCACGGGTACGGCTAGTTGGAAAAATAAAAGTTAAAAGTGAATCCACAAGACTCAACTTTCAGCGAACGCAGTACGAGTCAACATGTGTGCGAGCTGTAGAGAATAGAATAGGGATATCTTATGCGAAGTTTTACCGTTAGATGGCAGGAGCGTTCCATGCGGCACAACTTGTTGTAGGGCTATATTACGTTCTCCCGCTTGTTGGTTTTCTGTGAGTGTCAAAATTATATTCATAATTATTTTGTATAACTTAGTATAGGCCTAATTGAATATAATTCAGTATATTATTATCTAATAATTTAAATTTACAATAAATAACAGCGTAAACTTGTATAATAATAAGGGGTTTCCCCCTAAGAGATGGAAGGGGAAATCTGCAGTATGCAGAATGTCGATACGAATAAATTGAATATTCATGATCCTAAACGAGAACTTTGAGAACGAGGTGCACGAATAAAAAAAATAAATAAAATACGAACTTCCGATGATGAATATTATCTCTTTAATCAACAGTATTGTATTACGTTTTTGGTTTACACAATTTTTCATTACATATATTGTTGCAGTGAATAACAAACCACATATTCAAATTTTCAAATAGAATGATTGCCTGTTGCTTGAAAACACAGCGTTATATCTAGAGAAACTTCGTTCCACTTCTGTAGAAACAATGGGGGAATATTTGAAATATTTTACACAAGCATTATTTATCTCAAATACAAATTTCCCCATTTGAAATTAAGTCACAAATTTCGTCCTCGGCATCTTGCTATTATTCTTCTTTACAAGACGTTGAATGCTGCCTGTTACGAATAGCGGTATTCGGTCGTAATGTAACCGATCAACTAAAGTTCACTGCTGAACGAAACACACTGAAATCCCCCACCCCAACGCAATTACGTACTGGTACCTAAAGTCAGAGCCGCATGAAGCGCTATGTAACGTTAGTGCGACCGTTAATGGAATACGGAACTACATGTTGGGATCCCTATAGAATATATCAGATAAATTCCTTAGAAAGAATCCAGTATAGGGTAGCTAAATTTGTTAAAGGTAAAAGAGAAGCTGGAAACGATACGATAAAAGAACTTAAATGGGAAACTTTGGAAAACAGACGTAGGAAAACTAGAATAACGTCATTGTATAGAGCACATCTAGGTCAGAAAGCATGGGTAGACATAACGGCTCGGTTAGAAAAGCCAACGTACTATGGTAGGAACGATCATGATTTTAAAATCAAATGTAGGAAACAGAAAACGGATGTAGGTAAATTCTCATTTTTAAATAGAACTATAAATGATTGGAATGACCTACCTGCAGCGGTCTTTGAGGGCTGTCCTTCCTTAAGGAGATTCAAGAATAACTTAAAATGTTGTGTATAAAGTGCAAATTAAAATTAAGGTGACATGTATTTATTTAGCCTGACGAGTTACTTCCTTGGTTTGAATTGTAAATTATTTAAAAATACAGTGTAAGAGGGCCTTAGACTAGAAATGTTTAGCTTAAATATAGTTCTGTTTATAAGTATGCATAAGGGTGTAATTATTTGACTTATTTGAACTGTTGTATCAGTGAAGCGAGGTGAGTCAGTGAAGTTATGGTTTTACAGTGCAGTGAACAGTTCCGATCAATGATAATTTATAGCGTCAATGAAATGTGTTCTATAGTGTCAGTGAAATATGTTATAGTGTGTCAGTGAAATGTGTCCTAAAGTGTCAGTGAAATGCGTCATAGTGCCACTACAGTGAGTGAGATGAGAGTAAAGTGAAAGACTATTGAAACTTATGTAGGGCCTATACATATGTAAGTTGTATTGTAAAATTAGGTATTTTATTTATGTTTTATTATTAATTGTAATTATTGTGTTAAATTGTATTGTGTATTCTTATTGTATTGTGTATATAATTGTACTGTGTATTGTAAATTTTACTGTGTATTGTTTATGATTTTATTGTGTATTGTTTATCATTTTATTTTGTATTGTTTATATTGTGTATACCACTGCCACCGGGTGCTTGCCCACTTGCAGTGTAAATAAATACATACATCATTCAATGTAACGGCATACAATTCTTAGCCCTAGTAATCACTTTGGGCGAATATTCCTGGATCAATATTCTTGGGCGAAATTTTTTGTGTGAATTTTCTCTTTGGCCAACTTCCATTGTGCGGACTAGCTGGTTCAATATATGTGATTAGGAGAAAATCGAAGGTGGGTCCGCCGGATTTGTAGCAGGACACTATCGCTTTCCTCTTTTCCTTCTTCTTTCGCTTAAATGGAAAGTATGCCCACAATTGTACAACGGGACATTTAGAATTAGAGAATTAATGAGTGAGGAAGAGAGTTCAGATGTCCCCCCTAAATTTAAGAGGTGAGGTTTGATTCAGAGGACGGCCGGCTGTCTCAGCGGAGGACTAGACAATAAAAAAACCGAACGTCACTTTTATGTGCTGTTTAATGACGCACCTATGAGGACGGAATTAATGGCCGCGATGGGTCGTGATAAGGACGGATGTAATGAAATGGCAACAAAGAAGATTCCGTCGCCCGCCACGTGTTCCACGATACTGCACCGACAAGTTATATGTAAATTACCTGCAACTTTACGATTCGAATTTGAGAGAACACGCTGACGTCACTCAGGTATAGGATAACGCGCAATCTGTGTCCCATCCATTCTTACTTCTTTTATTTGATAATATCTCTTTCCGCCTCGTAATAATGGGTTAAATTTAATATAAAAAATGTTGTTATATGACTTATACAGGGTCATCATTTTATTTTTACTAACATTTTTAATATTAACCTGGCGATACCTTTGGATTGAGAACCGGAAACACCGTTTGCTACCCCCTTCCACGACTGGAGTTCCATGATACTGGCGTAAAATACAAACAAATCACTTTACTAGGTATAGGAGGGAAGAAAAGTAGTTCATCCATTTACGTAAACTAGGAAATATCGCGATTTTGAGTTTGATAATTTTCATTAGGTTTTTGTTTAATCAAAATATAGTACTGTATTAACAATAGGCCTAAGTGTTTTTACTCACGAACTGAGCTATCCATTAGGACATATTCATTATGCAGTGTATATTATACTGTCTACAGCCCATTAGCGTACAATTTAGAGAATCAAGTTAAACTTAAAAATAATCATAATATGGATATTTAAACACATTTTTGAAAATGGTGGCCGTTCATTTCGATACAGGCTTCACTTCTTTTGTGTATATTATCGCACTACAGACTATTGTACGTAATTCCAATTACCAGGTTCGTACTTCGTATCAGTAACTCATGTTGAAATAATTCTGTACCTACTCTATAAAAGAGTATCTTACGTACTGTAAATTCAATCTTCACTTCTGCCCGATCCGAAAAGATAAAATTACTCAGACATGCTGTCTACTGTCTGTCCAAGTGGTTATGTCGCAGGGTCGTAGAAAGGGAGGAAATCACGTCAGAGTTAATTACTTAACGAAGCCCTTTTATTTAAGTTATTTTAAACAATTGTATGGGTATACTATTACGTAGACATCACATTCCTAACAGAAATTAATGTTCTCAGAAAAGAGCTAAGACATCCCAGCCACTAGCCTTTACAGAGAGGCGAATAGAAGCAGGTGGGGGAAACCAGGATGCGACGTAGGCAAATGGAGGACAGTACCTGTGCGAAAATGATTCAATATTGAAAGGTCTTTCGTCACTGGAAAACGCGAACATATTTTTGGAACATACTGTTTACTATGATCGTAAGGCTACTATGACTGTATATACGGTCTTGGATCTGTGTGGAGGACGGTTGTACTTCATTAGTAGAAGGGGTGGGAGTGAAGTAGGCCTACATTAAAAAACTCAGGTACAATAAAAATTTAAGTAAAAATAAAATGATGTCCCTGTACAAGGACTACATCTTATTTAAGGGGTAATTATACAATGAATGATGAACCATTACGAGGAATATACTGTGTAAAAGATCTCGGTGTAACTATTAATCATAATTTGGCTTTTCATAACCACATATTTAATGTAACGAATAATGCTTTAAAAATCTGGGATTTATTATTAGAAATCCAACAAATTAAAAAAACACTTCGACTTTCACACGCTTTTTTAATTGTCATGTTCCGCTAAATTCGAATATGCCTCAGTAATTTGGTCACCCACTTGTAAATCATATAGGCCTAGTAATCAAGTTGAAAACATTCAAGAACGATTCTCAAGATATCTTTATTTTAAAAAATATTACTATTCGACCTCCCATAACAAAATCCCGTACAACAATCTACTTGCTGAATTTAATCTAATGTCTCTTGCCAGTCGTAAATTACTTGCGGAGCAACTTTTATTATATAAAATATTCAACGGTCTACTGGATAATAGCGAAATATTATCACAAATTCAGCTTAACGCTAGAACATAACATTTAAGAAATAGTAAATTGTTATATTATAAAAAACAAAACACTTTAGCACATAAATATTCACCAGTGTTAAAAATGTGTTCAAAATTCAATGAAATATGCATTGCTTCATAAAGAAAGGACATCAGTCCATTTTAGCTAAGTTGTGGGAAATGAAGAAAAACTGTCCGGATCGATGCCTATTCCTTTACAAAACGCTCACATTCCGATCACAATATAGACTAACAATGAAGGAAACGTTGAACTGGCTTCCTTTCTTGATAAAACGATGTGTTGAACATTCAAGATGGGAAATTCAATGTTGACTCAATTTCGAAAGAAATGTGACTGTGCTGGGCCTTCTGTGCCCGAGGTTGCGGGTTCGATCCCGGCCCATGTCGATGTCATTTAAGTGTGTTTAAATACGACAGGCTTATGTCAGTAGATTTACTTACATGTAAAAGAACTCCTGCGAGAGTTCCGGTAGTTGCAGTTGCAAGCGTCGTTAAATAAAACATAATTTATTTTATATATATATTTTTTCTATTATTCCCCTGTCGTTTTTCATTCACTATCACTTTCTTTTTCCAATTCTTCCATTATCTTTTCTTTTCTTTCCTTCTTTCTCCTTACATTTTCTCGAATTATTTCATTGTATTTTTTCTCTTTCCTCTTACCTTCTATAGTTCTCGCCATTTGTTTCCTCTATACTTTTATTGCTCTCCGTTTTCATTCTCCATTATGTATTTCTTTTCATTTTTTTTTTGCTCTTCTATTCATTCTCCTTGTCTTTTTTCACTGTATCCTTTCTTAGTACATGAGTTCTTCTCTCCCCTTTCTTTCCCTACTTTTTTTTTAAACTCTTTAGTTCTTTTTCTTCCTTCTTAATTTTAGACATTTTTAACTATACTCCAACCTTCTCCGTCTTTTCCATCTACCATTCTTCCCTAAGCATTCATTACTTCATTCTCTACTTCTGCATTACTTTCTTAAATTATTTTTCATTTTCCTTCTTTCCTCCATTTCCATATTTTCTAACATTCATTTTTCTTTTTCGACTTCCATCATTCCTTACTTTTTTTCCTTCTGTATTTAAATATTATCCTTGTCTTATAATGTCTTTGTTAAATTTCCTTTTTTAACATATTCTCTTCTTCGCTTCATTTCTCTTCTTAATTCTATACTAGCCGTACCCGTGCGCTCCGCTGCACCAGTTAGAAATAAATATAAAGTAATTATATAATTAAAATAGGACATTTGATCCAGGGAACATTCGTGTTTGATAGAAGGATAGATCGTTTATTATGTTACTTAATTTAAATTTAATTAAAAAATTAAAATGCGATCATTTTGATCCAGAGACCACTCATTTGGTCATAAAAATTAGTTTAGGAAATACAGGAAACGAATATACAGAATAGCCTATCAAGTTTTCTGTGCATAAGAATCTATTTTAATCTTACCTGTCCTCGATTCACTCAGGAGTTACTGTGATAACATTATAGCATTATGTCCATCTAGAGAAACTACACTTTCCAATGGTGAATCAATAATTAATTATACAAATCGGTTAATTAAGCTTCTGATATTACTTCATACAAACACAGAAACATTCTCTGTAGGCTATCTTTCATAGCTTTCGATTGTTGCTGTCCAAGGCCCCTTATAGACGAAGTCATTTGTTTTTTAATTCATTACACGGCCTTAGATGGCAGTTATTTTAATTTTAAAACTCATTTATCTCATTAAATATCAGTCCTATCAAAATTTTTCAAAGAATAAAACTTATCGGAAATGATTTTTAAAGAAATTTTTATTGTGTAACATTTTTCATAAAAATCAATAATAAGCGAGATATTTCGATTTATTTAATTCAGGCCCCCTTATAACCCCCCTTTTAAATAATGTATTTTGAATGCCATATAGCCTATAATCTAAGTTACGACGAACTTAATTTATATTCCAATTTTCATCGAAATCCGTTTAGCCATTATCGCGTGAAAAGGTAACAAACAAACATACATACATACATACATACATACATACATACATACATACATACATACATACATACATACAGACAGACAGACAGACAAAAATTTCAAAAAAGCGATTTTCGGTTTCAGGGCGGTTAATTATATATGTTAGGACCAATTATTTTTGGAAAATCGAAAATTACCAGAAAAATTTCGGCTACAGATTTATTATTAGTATAGATATAATAATTTATTCCAACATGCGTACGTACGAAACCATGCGAAGGAAGAACAAACTAATTTCACAGTCTAGTATATACAGTCACGAAGCTCAATACGTAATAAATATGCATCCATAGATAGTTGCTAACCACTAGGATCGCTAATATCGCCTCATTACAGACAATGCAAAATAGTACCGGCACAGTCTATTGTTTCTAGCAACCTCACAACTCAAACTTCGTGACTGTATATACTAGACTATGCTAATTTGTTTGCCCTAACTTTCAGAATGGTACACAGTCTTAGAGTTTTACTCATATTGCTGTTACTTGAAGAGTGAACATTTGTTCTTGGTACGAAGAATTTCGTATCGAAGTTAAGAATGTTTTGACCTAGTTCCCGTCTTGTGACCTAAGCAAACAAAAATTAAATCTCCCGCAAAATGTTTGTTCTTGTAGTGGACGAGTAGGTGTGAAGCAGATCATCTCCACCAGCAGCTTATCCTGATGTCCCACCACTGCTCCACTGTCGCATTATGATCAACTAATAGTCGCAGAAGAACTTTGTTAACTGAGCAGAGCCTATGAAACCTACTGCAAGATAATTTAACCACAACTGAAGAGTGAGTTTAACGAGGAACACTCTGTAGAGGAGAGTGTCGCGGTCGGTGACAGGGCTGATGAACAGATGTGTTCGTATTTCTACAGCTTGACTGGGTCATGATGTAGAAGAGATAATGCAGCGCGCGTTGTAAAACGATCTTATCTCTCTTCTCGGTTTAAATCAAAACTGATCCACGTTATGGCGGCCACATAAAGTGTGGCCCAAATTGAGACACATTAAGGAGCACTGGCTGTAAACCTTCTTTAATTCTCTTTATTTAGTTGCACATTATCATGCCCAGGATTGTATTTCACTGCCACGACCTTCTGCGTGTGTTTATACAGCTCTTTACCTTACACCCACGTCTTCAGTGTTCCTTTTTTATTCATCCAAACTTAGTCTAGTTACAGAATTTAGTAAAGGGAGAGACGATAGATCGCCTGGGATATTACAGACGTGGACAAATTATTAGCAAAATTGAAGATTTTTATTATATATTTTTACAAAATATGATTCTTCAATTTAGACTACAGTTGACATTTTTGTGTATTTCCAAATAATTAGCCAAATTGAAGATTTCTATTGTGTATTTTTAAAAATTTAACTCTTCAATTTGGACTGCATTTCATATTTTTGCATATTTACAAATTATTAGCAAAACTGAAGGTTTTTATTGTATATTTTTACAAAATTCGATTCTTCAATTTGGACTACAGTTGACATTTTGGATATTTCCAAATTATTAGCAAAATTGGAGATTTTTGTTTTATATTTTTACAAAATTTGTCTCTTCACTGCAGTTGACATTTTTGCTAATTTACAAATTATTAGCAAAATAGAAGATTTTTATTATATATTTTTACAAAACTTGACTCTTCAATTTAAACTACAGTTGACATTTTTGCATATTTCTCTCTACTGTAATGATGGAAATATGCAGAATTGTCAAATGTAGTCTAAATTGAAAAGTCAAATTTTGTAAACAGAATTGTCATAAAAATCGTCAATTTTGTTAATAATTTGTCCACGTTTGTATAATGGGATAATGGGCTGCAGATAACTACAAGAGAAGTTTACTTCGAGTACTTGGGTTCATTGTCTGTTTATATTATTACACAATTGCTCCATTTGCGTCAACATAATTTCTTTGGCAATAAATAAATGAGCACATTGCAAATCTGGCATTCAGGTAAAGCTCCCTGTGAAGCAGACTTGAATAATTTCAAGGAAAAAATTGTTCCGGGGCCGGGTACCGATCCCGGGACCTTCGACTGAGGGCGTCAACGCTCTACCGACTGAGCTACCCAGGAACTGCTTCAGACACCGTCTCAAATGAGCACATTATTACAGCAAGTAATGTAAAGTATGCACATTAAAACTAAATGAATGTCAATCTTCATTAAACTATGGTATTGAGAGCCATAGTGGGCCAAGCGCCATATATTAAAGACGGAGAAAACAAGGGTTAAAATGAAGTGAATACCACAATTTAATGAAACATATAGCAAGTAATATGAAGTATGCAATTAAAATTAAATGATATGTAAAACTTCATTAAACTATGGTATTCAGAGCCATAGTGGGCCAAGCGCCATATATTAAAGACGGAGAAAACAAGGGCTAAAACTAAGTGATTACCATAGTTTAATGAAACATATAGCAAGTAATATAAAGTATGCACATTAAAACTAAATTATATGCCAATCTCCATTAAACTATGGTGGGCCAAGCACCATATATTAAAGACGGAGAAAACAAGGGTTAAAACTAAGTGATTACCATAGCTTAATGAAACATATAGCAAGTAATATAAAGTATGCACATTAAAACTAAATGATATGCCAATCTCCATTAAACTATGGTGGGCCAAGCACCATATATTAAAGACGGAGAAAACAAGGGCTAAAACTAAGTGATTACCATAGCTTAATGAAACATATAGCAAGTAATATAAAGTATACACATTAAAACTAAATGATATGTCAATCTTCATTAAACTATGGAATTCACTTAACTTTAACCCTTGCTTTCTCCGTTTTTAATAAATGGCGCTTAAATAAAAATATTTAATCGATCAACTATTTGAATTTAATGGATAGATTAATCGAGCTCTGATCGATTTGAAAAAAAAAGTTTAAATATACTGTAACACACAATTATTGTTAAATTTAATTTATGTTTGGTGATAAGCATAAGTATATGTATATACTGTATCGTTATTACAAAACAATACTATTTTAGTTATTTACTAACATATTTATTATTAGGTTTATAATTTATTGCGCCAGTTCTCTGGGGATTTTTGAGACATACACAAATAAAAAAAGTATGAAGACTCACCTAGTTAATAGCGCTTCATCCATGATTTTAAACATGTGAGTGCATTCACGTGCTCCGAATTAAGTGCCGCTATACGTTTACGGTCTTACTAATAAAAACCCTATATATAGACGTTTAACTGTCTTATACTTATACAATAAGTAGCTCGTTTATACGTCGTGTGTAAATTCCTTACTAATAATCACTACATACGTCGTGTATAACAGTATAACTGTTACACAGCTACGTCATAGTTTCGTCATTACTTCGTTACGAAAGATAATAGAATATCTGAGGTTCTCTATTGCATCCGGTAGAGCGCTCTAGTGTGGCGTGTTAAATATCGATAGTACAACTGGCTCTAATCGATTACCACACTACATTTTGGTCAAAGAGTACAAGCTACAGCAATATTATTCTAATAATTATATGATCTTTGTTTTGTTCTTCTGTGGTTACAAGGCAATCATCATCATAAAATGACAGTCGATACGAACAGCTGTTAGAGAGGCGTCCATTTTTTCCCTATATACAACGCTTAAACAAGGGGTTTCGTGTATATAACTACTGCAAAGCAATTCCCATTGTATAGTTACAGCCTGTTTATACATCCATAGCTTATTCACGGTTTATTAGTAACGTTTTCTGTCTCAACTCTGCATAAGTCTCGTATAAAAACTATACACTGTTTATTAGTAAGACTGTTAGTAATTAACAATGTTTCCTGCATCACTAAACACGAATTTTTCTTCTGTCAAGCACTTCTCCACGATCGTTCAATTTAAATTCAAACGTTTCACCTAGTTTACTTCTCAAATTCTCAAAGGCTTACGACATAATGGTGTTTTAATTTTTTTCACAGACAACAGAAATCTGACTTTTTTTTTAGCAAACTAAACACATAAGCTTCATCTAGAAACTCAGTAAAGAAACTGCAACAGAACAGCAGACTGGCCCCTATTGTAACCAGGTTACAAAATTTTAGAAAGAAAAAAAGATAGTTATTCTCTCACTTACACACCGTGTAGCCATGGCTAAGGCATGAAGGGGAGGCGAATTATGTATTTCATATGCTAAGAAGACGAGCTGACAAACTTAATAAGGGTTTCGTATTGTGTTTCAACTTTCAATAGGGGTAGACCAGGCCACTCTCCTCATATCTTAAACTCTTTCTGAAGTGTTTGTGCAAAGCAGGGTGCTACATTGGAGTTAAATCGCTCGTTTGAACTCGGTCGAGTGTCGCACCCTCGAGTGAGATACAATCGGTCGTGATACGCTCGTAATAAATAGAAGCACAGTACAAGGTCATCTCACCGACATGTCTTATCTTGTATGGAAGGCGAAAGATAAGATACACATATGTTTTGCTCACACGGTAAAAATAAGGCTTTATTTTCTGCGTTTATGACAAACGTTTAATGGAACAGTCAATGGAACGTACCAAAACAGGAACATGAAGTTATAAATAAAATAGCATGAAAAACTTCGATATACAGTTATTATTCCTAATTAATAATTATTCAATATTTGATTTACCACATATATAATAAGATAGGTCCATACATAGTGTTCCGCCTATATACTGCGACAATGTAGAAACGTTTTATAAAATATTATTGATATAGCAGTAGATTAATAACAATATTAGTACAGAGATAACGTTACAGAAAATATAATAAACGAATAATTATGCTGCACAACTGTTACAGACGCAAAGATTGATACACTAATTATTAGAGATTATTATTATTATTATTATTATTAAGTTATTATTATTATTATTATTATTATTATTATTACTGTAATTGGCCACTGGCTGTTGTACAGCACATTAAATATAAATAAATAAATAAATAAATAAATAAATAAATAAATAAATAAAATAAATTACTAGAAAACTTGATACAGTTCTTCCATTATCGTGATTGTGTTCTCCGTTTATAATAATTAGATTTACATCCAATAACATCTATCAGATGTGGCAAAAACAAAATCACTGTGTGTGTGTGTGTGGGGGGGGGGGGAAACATTTTACCTACAACATTTATATTACATTTTAAAGGAAGTTTTGTAGTTGTACTATGCAAAGTTTTGAAATGATAAACATATATGATGTTACTACACAGTTCATCACTGTAACAAGAACGAATGTCTAACGCTCGGCTTATACCGTTCGAGGATTTATCGCTCGTGACAATTTTACCCATCATGCATGTGCGCTACCAATCGGATTATGCTATGAACTACTTGGCGCTCGAGCGAAAACGTCCGATGCAGACCTCTGGTGCAAAGATTTGCCCTATGCTACCTCCTACCTGCATTGCAGTTACTAAATAACGCTAATATCGTGTCTGAAGTAAGCTATTTCTGAGAGACGAATATTATCGGAATTTTTACTCTGAGTTTGCATTAACAAAATAATAATTAATATTAAGTACAACCGATTAATTTTAATCGACTCAATTATTCGATTAAATATTTTATCGATTAATCTTACAACAGAAATTGATCGATTAATCGATTAAACCCCACAACACTAGTAAAAAGGTGATTACTTTGGGTAAATAACAATTTTTTTTTGGAATACAGTAAGAATTTGAAGGAACCGTGGACGCGGACAACAGGATGAGAAATGCAGCTTACAAAATTTTGAATTGAAGTAATACTGTTGGTATTGCCGGGCTGGCTGGAATCCATAGAAACGGGAAGAGGCTGTCAACGCGCTGGTAGTGTTCAGAAGACACAACAGGTGCAGCCTTCAAGAGACGCATCGATTTTTCACTTCATGAGGCAAGTAATAGAGCGAGAAACGAGTAAAAAATGTGTCGGTTGCGGCTGGGTTGGATCCGTAATCTAGTGTGGAATCGGGCCGTTGTGTTAAGAAGGAATAACTATGGAGGGGAACTCATTAACTCTGTCACCATGGTGATGCAGATATCCGTCAGCGCGCAGGCGCAGCTGTCCTGCCGCGACCCAACAGATTTGTGTTAATCAGCGATGGATTTCATAGCAACGGACTCCATTTGCCAAACTGGACGATGAGATGACGAGAGTAACAGCCTGGGGACTGGATCGCAGATTCAAAAAGCGCGCAAGTCCGTCTATATTCTTAGGAATAGCGATTCGGCAAATGGTTGTAGTTTATGATCATTGCTACGGTGATAGTAGCAGTAGCAACACTAATAATACACATTATTATTATTATTATTATTATTATTATTATTATTATTAGGCCTATTATTATCATTAGTTATTATCATTAGGCATATTATTATTATTATTATTATTATTATTATTATTATTATTATTATTATTAGGCCTATTATTATCATTAGTTATTATTATTATCATTATTGTTATTATCATTAGGCCTATTATTATTATTGTTATTATCATTAGGCCTATTATTATTATTGTTATTATTATTATTATTATTATTATCATCATTAGGTCTATTATCATCATCATCATCATCATCATCATCATCATTAGTATTGTTATTATCATTACGCCTATTATCATTATTATTATTATTATTAGGCCTATTATTATCATTAGTTATTATCATTAGGCATATTATTATTATTATTATCATTATTGTTATTATTATCATTAGGCCTATTATTATTATTATTGTTATTATCATTAGGCCTATTATTATTATTGTTATTATTATTATTATTATCATTAGGTCTATTATCATCATCATCAGTATTGTTATTATCATTACGCCTATTATTATTATTATTATTATTAGGCCTATTATTATTATTATTGTTATTATCATTATGCCTATTATTATTATTGTTATTATTATTATTATCATTAGTTCTATTATCATCATCATCATCAGTATTGTTATTATCATTACGCCTATTATTATTATTATTATTATTAGGCCTATTATTATCATTAGTTATTATCATTAGGCATATTATTATTATTATTATCATTATTGTTATTATTATCATTAGGCCTATTATTATTATTATTATCATCATTAGGTCTATTATCATCATCATCATCAGTATTGTTATTATCATTAAGCCTATTATTATTATTATTATTATTATTATTACACTAGTCAACAAATTTTAACTTTGAAATGGAACCCATTTTTAGCAGCACCCTCAGATTTTCAGTTATTAAGTTACCCTTATTACACTTCTGAAAAGTTCGATACTAACTAAGCAGTTCCACATTTTTAATACCTAATGCAGAATGCATAAACGTAGTCTTTCACTATTATAGTGGTGTTAGTATTAATAATAAAGTATCCTTCATGTTATAATGATGTAAATAGCTATTTACATTTACGTAGTGGAAGGCGGCGTCGCTTTAAAACACTTTTTTGTGTGTGTTTAGTATTCTCTCTTTGTATGAACGTGCAGTAATAACTCATCATAGATGGATCTCATCTTCCTTTATAACGCTGTTCCATCTGTAAAATATCTTGGTGAAAGCGTTCACCTTGTTCGTCACTCACTGCACCCAAGTTTTTAGGAAAAAATCTAAATGAGAATGCAGGAAGTGAATTTTGACAGACATCCTGTATCCAAAATTCTTATAATTTTGAAAGATACTCTGAACTAGTTGTCATTATTTTCTTCCTTCTTGTTGCCGAGGACTCATTCATAACACTTTTAAATGACTCCCATGCTATACATTCGTTTGGAGTTAATTTTTCTAAAAAAAAATCGATCACACATCATTTTCTTAACCTCAGGTCCAATGAATATTCCTTCTTTTAATTTTGCAGCACTCAAGCCAGGGAATATTCTTCGTAGATATTTGAAACCTTTGCCTATTGTGTCCATACCTTACATAAAGTTCTTCATGAGCCCTAATTGAATGTGTAAAGGATGGAGATATATTTTTTGTGGGTCAACTAAAGGTTTAAATTTTACATTATGTTTCCCAAGAGTGAAATCTTCTCTTCTTGGCCATTCCTTGATTATATAGTGATGCTGAGTATCTTGGCTGTCCCAAAGGCACAGAAAAAAGCATATTTAGTGAATCCATTCTCCATTCCATGTAGAAGACTTCAAGATCCCGCAAATATGCCAACAATGGTTTTCATATTTTAATGACTTCAAGAATACGACGCATGTTTTCATATGTTTCTTTCATTGCTGCACTGTATGCTACAGATGTGGAGGAAAGTTTATTACGATTGTGTAACAAAACGGCTTTCGGACTAATTTTAGAAGCATCTATAAATAAGCGCCATTTCAGTATTATGTGTAATACCTAGTTTTAATCAGTCCATTTACATCGCTGCATGTACAAACTCCAGAATCTGTAACTATAAAAAATGGTAATAGATCCTTATTTATGTTTCTAAATACTGAAGCACTAGTGTCTTTATCCAGCAGCTTCCATTCCTGAAGACGAGATTCTAGAAGCTCAGTCAGCTGTTTAGTTAAGTACAAATCACGTACTAGATCGTTGAGTTCCACCTATGTTTTAAATGTGGCTTTTCTTCTCTCTCTTCATCTGGAATGTAGACTTCATCCCTTGATATAGAGAGCTGCACATCATCAGATGACGTTATGTCAGATTCCGATTCTTCTTGCCATGTAGAAGGTGGAATGGGAACAGGTAAATTTTCTCCATGAGGTATTGGTCTTGTAGCTGATGGGAGATTAGGAAACTGAACGAGTCTCTTATTTTTTTTTAAGAAAATCCAGTAACATTGGTTAAGCTGAAATAACAGTCATCTTTGTGGTTCTTTTGTTCACGCCATACCATTGGTTCAGAAAGTTTTTACAACTAGGCGCTTGCTTCTTCATTTCATTTCATACAGAACATTTCACACTACTAACAAAACCTCTACACCCGAACTAAACAAAATACAGACTGACTGTCTCTGTTTTCATTACCAGGCACCCTGTAAGTCTATATTTTCTTTCAAGTATCAACAAACCATGATTCAGATGTGTCAAGTGAAGAGGGACTTGGTACATGTATACTAGGTATTGAAAAATGTGTATAAATTCTATATTTATAAAGCTAAATTATTGAAATTTATTTCATGTGTACCTTTTTAAATAGGAATACGTATGCATACATCGAAATTAAACGTAGGCTCCTGTGGCTTTCACCAATTTCCTCAAGCGGCCGGTAATGGAATCCACAGTCTTCTGGAGGAAGTTGCGTGGGGCATTGGTGATAATGCCCCGAATCTGTGCTTCCAATTCTTTATTGTCTCTGGACGGATTGTGGCATTCCTTCCTTTCTCTGTACGGCAGCATCTCTGAACGAAAACAACGGAATTCCACACTTCATAGCGTGCAGTTCGTTCGCGAACAAACAGGTGATCGACCATCTTTGCTATTGTTGCGCGAACCGCCCCTCACGGCCACCATCTATACGCAAAAGTTCAATCTCTATTTAATGATTTACATGTACACACAATTTTCATTATGGTTGCATCAATATTAAAAATTCCACAGCCAATTAATAATACCTAGTCACTTCCCGCCAGCACTGTATTTATGGCTATTCATAAAATACAACATTGTTGCAGTGCTCGGAAACCTGACGTGATGGAAAAAATCTGATTACATATTCGTAATCAGCGCATCAGACTTGGTAATAATCAGCATTCTGTTTGTCGGCACAAAAATGCTGTTGAATAGTGTTATTATTATTATTATTATTATTATTATTATTATTATTATTATTATTATTATTATTATTTTTGTTTAGTCAACTATTCGAAAACAGGTTTGAACTTCATAAGTGACACCAATAAAGCATCACTCATGAGGCAACTAAGCCAGGCGATAATTGGATAGGGTGGCCGGTTCCTTTTCCCCTCCACTACATAGGCTACTTCATTTGACTAGCTACATATTAGATTTACATTAATTAGAGTTCAAATGTACAAGTATACAAACAAGTTCTTCCTCTGACATATCTACAACATCAAATGAGATGTTCTGTCTGATAATATATGTAGTCTTAGACAAAAGAAAAAAATGACTGGCTGCCATAAGTCCCCTTCGGAAGACTTCGGTTAATTCCGTGAAGACTTATGTTTACACGTTAATGAATTTCTTATAGTAGACTCCACTCTGTTTTCCGTTTGTTTTGTTTATTTGTTGCTTTTTCTGTGTGTTTATAGATCAAATGTTATAATTATAAATAATCAATGACAAAGATATATTCAAGGGCTAAATTGGGTGAAAAATAAACATCCTTTCATTAGTCATGTGCCCGAAGTGGACTTAGACAAATTCACGCTTGCAGGAGTTCGGTCATTTTTTGTGTCTAAGGCTGTACATATCAGCCAGAACCTTAATTATTATCATCATAATCATTATTATTATTATTATTATTATTATTATTATTATCATCATCATCATGTTCACACAATTGGAAAGTAAACTAATATTTTTTTTTTTCCTCGAGTAGTAAATCTTGTATTTATATAGAGTGATTCACGAGGATTTACCATCCCTTACAGAACTTATTTCGAAGACATTCTGAGCAAAAAAAGTCATATAAACATTTGTTCTAATCTCGATATTTTCAGAATTACACTAATTTGAAGCTGTTTCTAAAATACCGTTTATGCTTGAGTTTTAATGGTAAAACAATATATCAGATAAAGAATGAACTTTCAGAAGTATCATTTCTTAAATTAGCTAATACTCTGAAGCTAGAAATGTGTTGTAAATTCCATAGTTGTTTCGTACAGATTTTTTTCTTTCGATTTTTACCTACAAAATTACAATTTCTTAAGCATTTATCACATCAATTGTTACAAATCACGCCACTCTTGTAAATTATTTAACACTATACATTAGGATGCATAATTAAAGTGTAAAGAATCAAGTTCCTGAAGTCGTATGATTTGTAATAATATTTTTAAAATTGCGTAAGAATGATGTAATTTTTAGTTACAAATTGAAAAACAAAATCTGTACAAAGCAATTAACAACACATTTTTATATTATTATTACGATGTACCAAAGTAGGCCTACATATGATATTTATAATAATAATAATAATAATAATAATAATAATAATAATAGTAATAATAATAGTAATAATAATAGTATAATAATAATAATAATAATAATAATAATAATGATTTATTTTAGCCGGCAGAGTTAAAGCCGTAAGGCCTTCTCTTCCACTTAACCGTCAAAAAGTATAGGCTATATACATATGCATGAACTTACAAAGAATTCAACAATTTGATTTAGATGAGAGTTACATGTATACAAGAGTTATTTACGAATGAAACAACAAAATACTATTAACTATTAATTAAACACTGAAATACAAACTGTGTAGCAGAATTAAGCTAAAATACATAGAATGTTAATATATTTCAAATAATATTAGATAATAGAAAGAGATTATTATGAGACAATTTTGAAAATACAGCACTATCAGGATGATGTCTAAAAGAAAGAAGTAACAATGTAGTCAGTGATAGTTTAAATCAGTATGATTAGAGTGAAATACTAATAAGGTTATCTTTTAAGCTGTTCTTAAAGGTGTTTATTGTCTTGCAGCCCCTAATACTTTGTGACAAGGAATTCCATTGACGCGAGGTGGGTACGTAAAAGATGATGAATAACAAGATGTTCTATGAAGAGGTATACTTAGCGTGCCACAGATAAGTGATCTGGTATTTACGTCGTGGTTAGAGTATAGATAAGAGAAACGAGACGAAAGGTAATTTGGTGTTGAGGTGTGCAGAATTCGAAAGAGTAAAGACAAAGAGTATAAAGTTCTGCGTTCTTTAAGTCGGAGCCACGAAAGACTTGCGAAGGACGGTGATATGTGATCATATCGTCGGATGTTGCACACGTATCTGACGCACATATTCTGAGCTCGCTGTAACTTGACTGACAGTTCAGAACTTAGGTCACTTAACAAAGCATCACAATAATCGAAGTGCGGCATTACTAGGGTTTGTACTAGGGTAAGTTTTAGTTGCTGGGGTAAGACGTTTCTCAAGCGACTCAAAGAGTGAAAGGAGGAACAGATTTTTTTTATCTTTCTTTAACTTGAAAATTCCAACTTAGATTATTATCAAAAAAGAAGCCAAGATTTTTTACGACAGATGAATAAGGGATTAGCGTGTTGTTAAGGGTAACAACTGAAAGATTACTGTTATTAAGGGAGTTAACTAAACGCTTATGTCCAATAATTATAGCTTGAGTCTTACTTATTTCCGTGCAGAAATTCTGCGTCATCATTTGATGAAAGATGAGGGTACCCAAGAGGTGGAACTTAAACTGAGAGGGTTGAATCCGACATCGGGATGGGAATCCGGTGTAGCTTAGTGGATGGAGCGTCCGCACGTAGAGCTGAAAACCCGGGTTCAAATCCCGGTGCCGGAGAGAATTTTTCTCCGTTCCAATCATCTTTCATCAACATATTTATAGCTTCAGAACACTAGTCAATTAAGGAAATGACACTTCTGAATAGTTCATTCTGTATTTGTAATTTTGTTACCCTTAAAACTGAAGAAAAAAGGGTATTATATTAACAACTTCAAATTAGTGTAACTCTGAAAATATTGAGATTAGGACAAATGTTTATATGATATTTTTTGCTCAGAATGTCTTCGAAAATAAGCTCCGTAAGGGACGGTAAATTCTCGTGAATCACTCTGTATAACAAGTCTGACTATTTTTAGAAAAAAAAAATAAAACAGGCATCGATATTTAACATATTATATTGTCGTTTTAAATAGTATTCTTCATATTAGAAGACGAAATAAAAGAATAAAGAACTTAATTACTGACTTTTAAGGAACCCGGAGGTTCATTGCCGCCCTCACATAAGCCCGCCATCGGTCTCTATCCTGAGCAAGATTAATCCAGTCTTTATCATCATATCCCACTTCTCTCAAATCCATGCTAGACAAAATTGAGAAAGGAAAATATGAAAAAAATTAAGCGGAATGAGGGACAGTGAGAAGAAAATAAGAACGAATGATAGGTACGTAGAAAGAACGAATTGGACGAAAGAAAATAAGTGAAATTGAGGGAGAGAAAGAAAGAATAAGGGAAGAATAAATGATACAGAAAAAAGAAAGAAAACTATTTTGAAAAGATAAGAATTTGTAGACTTGAAGAGGAAAGCTGAACAAATAAGAGAATGTGTGAACAAACCACAACAATAAATATGGAGAAGAGAATGCAAAATAAAAGGGATGAAGATAGGAAATAAACAAGAGAAATGCGTAAACTACAAAATAAATACAGCCAGCCTGTACAAAGAACACGACACAGCTGTAAGAAGGATGGCGTCCAGACAGACGCAAGTAGCTGTGTCCTCCTTCAATCTGTTTGCAGCGGATAAAACCAAGCCGGCGACGTTTAATTATCGAATATCAAGCGGGGAAGTAATAATAATAAGAACTCGTTAAGATGTTCGCACGTTTCCCCGAAGGCTCCAACAAATTGCGCGTGTTTTACTGCAACGACGTTTCATCACCAAGGAGCGCGGAAACAGATGACTGCATATGCGCCAACACCGACGCTATTTCCAACCGAACCACCCGTTACTGGGCCAAACTAACTTCCTCGATATATCCAGCAGAACACCACCAAGTTCATACATTCTGAGATTTGATGGAAGTATACATTTTATTGTAATACTGTTTTTCTTAATTCGATAAATCTTTACATCCATTTCAGAAGGAAAAAAAATGAAAAAAAAAAATGAAAAAAAAAACACGAAAGAAACAAAGAGAAAAGAAATAAAAAAAGAAAAGCAGGAAGAAAGAAAAAAAGACAGAATGAAATAAAGAAAGAAACAAACAAACAAAAGCAGAAAGGAAGAAAGAAAGAAACAAAGACAGAATGAAATAAAGACAGAATGAAAGAAAGAAAGAACGAAAGAAAGAAATAAGGCAAGAAAGAAAGAAAGAAATGCAGAAAGAAAGAAAGACAGAATGAAATAAAGAAAGAAAGAAGGCAAGAAAGAAAGAAAGAAAGAATGAAATAAAGAAAGTAGGAAAGAAAGAAAGAAAGAAACAAAGACAGAATGAAAGAATGAAAGAAAGACAGAATGAAATAAAGAAAGTAGGAAAGAAAGAAAGAAAGAAAGAAACAAACAAACAAAGAAACAAAGACAGAATGAAATAAAGAAAGAATGAAAGAAAGAAAGAAACAAACAAACAAACAAAGACAGAATGAAATAAAGAAAGAATGAAAGAATGAAAGGAAGGAAGAAAGAAAGAAAGAAAGAAAGAAAGAAAGAAAGAAAGAAGGAAATAAAGAATGAAATAAAGAAAGACGGAAAGAAAGAAAGAAAGAACGAAAGTAAAGCAGAAAGAAAGAAACAAAGACAGAATGAAATAAAGTAGGAAAGAAAGAAAGAAACAAACAAACAAACAAAGACAGAATGAAAGAAAGAAAGAAAGAAAGAAAGACAGACAGAATGAAATAAAGATAGGCGGCAAGAAAGAAAGAAAATAAAGCAGAAAGAAAGAAAGAAAGAAAGAAAGAAATAAGGCAAGAAAGAAAGAAACAAACAAAGACAGAATGAAATAAAGACAGAATGAAAGAAAGAAAGAAAGACAGAATGAAATAAAGAAAGACGGAAAGAAAGAAAGAAAGAAAATAAAGCAGAAAGAAAGAAACAAAGACAGAATGAAATAAAGTAGGAAAGAAAGAAAGAAACAAACAAACAAAGACAGAATGAAAGAAAGAAAGAAAGACAGACAGACAGACAGAATGAAATAAAGATAGACGGCAAGAAAGGAAGAAAGTAAAGCAGAAAGAAACAAAGACAGAATGAAATAAAGACAGAATGAAAGAAAGAAAGAAAGAAATAAGGAAAGAAAGAAAGAAACAAATAAAGACAGAATGAAAGAAAGAAAGACAGAATGAAATAAAGAAAGACGGAAAGAAAGAAAGAAATTAAAGCAGAAAGAAAGAAACAAAGACAGAATGAAATAAAGAAAGAAGGAAAAACTGGAATAGAAACTGTCTCTCAGTAAAAAGAGTTAGCACTCTGCTAGCAATAAATCTTGAAGGGCCTACTAGTAAAGAATTTCAGTGTTTAGAGTGGCCATGAAATAACCTATTTTAATGTGATGTAAATTCAGCAGTAATTGATTCTAAACATATCTAGTCTAATGATTTACTTACATAAGTATATCTAGAGTGTGATAAGATGGATTGAAAGTATTACAACTCCAAGAAACAAATTACATAACTTTTTGTTTCTTCATACTTTATTAATTTTATCTTTCTCTCCATACTTTATTAATTTTATCTTTCTGTATAATTATTTAGCCTATAATATTGCACAAGATTTTTGCAATTTGCATAAGTATAATTTTTCATTTGTGCATTTTTGCGAGAATTATTTATTTTCTAGCTTCGCCCCATTATTTTCCAAAGTTATCTTATAAACCATGAACAAAGATGAACACGAGCAAGAATTTGGAGCCAGGACATAATCCTTAAGAGTAAAGAAGAAGAAAACTCTTAACCCTGTGTGTCCCAGTGTGAGGTGCGGGCGTAGAGATAGACATGTCAGGGTGACCGCATGCTGGGGGAATTAGGCACGGCCCGTCCGTCATTCATATCACTTGCCTGGCTATCGGAGTCCCATCTACATGCGGCCGATCTGCCTGCTTCGCATGCGTATCAATCAACCTCCAGTTTAGGCAGTGAGAGCGTGACGGGTTAACGACACTTTACTCGTCAATACACTTATAACACCTTACTGAGTCAGTACCCCAGATAACACTGACTTTTATGTCATTATATTTTTCTTTCTTTTTAATTTTGTTTTGTCTGTATTGTTTTTGTAATTGCAATTATTTTCGTTATCAATTATATCCACAGTATTTTATATTTATTCATTCATTCAAGTCTTTCACTGCAAACCCAGCATTCTCCAGTCTTTCCTATTTTCTGCCATATATCTTATTGTCGTCTATCATCTTATATCCTCTTCTGTCACGAACTCTTCTCCCGTTCACCATTCCTTCCAGTGCATCCTTCAGTAAACATTATCTTCTCAACCAGTGACCCAGCCAATTCCTTTTCCTTTTTCTGATTAGTTTCAGCATCATTCTTTCTTCACCCACTCTTTCCAACACTTCATTTCTTATTCTCTCTGTCCATTTCACACGCTCCATCATTCTCCATATCCATATTTCAAATGCTTCTAGTCGCTTCTCTTCACTTCGTCGTAATGTCCATGTTTCTACCCCATAAAATGCTACACTCCACACAAAGCACTTCACTAGTCTCTTCCTTAGTTCTTTCTCCAGAGGGTCGCAGAAGAAGCTCCTTTTTCTATTAAAAGCTTCCTTTACCATTGCTGTCCTCCTTTTGAGTTCTTGGCAGAAGTTCATGTTACTGCTTATAGTACATACCGAGTATCTGAAGCTGTCCACTTGCTCTACTGTCTCATTTAGAATTCGCAAGTTTATCTTCTTTATTTTTCTTGTGACAACCATGGTCTTCGTCTTGTTGGCATTTATCTTCATCCCATACTGCTCACAGCTGTCATTTAGCGCCAGTAGCATATACCTTAGTATCATTTCTCCTTATGGTAATATCGCCATCTCATCAGCAAATCTTAAAAACTTTATTCTTCTTCCTCCTATTATCACTCCTCCCATGTTGTGAAAACAGTTCTTCACTAAATTCTCCAAGTAGATGTTGAACAGGATGGATGATAAAGGGCATCCTTGTCGTCGTCCTCCTGTCGTCCTTTTATATTTAAATAATATATTATTTGTTTTATATTGTATTATGTGTAGTACTATTATTCGCCTCTGGCTGTTGTCCAGAATAAAAATAAATAAATAAATAAACAAATAAATGAATGAATTAATAAAATAAAATAAATAATTAATTAAATAAATAATATAAATAAATAAATAGATAAATAAATAAAGAAACAAATAAATAAATAGATTAATTAATTAAATGAAATAAATAAAATAAATAAATTAAATAAATAAATAGATAAATAAATAAAATTAATTAATTAAATACATAAAATAAATATATAAATAAATAGATAAATAAATAAAATAAATAAGTTAAATAAATTAAATAAATATATAAATAGATAAATAAATAAATAGATATATAAATAAAATAAATTAATTAAATAAATAAAATAAATAAATACAATTAATAAAATAAATACATAAGTAGATAAATAAATAAATAAATCAAATACATAAGTTATATAAATTAAATAAATAATATAAATAAATAGATAAATAAATAAAATAAATTAATTAAATATATAAAATAAATAAATAAATAGTTAAAAATAAAATAAATAAATAAAATAAATAAATAAAATGAATAAAATAAATAAATATATAAATAAATATTTTAGACCTTTATTATTACAGTTATTATTACCTTGCATGGCAATACAAAGCATATAAAATGCTCAGCTTTCAAACAAACGCTCCGGAAACAGAGTGGGCGGGGTGTAGCTACTCCAGCCGCGGAGTGCAGCAAGTTGTAACCCCGGCCCCTGATGGCGGGCAGGCAAACAGACCTACATTCGATGTTGTCGAAAAGCAGAACTATTCTTTGTGGCCGAACAAGTATCTGAAGACTCGAGACAAACGTGAGTCCCGTGGAAAATGAATGAGTTCGCCACGGAGGTTGTGCTGGACCGGCCATCACTCGGCGAGAGATGCGGTCTAGGACGGAGAAGAATCTGATTGCGCCTATCAATCTTCTCCGCGCTCCTATTGGTCATGTCCAGAACTAGGAAGTTCGTACCGAAACTGTTAAGTTTTTGTGGGCTTGGACTATATCTCTACCGAATGAAAAGTAGAGCGCAGCTTTCAATGTCAGTGAACAAGAATGACAAACATGTAGTACAACCGGTTGGTAACAAAACTTGTAGTCCCATCGTCCACAGCCTTAGAGCAAGAAAACAATGAACGAATAATATAAAAAAACAATAATTTGTAATTATAAACTTCGTAACTCCCAATCTAAAATGATTTACCCATATAAAAATAACATACAAAGTATACAAAGATGCTTCTAGCCTTATTATAACAAAATGTAACAATGAACATTTTAATTTTATCAAAAGAAATACTTCTTAGGAATATGTATGATAAGACTCTTGTGTATATGTTCAGAAAAAAAAAAATTCTACTCTGAAAATGTTCGTATTACGTCACAAGACGTTACTGGAACAAATATGAATTATGATGCAGTGTTTCTTACTATCATCAGGTGAACACCAACTTTCTGAATCTAGAGTATCTCGTATGTGGCACATAATATTAAAAGCATTATTGTTTGCAAGAAAATTTTTCGTTTCTATTGCATTGACAGCTAGGAAGTTCGTATCGTAATTCTGATGTTGAACTTGGACTGTACTGCAAAAGAATGCATAGTAGCACGAGACGTCAACAGATCAGCAAAACAAATTTTGACAGCTGGTAAATGAACTTGTCTTTCAACCAACATTTAACGAAGAATAATCCGGGACAAAATAAACGTGTTACACACTCCTGTTTGCATAATTATTTAATAACAGATGAGTTTACTTTTTTGGAATCATGCATAATATTAACATTACGTAAATAATACAATAATAACAGTACGATTGCTCACTTTGTTCAGAATCTAAACTATTAATAGTACATTATGCAACGAGCCTATAATGGTAGTAATTAAGACGCGAGGATGTTTATGAAACGAGCGCAAGCGAGTTTCATAATTTTCATACGAGCGTCTTAATTACCATTATAGGCAAGTTTCCTACGACTTTTTATGCTCGACCATATTTCTAACTTGAAATTATTCAATAAGTATTCATGTTATGGTTATATAAGTGAGGAGCGGAACTGACCTGAATTGTGAGATGTGCGCAGACGCGAAAGTATTGATTTTTTCCGAGGCACGAATGTCATTGACCTTGATATAATCTAGAGAATAACATGAAGATTAGTCTTGATATAACCTGGAAATTGATTTAGAATTGAAAAACGAGATGACAAATTGAATTTATTTGAATATTATTTACAATTAACGCTAATTATTATAGTAACAGAACATAAACTTCTGCGACAGTATTGGATTTCCAGCCTCCGTGGCTTTTCGCTAATTGTCTTTCGATTGCATATCCGAGAATAATCGATACTTGCGGTTTTATAATGGTACAATGGTGATTTCTCATTGGCTGAAGAACTGAATTATAATGAATAGGTGTACTTTAATGAGGTGCATTAAAGGGCTACTAGCAGGTGTATAATTACTACATTTCGGCATAGTCGAGCATAAAATAAATTAACGATATTCTTCTCATACTATTCACGATTGTACATACACAGCTCCACAGAATGCCACTATGCGTTGTTTATGTGAACATACTGTGTATCGTCTGTAGCGAGTGGGAGCAGAGCGAGGCGCGGGTGACATCTATATAGTCCTCGGTGTACTCAACTGAAATCTACTGTTTTGGTACGAACTTCCTACCTATGGCCATGCCTTATTATTCTTCTATGTATAGACATTTCCCATATTTATTGTGCGTTTAATTTCATTCCGAGTGTCATTTATATTTGTTACTGTTGCTCAAAGATATTTCAATTTTTCTACCTCTTTAAAGAATAAATTTCCAATTTTTATATTTCCATTTCGTACTATGTTCTGGTCACGAGATATAATCTTATAGGCCTCCTTTGTCTTTTGAGATTTACTTCCAAACGTATCTCTCTACTTGCTTCAAGTAAAATTTGTGGATTTTCTCTTATTCGATCTATTACGTCTCAGGTCTCCAATAATTTCATCTAAATATGGACAAAATGTCCGGAAGGGGGATGCTGGGGAAGGATACATTATGAAGCAACCCAACAGAGCAGTTTCAAATACTTGGGGTGTACTATACGCAGTAACATGGGCTGCAGCGAGGAAGTCAAAAGGAGGATAGCAATGGCCAAGGAAGCTTTTAATAGAAAAGAAGCATCTTCTGTGGACCTCTGGAAAAAATAACAGAGGAAGAGACTAGTAAAGTGCTTTGCGTGGAGTGTGGCATTGTATGGGGCAGAAACTTGGACATTACGACGAAATGAAGAGAAACGAATAGACGCATTTGAAATGTGGATATGGAGAAGAAAGGAGCGTGTGTAGTGGACAGACAGAATAAGAAATGAAGTTGTGTTGCAAAGAGTGGGTGAAGAAAGAATGATGCTGAAACTGATCAGAAAGAGAAAAAGGAATTGCTTGGGTCACAGCTGAGAAGAAACTGCCTACTGAAGGATGCACTGGAAGCAATGGTAAACGGGAGAAGAGTTCGGGGCAGAACAAGATATCAGATGATAGACGACATTAAGATATGTGGAAATGTTATGTTTTATTTAACGACGCTCGCAAATGCAGAGGTTATATCAGCGCGTCGCCGGATGTGCCGGAATTTTGTCCCCCAGGAGTTCTTTTACATGCCAGTAAATCTACTGACATGAGCCTGCGTATTTAAGCACACTTAAATGCCATCGACCTGGCCCGCGATCGAACCCGCAACCTTGGGCATAGAAGGGCAGCGCTATACCAACTCGCCAATGTGGATCATATGAGGAGACAAAGAGGAAGGCAGAAAACAGGAAAGACTGGAACGCAGTGTTTGCAGTGAAAGACCTGCTGTGGGGTAGAACACTATGAATGAATGAATATGGACAAACTATCCATAGAGGAAATACAGAAATATTGGTGCTAGGCCTACCAAGCAATTGACAACTTGACTGAACAATAGTCGCAAACATGTTTTTTTTTAAATTCTGAATACAATTTGGCGCATATTTCATATTGTTTACGATAGGGGGGTATATTTAGTGGTTACTGACATATTTCGCACAATGATCCCAAAATGTTGCATTATTTCGCGAGTTTGTTTTGCTTAAATATGGTATTCCAAGCAGACAGACAGACAGACAGGATAGGTAGATAGATAGATAGATAGATAGATAGATAGATAGATAGATAGATAGATAGATAGATAGATAGATAGATAGATAGATAGATAGATAGATAGATAGATAGATAGATAGATAGATAGATAGATAGATAGATAGATAGATAGATAGATAGATAGATAGATAGATAGATAGATAGATAGATAGATAGATAGATAGATAGATAGATAGATAGATAGATAGATAGATAGATAGATAGATAGATAGATAGATAGATAGATAGATAGATAGATAGATAGATAGACTATCCATAGAGGAAATACAGAAATATTGGTGCTAGGCCTACCAAGCAATTGACAACTTGACTGAACAATAGTCGCAAACATGTTTTTTTTTAAATTCTGAATACAATTTGGCGCATATTTCATATTGTTTACGATAGGGGGGTATATTTAGTGGTTACTGACATATTTCGCACAATGATCCCAAAATGTTGCATTATTTCGCGAGTTTGTTTTGCTTAAATATGGTATTCCAAGCAGACAGACAGACAGACAGGATAGGTAGATAGATAGATAGATAGATAGATAGATAGATAGATAGATAGATAGATAGATAGATAGATAGATAGATAGATAGATAGATAGATAGATAGATAGATAGATAGATAGATAGATAGATAGATAGATAGATAGATAGATAGATAGATAGATAGATAGATAGATAGATAGATAGATAGATAGATAGATAGATAGATAGATAGATAGATAGATAGATAGATAGATAGATAGATAGATAGATAGATAGATAGATAGATAGATAGATAGATAGATAGATAGATAGATAGATAGATAGATAGATAGATAGATAGATAGATAGATAGATAGATAGATAGATAGATAGATAGATAGATAGATAGATAGATAGATAGATAGATAGATAGATAGATAGATAGATAGATAGATAGATAGATAGATAGATAGATAGATAGATAGATAGATAGATAGATAGATAGATAGATAGATAGATAGATAGATAGATAGATAGATAGATAGATAGATAGATAGATAGATAGATAGATAGATAGATAGATAGATAGATAGATAGATAGATAGATAGATAGATAGATAGATAGATAGATAGATAGATAGATAGATAGATAGATAGATAGATAGATAGATAGATAGATAGATAGATAGATAGATAGATAGATAGATAGATAGATAGATAGATAGATAGATAGATAGATAGATAGATAGATAGATAGATAGATAGATAGATAGATAGATAGATAGATAGATAGATAGATAGATAGATAGATAGATAGATAGATAGATAGATAGATAGATAGATAGATAGATAGATAGATAGATAGATAGATAGATAGATAGATAGATAGATAGATAGATAGATAGATAGATAGATAGATAGATAGATAGATAGATAGATAGATAGATAGATAGATAGATAGATAGATAGATAGATAGATAGATAGATAGATAGATAGATAGATAGATAGATAGATAGATAGATAGATAGATAGATAGATAGATAGATAGATAGATAGATAGATAGATAGATAGATAGATAGATAGATAGATAGATAGATAGATAGATAGATAGATAGATAGATAGATAGATAGATAGATAGATAGATAGATAGATAGATAGATAGATAGATAGATAGATAGATAGATAGATAGATAGATAGATAGATAGATAGATAGATAGATAGATAGATAGATAGATAGATAGATAGATAGATAGATAGATAGATAGATAGATAGATAGATAGATAGATAGATAGATAGATAGATAGATAGATAGATAGATAGATAGATAGATAGATAGATAGATAGATAGATAGATAGATAGATAGATAGATAGATAGATAGATAGATAGATAGATAGATAGATAGATAGATAGATAGATAGATAGATAGATAGATAGATAGATAGATAGATAGATAGATAGATAGATAGATAGATAGATAGATAGATAGATAGATAGATAGATAGATAGATAGATAGATAGATAGATAGATAGATAGATAGATAGATAGATAGATAGATAGATAGATAGATAGATAGATAGATAGATAGATAGATAGATAGATAGATAGATAGATAGATAGATAGATAGATAGATAGATAGATAGATAGATAGATAGATAGATAGATAGATAGATAGATAGATAGATAGATAGATAGATAGATAGATAGATAGATAGATAGATAGATAGATAGATAGATAGATAGATAGATAGATAGATAGATAGATAGATAGATAGATAGATAGATAGATAGATAGATAGATAGATAGATAGATAGATAGATAGATAGATAGATAGATAGATAGATAGATAGATAGATAGATAGATAGATAGATAGATAGATAGATAGATAGATAGATAGATAGATAGATAGATAGATAGATAGATAGATAGATAGATAGATAGATAGATAGATAGATAGATAGATAGATAGATAGATAGATAGATAGATAGATAGATAGATAGATAGATAGATAGATAGATAGATAGATAGATAGATAGATAGATAGATAGATAGATAGATAGATAGATAGATAGATAGATAGATAGATAGATAGATAGATAGATAGATAGATAGATAGATAGATAGATAGATAGATAGATAGATAGATAGATAGATAGATAGATAGATAGATAGATAGATAGATAGATAGATAGATAGATAGATAGATAGATAGATAGATAGATAGATAGATAGATAGATAGATAGATAGATAGATAGATAGATAGATAGATAGATAGATAGATAGATAGATAGATAGATAGATAGATAGATAGATAGATAGATAGATAGATAGATAGATAGATAGATAGATAGATAGATAGATAGATAGATAGATAGATAGATAGATAGATAGATAGATAGATAGATAGATAGATAGATAGATAGATAGATAGATAGATAGATAGATAGATAGATAGATAGATAGATAGATAGATAGATAGATAGATAGATAGATAGATAGATAGATAGATAGATAGATAGATAGATAGATAGATAGATAGATAGATAGATAGATAGATAGATAGATAGATAGATAGATAGATAGATAGATAGATAGATAGATAGATAGATAGATAGATAGATAGATAGATAGATAGATAGATAGATAGATAGATAGATAGATAGATAGATAGATAGATAGATAGATAGATAGATAGATAGATAGATAGATAGATAGATAGATAGATAGATAGATAGATAGATAGATAGATAGATAGATAGATAGATAGATAGATAGATAGATAGATAGATAGATAGATAGATAGATAGATAGATAGATAGATAGATAGATAGATAGATAGATAGATAGATAGATAGATAGATAGATAGATAGATAGATAGATAGATAGATAGATAGATAGATAGATAGATAGATAGATAGATAGATAGATAGATAGATAGATAGATAGATAGATAGATAGATAGATAGATAGATAGATAGATAGATAGATAGATAGATAGATAGATAGATAGATAGATAGATAGATAGATAGATAGATAGATAGATAGATAGATAGATAGATAGATAGATAGATAGATAGATAGATAGATAGATAGATAGATAGATAGATAGATAGATAGATAGATAGATAGATAGATAGATAGATAGATAGATAGATAGATAGATAGATAGATAGATAGATAGATAGATAGATAGATAGATAGATAGATAGATAGATAGATAGATAGATAGATAGATAGATAGATAGATAGATAGATAGATAGATAGATAGATAGATAGATAGATAGATAGATAGATAGATAGATAGATAGATAGATAGATAGATAGATAGATAGATAGATAGATAGATAGATAGATAGATAGATAGATAGATAGATAGATAGATAGATAGATAGATAGATAGATAGATAGATAGATAGATAGATAGATAGATAGATAGATAGATAGATAGATAGATAGATAGATAGATAGATAGATAGATAGATAGATAGATAGATAGATAGATAGATAGATAGATAGATAGATAGATAGATAGATAGATAGATAGATAGATAGATAGATAGATAGATAGATAGATAGATAGATAGATAGATAGATAGATAGATAGATAGATAGATAGATAGATAGATAGATAGATAGATAGATAGATAGATAGATAGATAGATAGATAGATAGATAGATAGATAGATAGATAGATAGATAGATAGATAGATAGATAGATAGATAGATAGATAGATAGATAGATAGATAGATAGATAGATAGATAGATAGATAGATAGATAGATAGATAGATAGATAGATAGATAGATAGATAGATAGATAGATAGATAGATAGATAGATAGATAGATAGATAGATAGATAGATAGATAGATAGATAGATAGATAGATAGATAGATAGATAGATAGATAGATAGATAGATAGATAGATAGATAGATAGATAGATAGATAGATAGATAGATAGATAGATAGATAGATAGATAGATAGATAGATAGATAGATAGATAGATAGATAGATAGATAGATAGATAGATAGATAGATAGATAGATAGATAGATAGATAGATAGATAGATAGATAGATAGATAGATAGATAGATAGATAGATAGATAGATAGATAGATAGATAGATAGATAGATAGATAGATAGATAGATAGATAGATAGATAGATAGATAGATAGATAGATAGATAGATAGATAGATAGATAGATAGATAGATAGATAGATAGATAGATAGATAGATAGATAGATAGATAGATAGATAGATAGATAGATAGATAGATAGATAGATAGATAGATAGATAGATAGATAGATAGATAGATAGATAGATAGATAGATAGATAGATAGATAGATAGATAGATAGATAGATAGATAGATAGATAGATAGATAGATAGATAGATAGATAGATAGATAGATAGATAGATAGATAGATAGATAGATAGATAGATAGATAGATAGATAGATAGATAGATAGATAGATAGATAGATAGATAGATAGATAGATAGATAGATAGATAGATAGATAGATAGATAGATAGATAGATAGATAGATAGATAGATAGATAGATAGATAGATAGATAGATAGATAGATAGATAGATAGATAGATAGATAGATAGATAGATAGATAGATAGATAGATAGATAGATAGATAGATAGATAGATAGATAGATAGATAGATAGATAGATAGATAGATAGATAGATAGATAGATAGATAGATAGATAGATAGATAGATAGATAGATAGATAGATAGATAGATAGATAGATAGATAGATAGATAGATAGATAGATAGATAGATAGATAGATAGATAGATAGATAGATAGATAGATAGATAGATAGATAGATAGATAGATAGATAGATAGATAGATAGATAGATAGATAGATAGATAGATAGATAGATAGATAGATAGATAGATAGATAGATAGATAGATAGATAGATAGATAGATAGATAGATAGATAGATAGATAGATAGATAGATAGATAGATAGATAGATAGATAGATAGATAGATAGATAGATAGATAGATAGATAGATAGATAGATAGATAGATAGATAGATAGATAGATAGATAGATAGATAGATAGATAGATAGATAGATAGATAGATAGATAGATAGATAGATAGATAGATAGATAGATAGATAGATAGATAGATAGATAGATAGATAGATAGATAGATAGATAGATAGATAGATAGATAGATAGATAGATAGATAGATAGATAGATAGATAGATAGATAGATAGATAGATAGATAGATAGATAGATAGATAGATAGATAGATAGATAGATAGATAGATAGATAGATAGATAGATAGATAGATAGATAGATAGATAGATAGATAGATAGATAGATAGATAGATAGATAGATAGATAGATAGATAGATAGATAGATAGATAGATAGATAGATAGATAGATAGATAGATAGATAGATAGATAGATAGATAGATAGATAGATAGATAGATAGATAGATAGATAGATAGATAGATAGATAGATAGATAGATAGATAGATAGATAGATAGATAGATAGATAGATAGATAGATAGATAGATAGATAGATAGATAGATAGATAGATAGATAGATAGATAGATAGATAGATAGATAGATAGATAGATAGATAGATAGATAGATAGATAGATAGATAGATAGATAGATAGATAGATAGATAGATAGATAGATAGATAGATAGATAGATAGATAGATAGATAGATAGATAGATAGATAGATAGATAGATAGATAGATAGATAGATAGATAGATAGATAGATAGATAGATAGATAGATAGATAGATAGATAGATAGATAGATAGATAGATAGATAGATAGATAGATAGATAGATAGATAGATAGATAGATAGATAGATAGATAGATAGATAGATAGATAGATAGATAGATAGATAGATAGATAGATAGATAGATAGATAGATAGATAGATAGATAGATAGATAGATAGATAGATAGATAGATAGATAGATAGATAGATAGATAGATAGATAGATAGATAGATAGATAGATAGATAGATAGATAGATAGATAGATAGATAGATAGATAGATAGATAGATAGATAGATAGATAGATAGATAGATAGATAGATAGATAGATAGATAGATAGATAGATAGATAGATAGATAGATAGATAGATAGATAGATAGATAGATAGATAGATAGATAGATAGATAGATAGATAGATAGATAGATAGATAGATAGATAGATAGATAGATAGATAGATAGATAGATAGATAGATAGATAGATAGATAGATAGATAGATAGATAGATAGATAGATAGATAGATAGATAGATAGATAGATAGATAGATAGATAGATAGATAGATAGATAGATAGATAGATAGATAGATAGATAGATAGATAGATAGATAGATAGATAGATAGATAGATAGATAGATAGATAGATAGATAGATAGATAGATAGATAGATAGATAGATAGATAGATAGATAGATAGATAGATAGATAGATAGATAGATAGATAGATAGATAGATAGATAGATAGATAGATAGATAGATAGATAGATAGATAGATAGATAGATAGATAGATAGATAGATAGATAGATAGATAGATAGATAGATAGATAGATAGATAGATAGATAGATAGATAGATAGATAGATAGATAGATAGATAGATAGATAGATAGATAGATAGATAGATAGATAGATAGATAGATAGATAGATAGATAGATAGATAGATAGATAGATAGATAGATAGATAGATAGATAGATAGATAGATAGATAGATAGATAGATAGATAGATAGATAGATAGATAGATAGATAGATAGATAGATAGATAGATAGATAGATAGATAGATAGATAGATAGATAGATAGATAGATAGATAGATAGATAGATAGATAGATAGATAGATAGATAGATAGATAGATAGATAGATAGATAGATAGATAGATAGATAGATAGATAGATAGATAGATAGATAGATAGATAGATAGATAGATAGATAGATAGATAGATAGATAGATAGATAGATAGATAGATAGATAGATAGATAGATAGATAGATAGATAGATAGATAGATAGATAGATAGATAGATAGATAGATAGATAGATAGATAGATAGATAGATAGATAGATAGATAGATAGATAGATAGATAGATAGATAGATAGATAGATAGATAGATAGATAGATAGATAGATAGATAGATAGATAGATAGATAGATAGATAGATAGATAGATAGATAGATAGATAGATAGATAGATAGATAGATAGATAGATAGATAGATAGATAGATAGATAGATAGATAGATAGATAGATAGATAGATAGATAGATAGATAGATAGATAGATAGATAGATAGATAGATAGATAGATAGATAGATAGATAGATAGATAGATAGATAGATAGATAGATAGATAGATAGATAGATAGATAGATAGATAGATAGATAGATAGATAGATAGATAGATAGATAGATAGATAGATAGATAGATAGATAGATAGATAGATAGATAGATAGATAGATAGATAGATAGATAGATAGATAGATAGATAGATAGATAGATAGATAGATAGATAGATAGATAGATAGATAGATAGATAGATAGATAGATAGATAGATAGATAGATAGATAGATAGATAGATAGATAGATAGATAGATAGATAGATAGATAGATAGATAGATAGATAGATAGATAGATAGATAGATAGATAGATAGATAGATAGATAGATAGATAGATAGATAGATAGATAGATAGATAGATAGATAGATAGATAGATAGATAGATAGATAGATAGATAGATAGATAGATAGATAGATAGATAGATAGATAGATAGATAGATAGATAGATAGATAGATAGATAGATAGATAGATAGATAGATAGATAGATAGATAGATAGATAGATAGATAGATAGATAGATAGATAGATAGATAGATAGATAGATAGATAGATAGATAGATAGATAGATAGATAGATAGATAGATAGATAGATAGATAGATAGATAGATAGATAGATAGATAGATAGATAGATAGATAGATAGATAGATAGATAGATAGATAGATAGATAGATAGATAGATAGATAGATAGATAGATAGATAGATAGATAGATAGATAGATAGATAGATAGATAGATAGATAGATAGATAGATAGATAGATAGATAGATAGATAGATAGATAGATAGATAGATAGATAGATAGATAGATAGATAGATAGATAGATAGATAGATAGATAGATAGATAGATAGATAGATAGATAGATAGATAGATAGATAGATAGATAGATAGATAGATAGATAGATAGATAGATAGATAGATAGATAGATAGATAGATAGATAGATAGATAGATAGATAGATAGATAGATAGATAGATAGATAGATAGATAGATAGATAGATAGATAGATAGATAGATAGATAGATAGATAGATAGATAGATAGATAGATAGATAGATAGATAGATAGATAGATAGATAGATAG
The DNA here is from genome assembly GCF_040183065.1 of Periplaneta americana. NCBI lineage: Eukaryota > Metazoa > Arthropoda > Insecta > Blattodea > Blattidae > Periplaneta > Periplaneta americana. Next base: position 20,622,121 of record NC_091130.1, read on the forward strand.
ATAGATAGATAGATAGATAGATAGATAGATAGATAGATAGATAGATAGATAGATAGATAGATAGATAGATAGATAGATAGATAGATAGATAGATAGATAGATAGATAGATAGATAGATAGATAGATAGATAGATAGATAGATAGATAGATAGATAGATAGATAGATAGATAGATAGATAGATAGATAGATAGATAGATAGATAGATAGATAGATAGATAGATAGATAGATAGATAGATAGATAGATAGATAGATAGATAGATAGATAGATAGATAGATAGATAGATAGATAGATAGATAGATAGATAGATAGATAGATAGATAGATAGATAGATAGATAGATAGATAGATAGATAGATAGATAGATAGATAGATAGATAGATAGATAGATAGATAGATAGATAGATAGATAGATAGATAGATAGATAGATAGATAGATAGATAGATAGATAGATAGATAGATAGATAGATAGATAGATAGATAGATAGATAGATAGATAGATAGATAGATAGATAGATAGATAGATAGATAGATAGATAGATAGATAGATAGATAGATAGATAGATAGATAGATAGATAGATAGATAGATAGATAGATAGATAGATAGATAGATAGATAGATAGATAGATAGATAGATAGATAGATAGATAGATAGATAGATAGATAGATAGATAGATAGATAGATAGATAGATAGATAGATAGATAGATAGATAGATAGATAGATAGATAGATAGATAGATAGATAGATAGATAGATAGATAGATAGATAGATAGATAGATAGATAGATAGATAGATAGATAGATAGATAGATAGATAGATAGATAGATAGATAGATAGATAGATAGATAGATAGATAGATAGATAGATAGATAGATAGATAGATAGATAGATAGATAGATAGATAGATAGATAGATAGATAGATAGATAGATAGATAGATAGATAGATAGATAGATAGATAGATAGATAGATAGATAGATAGATAGATAGATAGATAGATAGATAGATAGATAGATAGATAGATAGATAGATAGATAGATAGATAGATAGATAGATAGATAGATAGATAGATAGATAGATAGATAGATAGATAGATAGATAGATAGATAGATAGATAGATAGATAGATAGATAGATAGATAGATAGATAGATAGATAGATAGATAGATAGATAGATAGATAGATAGATAGATAGATAGATAGATAGATAGATAGATAGATAGATAGATAGATAGATAGATAGATAGATAGATAGATAGATAGATAGATAGATAGATAGATAGATAGATAGATAGATAGATAGATAGATAGATAGATAGATAGATAGATAGATAGATAGATAGATAGATAGATAGATAGATAGATAGATAGATAGATAGATAGATAGATAGATAGATAGATAGATAGATAGATAGATAGATAGATAGATAGATAGATAGATAGATAGATAGATAGATAGATAGATAGATAGATAGATAGATAGATAGATAGATAGATAGATAGATAGATAGATAGATAGATAGATAGATAGATAGATAGATAGATAGATAGATAGATAGATAGATAGATAGATAGATAGATAGATAGATAGATAGATAGATAGATAGATAGATAGATAGATAGATAGATAGATAGATAGATAGATAGATAGATAGATAGATAGATAGATAGATAGATAGATAGATAGATAGATAGATAGATAGATAGATAGATAGATAGATAGATAGATAGATAGATAGATAGATAGATAGATAGATAGATAGATAGATAGATAGATAGATAGATAGATAGATAGATAGATAGATAGATAGATAGATAGATAGATAGATAGATAGATAGATAGATAGATAGATAGATAGATAGATAGATAGATAGATAGATAGATAGATAGATAGATAGATAGATAGATAGATAGATAGATAGATAGATAGATAGATAGATAGATAGATAGATAGATAGATAGATAGATAGATAGATAGATAGATAGATAGATAGATAGATAGATAGATAGATAGATAGATAGATAGATAGATAGATAGATAGATAGATAGATAGATAGATAGATAGATAGATAGATAGATAGATAGATAGATAGATAGATAGATAGATAGATAGATAGATAGATAGATAGATAGATAGATAGATAGATAGATAGATAGATAGATAGATAGATAGATAGATAGATAGATAGATAGATAGATAGATAGATAGATAGATAGATAGATAGATAGATAGATAGATAGATAGATAGATAGATAGATAGATAGATAGATAGATAGATAGATAGATAGATAGATAGATAGATAGATAGATAGATAGATAGATAGATAGATAGATAGATAGATAGATAGATAGATAGATAGATAGATAGATAGATAGATAGATAGATAGATAGATAGATAGATAGATAGATAGATAGATAGATAGATAGATAGATAGATAGATAGATAGATAGATAGATAGATAGATAGATAGATAGATAGATAGATAGATAGATAGATAGATAGATAGATAGATAGATAGATAGATAGATAGATAGATAGATAGATAGATAGATAGATAGATAGATAGATAGATAGATAGATAGATAGATAGATAGATAGATAGATAGATAGATAGATAGATAGATAGATAGATAGATAGATAGATAGATAGATAGATAGATAGATAGATAGATAGATAGATAGATAGATAGATAGATAGATAGATAGATAGATAGATAGATAGATAGATAGATAGATAGATAGATAGATAGATAGATAGATAGATAGATAGATAGATAGATAGATAGATAGATAGATAGATAGATAGATAGATAGATAGATAGATAGATAGATAGATAGATAGATAGATAGATAGATAGGTAGGTAGGTAGACAGACAGACAGACAGACAGACAGACAGACAGACAGACAGACAGCTACTTTATTGCTTGGACATAAGTACATTATGCATAGCAACGTCAATATAAATAAAATCATACAAAATTATTTGCCAAGTTAAAATATTCGTTAATGCTACACAAACTGTGTTCATGCAACTTTCTTTTAATTAACGATTTGAATGAATCATAATTTAAATTTTTAGTTGAATTAGGTAATCTATTATACAACTTCAGAGACATATAATAAAAACTGTTTTGTGTAGTATTGTATCTGCATAAATCAAGTCTTATATCGTTACAATTTCTCGTATGGTGTTCGTGAAAATGCAAGTTCAAAGGGAAATTATCTATATTCATTTTGGTATATAACAAACACTGCAATATATATAGCGATGGAAGAGTGAGAATTTTACAGGATTGAAATAAAGGTTTACAATGTTCTTTTGGTCCAACACCGCAAATAATTCTCACTGCTTTCTTCTGTAATTTAAAATTATTAAAAGATGAACTATGATTCCCCCATAATAAAACACCATATTGAAGATGGCTATGATTATATGAAAAAGAGTAAATACAACAAAGAAAGTAACTGCTAAATATTTCGCTAGTACCCATTCCTGTTACCAAAATACGATTCATATCAACAACTGAAGCAAGGCCGACCCTTCGCAATCTCCATGACCTCGGGTTGGTGAATGGACAGGGAAGAGAGTATGGCAGCCACGTCAATGTAACAACGACAGAATCTCCGGGGGAGGCGGGGCGCGACACTTTATGGGGCCCAGTCCTCTCGGCTGGGGAGGGACACCGTAGAAAACCTCCCACTCAACAAACAAAAACAACTCGGGAAAGCAAAGCAAACACAGGAAGTGGCAATGACATCATAAATCACGGCCTGGAAGGTGTCCGAGCGTTCTAATTGGTCACTCCAGACGCTCTGCTGGTCAACGTGGCGCCACTTTCCCTGTTCTGTCCCCCAAATTCGGTAACACGACCGTGTCTTGTAACAGGTGGGAGTGGTCGTCCCCAGGATGCGATGTAGTGCAGGCGGGACTGTGCCTGAGAAAAAGCACGACCAGAAACGATTTTATAGCTAACTTCAATCTCGTGCTTATAACAACAATTTCTTCTCTATATTAATCAACAGCAAAGAATGAAAAACTTTCACGTAATGTAGCTTGCTTGCAATATTAGACCTATTTCTACACTTCGGGTACAACATTTGTTGCAATGATTCTGTTGTAATAGACCTATAAGTATACATCGATTCTTAGGATAAAAATCCATATTTTTTCCTTAGTCTTTCAAACTTTGGTGAGATGATTCTTGGGAGTAAACTAAGCAATTTATATACCCTAATTCAAACTTGAAAATAAAATTTGGGAAATAAATAAGTAAATAAACAAATAAATAATTACATCTATACTAATAATAAATCTGTAGCCGAAATTTTTCTGGTAATTTTCGATTTTCCAAAAATAATTGGTCCTAACATATATAATTAATCACCCTGAAACCGAAAATTGCTTTTTTTGAAATTTTTTGTCTGTCTGTCTGTGTGTTTGTTACCTTTTCACGCGATAATGGCTGAACGGATTTCGATGAAAATTGGTATATAAATTAAGCTCGTTGTAACTTAGATTTTAGGCTATATGGCATTCAAAATACATTATTTAAAAGGGGTGGGGTTATAAGGGGGCCTGAATTAAATAAATCGAAATATCTCGCTTATTATTGATTTTTGTGAAAAATGTTACATAACAAAAGTTTCTTTGAAAATAATTTCCGATAAGTTTTATTCCTTGAACAATTTTGATAGGACTGATATTTAATGAGATAAATGAGTTTTAAAATTAAAATAACTGCCATCTAAGGCCGTGTAATGAATTAAAAAACAAATGACTTCGTCTATAAGGGGCCTTAGACAGCAACAATCGAAAGGTATGAAAGATAGCCTACAGATAATGTTTCTGTGTTTGTATGAAGTAATATCGGAAGCTATATTAACTGATTTGTATAATTAATTATTAATTCACCATTGGGAAGTGTAGTTTGTCTAGATGGACATAATGCTATAATGTTATTACAGTAACTTCTGAGTGAATAGAGGACAGGTAAGATTAAAATAGCTTCTTATGCACAGAAAACTTGATAGGCTATTCTGTACATTCGTTTCCTGTATTTTCTAAAATAATTTTTATGACCAAATGAGTGGTCTCTGGATCAAAATGATCACATTTTAATTTTTTAATACAATTTAAATTAAGTAACATAATAAACGATTTATCCTTCTATCAAACACGAATGTTCCCTGGATCAAATGTCCTATTTTAATTATGTAATTACTTCATATTTATTTCTAACGGGTGCAGCGGAGCGCACGGGTACGGCTAGTAATTAAATAAATAAATAAAATGTGTAAAAGGTCGTTAAGTTTCTAAATCTTCGAATTTAATTTTAAAGTCTATTACTATTAGCCTACTATCACTATTATCATTATTATTATTATTATTATTATTATTATTATTATTATTATTATTATTAAGTTTATAAGGTGTATGAGAATAATCATTAATTTAATATAAAACTGAAAATAGTTACTAAATTGACAAATTTTATTAAAAAAACTAACAAACGTGTGCGATAAGAAAGTCCTCTTTCCCCTATTTTATTTAACATAGGCTATATAAAAAACCATTATATTAAACTGGAAAGAAAGAAACACAAAGGTACCGGTATAATATTTTTTCAAGAAATAGAGAATCCGGACTAATTTCCTTGAGACGACTAGATTACAATAGCAAAATCAGCTTTAAATACTTGGAGCGTAGACTGCTATAAATAGTAACATGAATTGCTACCAGGAACTCAAAGGAATGATAGCAATGGCAAAAGATGCTTTTAATATAAAAAGGAGCATCTTCTGCGTACTTCTAGAAGAAGAACTAAGGAAGAGACTGGTAAAGTGCCTTGTGTGGAGTGTGCAATTGCATGGGGCAGAAACATGAACATTACGACGAAGTGAAGAGAAGCGATTAGACGCATTTGAAATGTGGATATGGAGAAGAAAGGAGCGTGTGAAATGGACAGAGAGAATAAGAAATGAAGCTGTGTTGGAAAGAGTGGGTGAAGAAAGAAAGAAAGATGCTGAAACTGACCAGGAAGAGAAAAAGAAATTGGCTGGATCACTGCCTTAGAAGAAACTGACTACTGAAGGATGCATTTGAAGGAGTGGTGAACGAAAAAAAAGTTCAGGGCAAGATATCAGATGAGAGACGACATTAAGATATACAGAGTGATTCAGACCACCCATAACAGTAATTTATTTCGGAAACTAGTGCATGAAAATTTTCGAGACAAAAATATTCATAACTAAACCACATATGAACTTTCACTTGAGCTTGATTTCATCAATCAGTTCTAACAGGAAGTATGGTCAGTGGCGTATCACTTTAAAATTTCAAATGGGAGTCGGGGTCAAATAAGGTACCATTTGATAGAGCTCTTCAAAACAAACAACTTTCATAGGAAACGTTTTTATTAATTCCTACTCTTTCAGTGAGAAAACGTACGAAAATGCAATGGGTGATTTGGACCACCCGTAAGTCATTTATTTCGGAAACTAGTGCATGAAAATTTTCGAGACAAAAATATTTATAACTAAACCATATGTGAACTTTCACTTAAGCTTGATTTCATCAATCAGCCTTAACAGGAAGTAGGATCAGTGGCGTATCACTTTAAAATTTCAAATGGTAGTCGGGTCAAATAGAGTACCACTTGATAGAGCTCTTCAAAACAAACAACTTTCATAGGGAACGTTTTTATCAATTCCTACTTTTTCAATTAGAAAACGTACAAAAAATACAATGTCATCAATATTGAGAAATGTTACAAGACAAAAATGTAAACAAGACAATTAATGTTGACATGTTACTGAAAAGCTTGACAATTCCATTAATTTTTTATAAATTTTCAAACTATCTGCCGTTCTGAGCAGCACACACCTGTACTCTTCTTCTAACACTGTCAGTGACTCCTAATACTTCGGCGTGGTCAAGTGACTGGCAGAGTAGGAATTAATAAAAACGTTTCCTGTGAAAGTTGTTTGTTTTGAAAAGCTCTATCAAATGGTACACTATTTGACCCGAGTCTCATTTGAAGTTTAAAAATGATACGCCACTGAACCTACTTACTGTTAGAGTTGATTGATGAAATCAAGTTCTAGTGAAAGTTCACATGTAGTTTAGTTATAAATATTTTTGTCTCGAAAATTTTCATGGACTAGTTTCCAAAATAAATGACTTGCGGGTGATCCGAATCACCCATTGCTTTTTCGTACGTTTTCTCATTGAAAGAGTAGGAATTAATAAAACCTTTCCTATGAAGTTGTTTGTTTTGTAGAGCTCTATCAAATGGTACCCTATTTGACCCCGACTTCCATTTGAAATTTTAAAGTGATACGCCACTGATCCTATTTCCTCTTAGAACTGATTGATGAAATCAAGCTCAAGTGAAAGTTCACATGTGGTTTAGTTATGAATATTTTTGTCTCGGAAATTTTCATGCACCAGTTTCCGAAATAAATTACTATTACGGGTGGTCTGAATCACCCTGTATATAGGCCTATATATGGAGACTAAAAGAAAAACAGAATATAGAAAAGATTGGAGAATGCTGGGTTTGCAGTGAAAGATCTGTCCTTGGGCAGAAAACTATGAATGAATTAATCAATAATTTTCACATTTATTAATGACACCATTTATGTATCAGTAATAATGAATTCAGTATAACATTCGTCTCCCCTTTATGTTTTATCACGGCTGACTGGATATGAAATTACTGAGACATTGAGTCAATTGCCTGTGAGTTTAAGTGGCATTATTGGTGTACAAAATTATATTGGGTAGGTTTCATCGAAGTACAATTTTCTCCATCGTTTTCACTCTGATCTCGCTATCACCATGACGTGACGAAATATCAGGCCTTTCTAACCTTCATTGAACGTGTTCTGTGGCATATATTACAATATCATAATTTCAGTCATCCAAAGCCTACTGTAATTAATGACATAATCGTATTAACAAAGTTTCTTGACTGTCAAACGCACAAACGTTTCATGTTAAAATATGTTTCGTTACTGAACCACGAATTGTGCTCTTTCCCGCCTTCACACAGTGCTTTACTGTCTACAAGACTCCTGATGATGATGAAGCTGTTATGCCGTCAGCTTCAGACACGTCTCGGGTGACGAATCTTACACTCGTAATCTGTCACCTTGCGTTAGTCTCGTCATCCTTCCCCTAATTACAAACAAAATCTGTCCTTCTCATTTTACTCAGCCTTTCTAACAGTCTTCGCCTCTTGCGACTCACCAAAAGTTACTCATTAAATGGAACAGGGATTTATATTAAAAAAATGGCTATCATATATAACACTGAGACCCAGCCAACTCACACTTTTCTATTTAACATTTTTTAGATTAAAATTTAATAATATTAATACAATTATTTTCCTAACAGTAACACATTCAGAAAGATGCTTCCCTAAACATACCTAAACAGTAAGAAACTCATTTTTTATTTTCGGTGGAAATGACCGAGTTAGAATAAAAACAGTAGGTCTAGTAGGCATATATTCAGAAAGATGCCTCTTTAAACACATCGAAATCGTAAAAAAAAACTATTCTTTTATTTATTTTTTTTATTTTTTGGTGGAAATGACCGAGTTAGAATAAAAACAGTAGGTCTAGTAGGCCTATATTCAGAAAGATGCCTCTTTAAACACATCGAAATCGTAAAAAAACTATTTTTTTTTTTTTTTTTTTTTTTTTTTGGTTTCGGTGGAAATGACCGAGTTAGAATAAAAACAGTAGGTCTAGTATATTCAGAAAGATGCCTCTTTAAACACATCGAAATCGTAAAAAAACTATTTTTTTTTGTTTCGGTGGAAATGACCGAGTTAAAATAAAAACAGTAATATGAATAGTTGCAGGAAATGGGACCTAAAGTCGAATTTTTCATTTTTTTTTTTTTTGTGTTTTTCGAAAAGAGGATGACATACAGAGCATTTAAAAAATATTCATGATTCTAGCTGCTATAGTTTTTAATAGGCTATATTACTTACTGAATGTTGATATTACATTATATACTTTTCGAGAAAAATGCAATTAAAGTTTTCATTTGTTTTCTTAGTAACTATAAGAAAGGTTTAGGTATTTAAGAAGTACTGTGTAAAACTACGTCCTAGTTTAGTATGTAAAAAAAGCCTAGGCCTACAGGTAGCGCAAGATGTCAAAACATAGAAACGACGTTTTTACACCAAATTCGTTACTTTGTTCTCCTGTAAAATTTCTTTTTAAGACTTTAGGTCCCTTTTCGCGCAATGGGTCACATATTCAGAAAGATGCCTCCTTAAACATGTACCGAAACCGTAAAAAAAAACTCACTTTTTGTTTTCAGTGGAAATGACTGACTTAGAATAAAAAGAGTAGTATATTCAGAAAGATGCCTATTTAAACATGTACCGAAACCGTAAAAAAGCCATTCTTTGTTTTCGGTGAAAATGACCGAGTTAGAATAAAAACAGTAACATATTCAGAAAGATGCCTTCGTAAATATGCCGAAACCGTAAAAAACTCATTTTTTGTTTTCGGTAGAAATGACCGAGTTAGAATAAAAAAGTAACATATGCAGAAAGATGCCTTTCTAAATATACTGAAACCGTAAAAAACTCATTTTTTGTTTTCGGTAGAAACGACCGAGTTAGAATAAAAACAGTAATATATTCAGAAAAATGCCTTTCTAAACATACCGAAACCGTAAGAAAGTCATTTTTTTTTCGGTGGAAATGATCGGGTTAGAATACAAACAGTAACATATTCAGAAAAATGCCTCTCTAAACATACCGAAACCGTAAAAACTCATTTTTTGTTTTCGGTGGAAATGACCGGGTTAGAATAAAAACAATAACATATTCAGAAAAATGCCTCTCTAAACATACCGAAATCATAAAAAACTCATTTTTTGTCTTCGGCGCAAATGACCGAGTTAGAATAAAAACAGTAACATGTTCAGAAAAATGCCTTTCTAAACATACTGAAACCGTAAAAAACTCATTTTTTTTCGGTGGAAATGATCGAGTTAGAATAAAAACAGTAACATAATATTAAGAAAGATGGCTCTCTAAACATACCGAAACCGTAAAAACTCATTTTTCGTTTTCGGTGGAAATGACCGGGTTAGAATAAAAGCAATAACATATTTAGAAAAATGCCTCTCTAAACATACCGAAATCATAAAAAACTCATTTTTTGTCTTCGGTGCAAATGACCGAGTTAGAATAAAAACAGTAACATATTCAGAAAAATGCCTCTCTAAACATACCGAAACCGTAAGAAACTCTTTTTTTTTCGGTGGAAATGACCGGGTTAGAATAAAAGCAATAACATATTTAGAAAAATGCCTCTCTAAACATACCGAAATCATAAAAAACTCATTTTTTGTCTTCGGTGCAAATGACCGAGTTAGAATAAAAACAGTAACATATTCAGAAAAATGCCTCTCTAAACATACCGAAACCGTAAGAAACTCTTTTTTTTTTCGGTGCAAATGACCGAGTTAGAATAAAAACAGTAACATATTCAGAAAAATGCCTCTCTAAACATACCGAAACCGTAAGAAACTCTTTTTTTTTCGGTGCAAATGACCGAGTTAGAATAAAAACAGTAACATATTCAGAAAGATGCCTCTCTAAACATACCGAAACCGTAAAAAAAAAACTTATTCTTTGTTTTCGGTGGAAATGACCGGTTTTGTTCGCAACCTCCACACTTAGTCAATCAGTCCGATCAGTGAATTCGGTCAATTAGTCAGTTTCGTCAGGCGGTTGAGATAATCATGTCAGTCATCAATCACTTGGGTAATTAATTCCAGGAATTCATTAAGTTAGTAAGTTCGGTCGTTCAGTAATTCGGTTAATTAGTTCAGTGTAGTCGAGAGACAATCACTCTATTAGACAAAGTCCAGAAAGTCAGTCAGTTAGTCATTAAGTTAGTCATCAGTCTTATCAATCAGTGGCGCCTAAACCGAGAGGCATCAGTTCCAAAAGTTGTCTGGGATGCAACACTATGCGAGTCGCCCTTCTTGCTTTACCATCAATTAGAAGCTGGAGTTTTCTGAAGACGACCGAAACCTGACACCGACATCCGCAAACCCTGCAATAACTCCCGAACTGGGAAACAATAAATCCTGGACCACCGGACGAGTCGATCACCGTGGCAGCACAAAAAACAAGAGAGCGTGAAGTATTCCTGAAAGCCCCAAACTGTAACGCCTCGCCAAGCAATCTTCCTACACGAATCATTACCATGTGCTAACACTTCGGGGTGAAGGCAAGAAGCTGCAAGCTACTCTTTACTAATTCGTCTTTCTGACACTTCTAGCGATCGGGCTTTTATGGGCTTGACAAGTATGAATGTTAGGTTCTCTCAAAGACGTATGTGAAGTATACAAGGGGAATTATTCACATACACACACACACACACACACACACACACTATAATAAACAATAGATTCTTACACGAAGGCCATGATCTACAGGATTGCTGACATAGAGTTCAGATGGCTCAGAATCTTTCACATCATAATACCAATATGTCGATCTTCATTTGTGTAATTTTTTGATAACGTATAAAATAGTAATATGCGTTACAAGAGCGGTATGTTGAAGTTTTCATGTTCGAGGAAAAGTTTGAAAAAGCGAAACGTAGTTGAGCTTTTTTAATTTCCAAGAATTGAAAGAAAACATACCGCTTGTGTATCGTACATTATTTTGTGCGAAGATCGTTTATTACATACTCAAGAACTGAAGACGGATACGTTCAAGGAAAAGTATTTAGCATAAAAAAAACATTCAGAGGGAGTATGGTTCACTATTATGGAACGGATGTAGGTAAATTCTCATTTTTAAATAGAACTATAAATGATTGGAATGACCTACCTGCAGCGGTCTTTGAGGGCTGTCCTTCCTTAAGGAGATTCAAGAATAACTTAAAAAGTTGTGTATAAAGTGAAAATTAAAATTAAGGTGACATTCAACATTTAATTTTTTAAGGAGACATGTATTTATCTAGCCTGATGAGTTTACTTCCTTGGTTTGAATTGCAAATTATTTGAAAATAGCGTGTAAGAGGGCCTTAGACTAGAAATGTTTAGTTTAAATGTAGTTCTGTTTATAAGTATGCATAAGGGTGTAATTATTTGACTTATTTGAACTGTTGTATCAGTGAAGCGAGGTGAGTCAGTGAAGTCATGGTTTTACAGTGCAGTGAACAGTTCCGATCAGTGATAATTTATAGCGTCAATGAAATGTGTTCTATAGTGTCAGTGAAATGTGTTACAGAGTGTCAGTGAAATGTGTGCTAAAGTGTCAGTGAAATGCGTCATAGTGCCACTACAGGGAATGAGATGAGAGTAAAGTGAAAGACTATTGAAACTTATGTAGGACCTATACATAATTATGTAGGTTGTATTGTAAAATTAGGTATTTTATTTATGTTTTATTATTATTGTGTATAAAATTGTATATGTCTTGTAAAATTGTATTGTGTATTGTAAATTTTATTGTGTATTGCTTATCATTTTATTGTGTATTGTTTATATTGTATATACCACTGCCACCGGGTGCTTGCCCACTTGCAGTATAAATAAATACATACATACATACATACAAATAACTTTCAAAATGTCTGGTATCCTTCATTGAAATAAAACCGAACAATTTTTATTTGAACTTTTTATGGACTTAATTTGCAGTATTTGCTGCACAAGCCACTAGTTTGATATTAATCTCAAACCATATATTACAAATCACGCTCGTTCCAGCGTGTAATTTGGCTTGTATGCACCATCTTCTACACTCAGCCTACAAGGAGCACGGCATCAGTCTTTCATACAGCAGGTAGGCTAAGAGTTTTGATAAATTTCCGAACTGGAATGTGAATAAAAAAGTGGAAGAGCCTCAAGAGACACATCTAAGATTTCAGGCTGATATATCATAAGCGCGAACATTAATTCCGCGCGCCGTGCTGACACGCGGTAGCAGATAGACGACGCTATCAGATCGGGAGACACTGACATTCCGAGCCAACTGCCTGGCAGTAAAAATACACCCCAGACTCCTCAGCCCTCGTCATTAATCAGCCGCGACTACCGTTCCAGATGCTGCGCCCCGCGATCCGGCCTGTCTAAGCTCGCGGCTTCGTCGGTTTGTTACTAGATCTGAGCGGGGAATAGTACTCTCAGAAAACCTACCACTATCATGCTATATCCCAGGCATGGGCAAGTATGTTCCCGCACGGGCACTGTATGCATCACACCTTCATTTCTCCCTCCAACAAATATTCTACCTGTCTACGTGTACGTATAGCAAGCACAGGTTGAAAAATCATAGCGTAATAATCAGGGGGTGTAAAGTTGTAGAATACTTAGGACCAACTTACTTACAAATGGCTGTTAAAGGAACACAGAGGTTCATTGTCGCCATCACATAAGGCCGCCATTGGTCCCTATCCTGTGCAAGATTACCCACCTCCCTCAAAATCCATTTTTATATTATCCTCCCATCTACGTCTCGACCTCCCCAAAGATCGTTTTCCCTACGACCTTCCAACTAACACTCTATATGCATTTTTGGATTTTCCCATACGTACTACATGCACTGTCCATCTCAACCATCTGGATTTAATATTCCTAATTATTAGGGCTAGGATTTTGATGGCCTATAAATCATGAAATAAATGTCTTAAAAACAATGGCCTAAAAATCTTTCAAAAATGCCCTAAAATTGATCTTACATAAATGACTTAGTAGGAAAAGAGGTTTTGTATTACTTAATATGTAGTAATTAAATTAAATTCTAGTACCATCATTCAAGTTTATTTAATTTTACATAATGTTTTCTAAGTGGTACACTTTAATTAATTATTTTACCTGATGTAGTTCCATATAGTACACCACAAGGCCACTCTTATCCAGAACTAGCAGGTAAACAGAAGTCTATATTGAAGGGGTGGTTGGACTGATCCATTACATGGGGTGCACTACGTTAAAATGGCAATATTTGTGTACAAAAACGATTAAAATAATATAAAAGTTATGGGTATTAATGGACAAAATATGTAGAGAAATAAACATTATTTTACATTAATAATGGGAATTTATGGCCAAAATGTAATGAAAATACCCCAAAACGACCGAATAAAACAAAAAATGCTCTTATGAGTTTTAAGAGGCAAAAAATGCAAAAAAAAATGTCATAACAAATATGTTTTAAAACACTCAGTTTATCACATAACATATAAATACTCAAGCAGCTATGTTTCTGGCTTACTAGAAAAAGGATGCAATTTCATCAAAATCCTAGCCCTAGTGATAATCGATCAGCTATCGATACTTATCGTGGCAACTAGTACACACTACTGTTCTCCAACCAGGAGAAAATTTCAGGGGAATGAGACGCAGCAGGGTGATGCTGTGAATGTATGTTGATGTCATAAGATCACACACGTGGGTACACGCATCTCTATTGGCTAATTCTCAAAACACAAATGATAACACACATACTTACACTATCCTAGTTACAAAATTAGATCACGGTTAATCTCCTGGTCTTTTAATCCCTTCATACAGGAAATAACATATGCAGAAGGGCGCATGCTTTTAAAATTACGTTATAATGGTAATATACTGTATCTACTTCGCTCCAATAGATGACACAATAGTAAGCACATTCCTTTCACGGTTAATCTCCTGGTTGGAGAATGGTATCAGATGCAAAAAAGAATCTCGGTTCTCCTGTTATCTTTCGTAATAAAATGACAAAACCGTAGCTGTGTAACAGTTGTATTGTTATACATGACGCATATAATGATTATTAGTCACGAATTCACACACGAGATATTCACTGTATAAAGCAATTATACTTTTGTATAAGGGCTATTCCATCTCAAATCGACCGAAATATAGAGAAAATTGACCTTGCAATTTTTAAATACAATGAAACTTTTTCTGTCCGTAGACAACTGTGATACAACGCTTTGTGCAAAGTTTGAGGCATCAGAACTTAATAGTGTTTAAATTAATAATATTTAAATTTATCGTATTTTCATAAAATTAGCAACTTTAAACTGTTGTGGCTCCGAAACCCTTTCACCCAATGATCAAAATCATGGTTTATTTTGATGCTGAGAAGTTAAAGTTTATATTGACATGTAAACAGTTTTTCTTACTTTTTATGGAAATGGAGAAATTTAGATTTTTCTTCATTAAGACGCCTTTGCTCACGAAAAAAATATTTTTAAAATATATGGTTAGATTCCGCATTGAAAGTACAAATAAACACATAATTTTTACTGGTGGTACGTTGATGAGAAAGTATTGAAAATATCAAATAAAGAAAATAAATAGCACGGGTGTGAACTAACCAGCTGACTGTGAGACGGGAGGTAGTCGAGACAAGCAAGGCCAGGAGACAAACGCGTGATGTGTCGTCTAGCAGTCATGGCTGGGCTAGCTTTCTCACAAGTTTTCATAAACACAGGAGTAAAATGATGCCCAACGCTCGCTTATCGTAAGCTCTCGGCCAGTGCGTGCGGTACTGAGCCGTTCAAGTCTAGGCGTGTGAAAATAATTTATTTAATACCCTCGAAACTTATTGCCGAGCCACTAAGCAAACAATGCCGAATTCCTCTTAATAATGCAAAGTTTTTTCTCAATTTTTTTTACATTCTTACAAATGGCCAAAAAGCCTAAAAGCAAGTAAAATCAGATTATCTGTCTCTCTGTGTACAATAAATAATAAGGATTACTTCTTAACAGTCCACACCTGTGGAGTAACGGTCAGCGCGTCTGGCCGCGAAACCAGGTGGCCCGGGTTCGATTCCCGGTCGGGGCAAGTTACTTGGTTGGGGTTTTTTCCGGGGTTTTCCTTCAACCCAAGATGAGCAAATGCTGGGTAACTTTCGGTGCTGGACCCCGGACTCATTTCACCGGCATTATCACCTTCATCTCATTCAGACGCTAAATAACCTAAGCTGTTGATAAAGCGTCGTAAAATAACCCAATAAAATAAAATAAAAAAACTTCTTAACATAACCTACCAAATGTCAGCTTCAAAATAAGCTCTCGTTCAATGTTCTGCAGTAAATGGTTCCAGAGTTCTGAGCGCTGAAAGAGGCTTGTTTTTATAAAATACGCTAAATTTGTCGCTCAATAATACGAAAACCGTTTGACTTTCGATAGTATATTTTTGAAAATGCACTCCCCTCAGCACCTTGCATAAGTAGGGAAAAAATTAGAGTATAAAAAAATGCGAGGTTTTTTACTGATCGATTTCATATGGAATAGCCCATATGAGTTTTTAATAGCAAGACTGTAAATATAGTAACTTAGTATAAAATACATACAACATATTTGTTTTATAAAACTGTTCACTGAATTGATCAACTAGGCTGTGTTAATTGGCACATCAAAAAGGGCAGTTACCCTCTGAAGAAACTATACGAGACATAACTTCACAATGGACCTACTTGCATTCCCTCGGAAGTATTCGAACCCACGCAACGTTTGTGCCAGTGCAGTTGGTAACAGGACAATTTCACCGATGGTACGTGACTGTATTTAGCACGAGGGTTCGATTCCAGTGGGCGTGTTGCTGCGTCCTGGAAAAGCGTTAATTGCTGTGACGTCACCGTTTACTTGTATCATAGTTTCCGAGTTATGGGCAACCTGACATCGTCGGCAAATTAACGAGTGTGTACTGCACAACTAATTGCTCGGCATTCCAACACCAGACATGGCGAACCTTTAATGAGGAGGATGACACTCGGCCAGCACTGCGTACGGTGCACGGCTGTAATTTAAATTATCAGACGTTGCAACTTTCACTAAACATAAAAATGGGTACAACGTACTCACGATATCTCGTGTGCGATCTGTCTGTTGGCCGAATGGCGGAGTGCCTAGGTTTTCCGACCAAGGGGCTCCGGTTTCGAAACCCCAAATGCTAGCATAATTACAAAAATATGTTTATGCTCGACCATGCCGAAATGTAGTAATTATACACCTGGTAGCAGACCTTTAATGGACCTCATTAAAGTACACCTACTCATTACAGGTCAGGTCTTTCAGCCAATGACGACTCAGGTTACAACTGTTCAGCCAATGACAGGTCAGCTTTCTACCGTTATAAAACCGCAAGTATCGATTATTCTCGGATATGCAATCGAAAGAGAATTAGCGAGGCTGGAAATCCAATACTGTCGCAGAAGGTTATGTTCTGTTACTATAATAATTAGCGTTAATTGTAAATAATATTCAAATAAATTCAATTTATCATCTCGTTTTTCAATGTCGAATTCAATAATCAAGGTTATAATATTGTAATATTATCAAGTTTAATGGGACTACGTCAAGGTCAATGGCATTATTGTTCCTCGGAAAAAATCAATACTTTCGCACATCTCACAATTCACGACCTAGAACAAGGTCACTTCCGATCTTGTCAGTTACAAATAAAATGTATACATCTGAATACTGGTAATTTCAAGTTCGAAATATGGTCGAGCATAAAAAGTCATATGAAACTCGCCTATAATGGTAATTAAGAAGCTCGTATGAAAATTATGAAACTCGCTTGCGCTCGTTTCATAAATATCCATACTCGATTCTTAATTACTATCATTATAGGCTCGTTGCATAATGTACTAATATAGAATTAAGTAGTAATAATTACCAGTTTCTTGTAAAACTCCCATACCGAAGGATCGGGCCGATTTTGGGATTTTACTTTCCATAGAAAGGCTATCATCCAAGTTTCAGGAGTCTTATCCTAGGCTAATTGTAATGTAAATTTAAAAGTCATGTTGAGTTCAGATAAGTTTGTGAAATAATATCATATAAATTAGTTTTTTATTTTTCAGTCAATTACTTATCATGTTATGATGGCAGAAATGGATTATGTTACATCAAGATACAATGTTAATATACGTCACGAATATTTTCGACTTACTTTCAAGTCATCTTCAGGTGATAGTTTTCTAACAAACAAACATTTGAACTAGGTGAAAATATTATTTAAGCATATTTATGAAACACTAGTAAATAGTCTGACCATGCCTACTTTACATAAAATGGTAACGCCAAGATGAGAAGGCCACATCATCTGAAAACCTCCACTGTAGGCTACATCTTTCATATTATGCCTCTCACCACGGCGAATAGACCGAGACTTTCTTTTACATCCACTTCATACAGTCTTCCAATACATTGAACGTCACAAAGAACAAGCCTAGTCTTCAATTTTATATAATAATAATAATAATAATAATAATAATAATAATAATAATAATAATAATGTTCATTGGAAGGCTTTCTATCTGTATGTCAATTTAATTTTAAGACTATGTACGCCATTCAACTAATTTATATGATATTAATTGTAATGTGTTAGTGCCTACTAGGCCAGTGAAACTAAGAGGTCACAATACGTGTAGGAGCGACTATTCCCATATGAAATGCCGGATCATCGAGAGCGCTTAACTACAATGCAGTTGATGGCAAAATTTTGGAAGACCACGTAAGAGATGGCGTGACCAATTCTGGATCAAGGAGATGCAACAGGCTTAATGACCTAATCCTTGTACAAGATAATGAAATAAATACTTCCTCCGTTCCAAATATGGTACAGTAACAAACAAAACGAGTTTGATTATTGCGCATGCGCGCACGAAATGTTTCGCGGTATGGTATTCTGTTCTGTAGTGAAGGGACTATCACACAGTGCAGTTGTGAATGTTTCTAATCTTCTGTAGTGCATCAAACTATAATATTTAAAAAGTTCACTATGAACAGAATTGAAATGGGCACCTGCTGTGGTGTTCCTGTTGCAGAAAATGTAACACCAACCCAGTCAATTTTGAATAGAACATCTAAGGCACAGCAGTCGTACAAAAATGGGTTGTAATTTATTACAGTTTTTATGTTAATTTTGTCTCTCTCAAAACATTTTTTGTTTTTTCTTTTATTAATTTGATATCACACAAAATGAAATGTACCTAATTTTTATGATTTTCTTATGTTAATTTATCAATCAAATAAGTATCTAGAAGATGTATTAAAGTTACATTATATTACTGAAAACTTTAACAAATATATACATTTTGGAACAGAATTAATGACATCTTTCTATACCATATTTTGGAACAGAGGGAGCAATAACAATGATAGTTAAACAGAAAGTACAGAGAGCTGCTTTTCCTCCTCCTCCTCCTCCTTCTTCTTTTTCTTCTTCTTCTTCCTCTTCTTCCTCCTCCTCCCTCTTCTTCCTCCTCCTCCCTCTTCTTCCTCCTCCTCCTCCTTCCTCTTCTTCTTCCTCCTCCTCCTCCTTCCTCTTCTTCCTCCTCCTCCTCCCTCTTCTTCTTCCTCCTCCTTCCTCTTCTTCCTCCTCCTCCTACTCCTTCCTCTTCTTCCTCATCCTCCTACTCCTTCCTCTTCTTCCTCCTCCTCCTACTCCTTCCTCTTCTTCCTTCTCCTCCTCCTCCTTCCTCTTCTTCCTCCTCCCCCTTCTTCCTCTTCTTCCTCCTCCTCCGTCTTCTTCTTCCTCCTCCTTCTTCCTCCTCCTCCTTCTTCCTCCTCCTTCTTCTTCCTCTTCCTCTTCCTCTTCCTCTCCTCCTCTTCCTCTTCTTCCTCTTCCTCTTCTTCTTCCTCCTCTTATTCTTCTTCCTCTTCTTCCTCCTCCTCCTTCTTCCTCTTCCTCTTCTTCTTCTTCCTCTTCTTCTTCCTCCTCCTCTTCCTCCTCTTCCTCCTCCTCTTCTTCTTCTTCATCATTGAACCCTTGAGTAAAAACCTGGACCATGTCCATATTTCAGTGCACAGCATTTTAAGGTATTCTAGTTCATTAACTGGTTTATTTTACACGTCATCAATGAGGAAGGAACCGAGCGGGCTAGCGGCGTGGTAGAGGGCTGGCCTTGCATTCGGGAGGTCCGGGGTTCGATCCCAGGGGCCGGCAATCCTAACTGAGGTTTTTCATGGTTTCCTCAGTTATTTCCAGGCAAATGCCGGGATTGTATCTCTTGAAAGTCCGGCCATGGACGGCGATCCTTCCCTTAATCCTTTCATATGTGTGAGTGAATGCTGTGTACTGTCTTAAATGTTTGTGTTGTATCGGAGGTGGCCCTGGCATAGAGCTGATCCCTCACCCTTGTGTGGTCAAAAAAGTATGTATGTGATCCAATAGCTTAATTCTTCTCTCGACAGGTCGCGGCCCTGTAAGGCCCGTGTGGCGTGGGTCGTGTGAATGAACCTAAAAGGGAGAGGTTAAACTAAGGTACAGAGAGAAAGAGAGCGCTGAAGGAACGTCAATGAGTGCAGCAGGAAAGAAACGTCTACGGCAAAAAAAAAAAAAAAACCGCTACTAATATTGATGGCTTTGACAAATGCGTGATACGACGAATAATTCACGAATTCTATCTTTTCCACAAAATTTCTCCTACAATTTCGAAGTTATTACCCATTCTACGTGAAATTACCCATCACTGATTGGAGAGCACTAGTTTAAGGAGTATTTTAAGAGAATTAGAGTTCAAGTGTAAGAAGACGGGGAAAAACAGAAGTGTATTGATCGAGAGGCAAAGAATATCATCTCTATCAGTCGTAAAGTTTAGAGAGAAAGGCCGATTCACCTTCTAGGGGGAAAATAACTACATACGTGAATATCAGATTGGTAATCAATTTTTATAGATGTAGATTCATTTTCCGGGCTGAGAGGCCGTGGTCTATTAGTTGGTTTTATA